>NC_052148.1:43092902-43392902 GCF_902713615.1 Scyliorhinus canicula | reverse complement strand
GTTGACTGTGGACGCCAAAATGTTGGCCTCAAGAATTGAGTACTGTGTGTCAGAGGTGATATGGCAGGACCAGACGGTGTTCATGAAGGAGAGCCATTTGGCGGCTGGAGGTTACTAAATGTGATAACGGCTCTTCCGAACTTTATAAATTACTACTGGGTGGCGATGAATATAGCAATGGTCAGCAAATGGTTAGTGCGGGAGGGGCCGGATGAAGGCAGCCTCATGCAAGGACACGAGTTTGGGGGCACTGTTGACGGCGCCTCTGCTGTTCTCGCCGGCCAGGTACTCCACAAGCCCAATAGTGGTGGCAGCCCTGACAGTGTGTGGACAGTGGCGGCAGCACATGGGGCTGGAGGGGGTGTCGGTCTGGGCACCAATACATGGTAACCACTGGTTTTCTCTGGGGGGTGGGGGGGGTGGTGTTGGATGGAGGTTTCCAGGGTGGCAGCGGGCGGAGAGTGAGCGGTTTGGGGATTTGTTTATAGATGGGGGATTTCCATGCTTGGAAGAGTTGAAGGAGTTGAAGGAGTTTGAACTGCCTGGTGGGAATGGGTTCTGTTACTTGCTGGTGAGGGATTTGGTGTGAAGGCAGGTATCGACCTTCCCGCACCTGCCGCCCCAGGGACTACAGGATTAGGTGGTGTCGAAAACCGGAGTGGGGAGGGGAAGGTATCGGAAATCTATAAAGAGCTGATAGATTGGGAGGGAGCCCCGATGGGGAGGTTAAGCGGAAGTAAGAGAAAGAGCTGGGTTGGGAGTTGGAGGCTGGGTTATGGGAAGACGCCCAAGTCAATACGTCCTCGTTGTGCGCCAGGCGTAGCTTTATACAATTTAAGGTGGTTCACAGGGCACACATGACTGTGGCCCAGATGAGCAGGTACTTTGAAGGGGTGGAGGATAGGTGTGGACCGTGTGCGTGGACCGTGTGCAAGTGGGCCCGCAATCATGTCCGAAGCTTAGGGGATTCTGGCCATGTCAGAGGTACTGAAGGCAAGGGTAGTCCCGGGTCCAGAGGTGGCGATTTTTGGTGTGTCAGAAGACCTAGCCGCCCAGGGAGCGAGAGGCTGCTGTCTAGACCTTTGTCTTCCTGGTATCCCGGAGAGGAATCGTATTAGCATGGAGGGACTCAGAACCCCGAAAGTCGGGAGTGTGGGTTAGTGACATGGCTGGGCTTCTCAGACTTGAGAAAATTAAGTTTGCCCCAAGGAGGGCAGCACGGTGGCGCAGTGGTTAGCACTGCTGCCTCACAGCGCCGAGGTCCCAGATTCGATCCCGGCTCTGGGTCACTGTCTGTGTAGAGTTTGCACATTCTCTCCGTTTTTGCGTGGGTTTTGCCCCCACTGTGCGGAGTCTGCACGTCCTCCCCGTGTGTGCGTGGGTTTCCTCCGGGTGCTCCTGTTTCCTCCCACAGTCCAAAGATGTGCGGGTTAGGTGGATTGGCCATGCTAAATTGCCCGTAGTGTCTTAAAAAGTAAGGTTAAGGGCGGGGATGTTGGGTTACGGGTATAGGGTGGATACGTGGGTTTGAGTAGGGTGATCATGGCTCGGCACAACATTGAGGGCCGAAGGGCCTGTTCTGTGCTGTACTGTTCTATGTTCTAACCCAAAGATGTGCAGTGTGGGTGGATTGACCACGCTAAATTACTAGCTCAATGAGCTAAATCGCTGGCTTTTAAAGCAGACCAAGCAGGCCAGCAGCACGGTTCGATTCCCGTACCAGCCTCCCCGGACAGGCGCCGGAATGTGGCGACTAGGGGCTTTTCACAGTAACTTCATTGAAGCCTACTCGTGACAATAAGCGATTTTCATTTCATTTCATTAATTGGAAAAAATGAATTGGGTACTCTAAATTTATTTTAAAAAAGTTTTCACTGAGAGACTCAATGGTGAGATTTGCCCGGAGGTGGCAGCCATTTAGCGACTTCTTTGGAAAGGACTAAGCTGTCGGGGGAGCATGGGTTTTGTTTTTGTTTTTCTTGGTGTGTGGTTGTTTATTCTGTTACAATTTATAGTATAAATGCCTCAATAAAATATTTTTAAAAAATAAATGTGTTTGACTCTTAACTATCTTATGAAATAGTGTAACGAGCCAATCAATTGGTAAAGTGATTCACCAGTAGGACATCAAGGGCAATTGGGATTGAGCAATATAGGCTGTGGGCACAGTTGACCAGCATTTGAATGAATAAACTTCATCTTCCGCTGAGGCCAGGTATTGCACCACATACTCCCAGAATGAGAGTGGGCAATATCCCTGCAGCTGCAGCCTGCTCCAGAGACCTCCCTGCTCGACTGGAAGCCAGTTTGTTCGAAAGAGGGTCAGGAAATAATTGGGGGAAGAGGTGGAAGAAGGTCTTGGTAAAGCTTCCAGGTGTCTCAACAGAAACTGCACACCCCACAGCTTACACACTCAAGGCCAGTGTTTCAGGCTGACGACCTTTCATCAGAACAGAAATGTTTATATGGTTTCTCTTTCTCGAATGCTGCCTCATTTGTTAAGTGTTTAATCATTTTATATAAGGTCACCAGCACCTGCAGAGCTTTCTTCTTGAATCAGCAGAATGAGAACTGAAATCAGCAATAATGTTGAGTTGAGAGTGACTGCCATTGGCATCAAGGCAGCATTTGACCAAGTATGGCAGCAAGGAGCCCCAGCAAAGCTGTAGTCAATGGGAATCAAGGGAAAACACACCGCTGGTTGGAGTCATACCCGCCACAAAGGAAGATGGTTGTGGTGGCTGGAGATCAATCATCTTAGTTCCAGGCAGTCACTGAAGGAGTTCCTCAGGGTAATGTCTTCAACTGCATCATCAATTATGTGCAAACTCCACACAGTTACCCAAGGCTGGAATCGAACGTGGGTACATAGTGCTGTGAGGCAGCAGTGCTAACCACTGTGCCACCGTTCCACCCATCCCAGTAAGACATCCCTACTTCTCAACTCAAACCCTCTTACAATGAAGGTTAACATACCATTGCCTCCTTAATTGCTTGCTGTATCTGCGTCTCCACTTATATTGACTGCTGTACAAGGATAGACAGTTATCCACATTTCCCAATATATAGCCATTTAAATAATACTCTTCCTTTCTGTTTTTCACACTGAAGTGTATAACTTCACATTTAGCCACGTTGTACTGTGTCTGCAATGTGTTTGCCCACTCACTCAACTTGTCTAAATCATCTTGAAGCTTTCTTGCATCCTCCTCACAAGTCCACCCAGTTTTGTCATCAGCAAACTTGGAAATGTTACATTTGGTTCCCTCATCTGGGTCATTTGAAAAAAAAAATGGAGTATCCATTTTTTTCCCCCCCAATTAAGGGGCAATTTAGTGTGGCCAATTCACCTACCCTGCACATTTTTTTTGTGTTGTGGGGGTGAGACCTGCACAGACACAGGAAGAATGTGCAAACTCCACACGGACAGTGACCCGGGAGCGGGGCCGGGATCAAACTCGGGTCCTCGGCGTCGTGAGGCTACAGTGCTAACCACTGCACCCTATCCTCGTCATTTCTATATCGTGAACAACTGGGGCCCAAACACCGATGCCTGAAATATCCCACTATTCACTGCCTGTCACTCAGGAAAAAGACCCATTTATTCCCACTCTGGTTGAGAGACAGGAAACAATTCTCGCACCGTGCCAATACATTATTCTCCAATCCATGTGTGTCAATTGTGCCCTTAACCTCTTATGAGGGACATTATCAAAACCCTTCTGAATGTCCACATATACCGCATCCACTGGTTCTCGCTTATCTACCCTGCTTGTTCTATCTATAAAAAGCTCCAGTGGATTTGTTAAGCACTTTCATAAACCCACGCTAGCTTTGTTCAATCCCATTAATGCTTTCCAAATGTTGTACTAATTTTATAATACTCTTGCATCTTCCCCACTACAATGTCAGGCTAACTGGTCTTAAATTCTCCTTTTTTCTCTCCCTCCCTTTTAAATATTTGCCATCCTCCAATCTGCAGGAACTGCTCCAAAGTCTATAGAATTTTGGAAGATGACCCCCAATGCATCCAATATTTCTGGGGCCACTTCCTTTAATACTCTGGGATGTAGATTATCGGGTCCTGGTGATTTGTCAGCAATAATTTCCCCAGCACCATTTTCTTACTAATACTGAATTCCTTCAATTTCAGCCCCTCACTAGACCCTTGGTTCCCTAACATTTCTGGGAGGTTATTTGTGCCCTCATTTGTGAAGACAGAACCAAAGTATGTGTTCAATTCTTCTGCCATTTCTTTGTTCCCCAATATAATTTTCCCTGCTTCTGACAGTAAGAGACCTACATTTCGTAGAATCATAAATCCTAGCAGCGCAGATGGAGGCCATTCAGCCCATCAAGTCTATACCGATCCTCCGAAATAGCAACTCTGCAATCCCACCCTACATACACAACCGTGGACCCAGAGGCAATTTAGCATGGCGAATCCACCTAACCTGCACATCTTTGGACTGTGGGAAGAAACCGGAGCACCAGGGGGAAACCCAAAAAGACACAGGGAGAACATGCAAACTCCACACAATCACCCAAGACGGGATTTGAACCTGTGTCCCTGCCGTTATGAAGCAGCAAGGCCAACTATTGTGCCGCTCTTTGTCTTTACGTATCTTTTTCTCTTCACATACCTGTATAAATGTTTACAGTCAGTTTCTATGTTCCCTTCAATTTTACTCTCATTCTATACATTCCCCCTCAGGGTCCCTCATCCATCCACCAATTCCCCATCAGGGTTCCTCGCACATCCACCAATCCCCATCAGAGCCCGCCATGTATCCACCAATCCCCATCAGGGACCCTCACCTATCCTCCAATCCCCATCAGTGTCCCTCGCACATCTTCCAATCCGCATCAGAGCCCCTCACCAATCACCATCAGAGCCCCTCACCTATCCACCAATCCCCAATCAGGGTCCCTCGCACATCCACCAATCCCCATCAGAGCCCCTTGTGTATCCACCAATCCCCATCAGAGCCCCTCACCTATCCACCAATCCCCATCAGGGTCCCTCACCTATCCACCAATCTCCATCAGGGTCCCTCACCCACCCACCAATCTCCATCAGGGTCCCTCACCTATCCACCAATGTCCATTAGGGTCCCTCACCTATCCACCAATCCCCATCAGAGCCCCTTGTGTATCCCCCAATCCCCATCAGAGCCCCTCATCTATCCACCAATCTCCATCAGGGTCCCTCACCCATCCACAAATCTCCATCAGGGTCCCTCACCTATCCACCAATGTCCATTAGGGTCCCTCACCTATCCACCAATCTCCATCAGGGTCCCTCACCTATCCACCAATCTCCATCAGGGTCCTTCACCTATCCACCAATCTCCATCAGGGTCCCTCACCTATCCACCCATCTCCATCAGGGTCCCTCACCTATCCACCAATCTCCACCAGGGTCCCTCACCTATCCACCAATCTCCACCAGGGTCCCTCACCTATCTACCAATCTCCATCAGGGTCCCTCACCTATCTACCAATCTCCATTAGGGTCACTCACCTATCTAATCTCCATCAGAGACCTTCACCTATCCACCAATCCCCATCAGGGACCCTCACCTGTCCACCAATCCCCATCAGAGACCACCTATCCACCAATCCCCATCAGAGACCCTCACCTGTCCACCAATCCCCATCAGAGACCCTCACCTGTCCACTAATCCCCATCAGAGACCACCTAACCACCAATCCCCATCAGAGACCACCTAACCACCAATCCCCATCAGAGACCTTCACCTAGCCACCAATCCCCATCAGAGACCCACACCTATCCACCAATCCCCATCAGAGACCCTCACCGATCCACCAATCCCCATCAGAGACCTTCACCTGTCCACCAATCCCCATCAGAGACCCTCACCTGTCCATCAAGGTCCATTCTTTCCATGAAATAAGTGAGATCTTACTGTACATAGGGAGGGAAAAGAGTATCGTTTCGGGTCCAGATGACCCTTTGTCAAAGCTATCCACAATCCCCATCTTTGACAACGGGTCATCTGGACTCGAAACGTTAGCTCTTTTCTCTCCCTACAGATGCTGCCAAACCTGCTGAGATTTTCCAGCATTTTCTCTTTTGCTTTAGTTTCCAGCATCCACAGTAATTTGCTTTTATCCTACTGTGTGTGATGTGCAAAGCACAGGATCAAAATGTTTCAATTAGAGACTTTAATCATTTGCATTGCTCAGATACTGAATTATGGATTAGTTCAGGATTGATGTCAAACTCAATTATTGGAATTACAAAAAATGTTTTCCCTCTCTGTTACTTACTAATTGAGAATGATCAAGATGGCAGTTCTTAAAGGGACACATCAACTCCAAGTCACCAATCAGCTCTTATTTTATCTTTGATACAACATAGCATCAACTGAATGTGTTTAAAACGATTGGACCTATGTTCTGAATATTCAAATCCAGCCTATTTTTAAAGAATTAATTCACATGAGCAGAAACAAATCCCAGCGTGGAATCGCCTGGATGTGATCCACAGCAGAATCCACTCACTGCAGTCACACATGAACTTGCTGATGCCTCAGCAGGTTTGATGACCGATTGAATTTCTTCCCACATGTGGAGCAGGTGAATGGCCTCTCCCCGGTGTGTATGCGCTGGTGATTCAGCAGGGAGGATGAATGACTGAATTCGTTCCCACACACTGAGCAGGTGAAAGGCCTTTCCCCAGTGTGAACTTGATGGTGCCTCAGCAGGCTGGCTGACTCGACAAACCCTTTTCCACACACTGAGCAGATAAAAGGTGTGTCTCCTGTGTGGATCCGTTTGTGTTTCAACAAGTTGCACGATTGTACGAAGCTCTTCCCACAGTGAGAGCAGCTGAACGGTCTCTGCCCAGAGTGAATCTGCTTGTGGACCTTCACTTCATTGGAACTTTTGAAGCTCTTCCCACAGACAGAGCACTTAAAGGGTCTCTCCTCAGAGTGAACTCGCTGGTGTTCCAGTAGGATGGAGGAACGGCTGAATCCCTTCCCACACAGGGAGCAAGTGAACGGCCGCTCCCCAGTATGAACTCGTTGGTGTCGCAGCAGGTGGGCTGACCGAGTGAAACTCTTGCCACACACGGGGCAGATGAATGGCCGTTCCCCGGTGTGAACTCGTTGGTGCATCTGGAGGCTAAATGACTCACTGAATCCCTTCCCACACATGGAGCAGGTGAATGGCCTCTCCCCAGTATGAACACGCTGGTGGGTTTGCAGCTTGGATAGGTAACTAAATCCTTTTCCACAGTCCCCGCATTGATACAACGGTTCCCCAGTGTGGTTGCAGTTGTGCCGCATGAGACTAGCTGATTGCCTGAAGGCTCGTCCACACACAGGACAAGTGTACAGCTCCTCCCCGCTGTGAATGGTATGTTTTCTTGGGCTGTGTAACTGGTTAAAGCTCTTCCCACAGTCAGTGCACTGGAACACTCTTACTTGGGTGTGTGTGTCTTGATGCTTTTCCAGCCACACTGATGGTTGAACTCTTTTCCCACATACAGGGCAGACAAACATTCCTCCTTCCATAGTTAAAGGTCGATGATGTTCAGGTGCTTGTGAATTAAATGACTCTGTAATATCTTGGTACGATGTTTGTTTTGAGATTTTGGTCTGTAATTTCTCCATTTCTAATACCCTGTGAAACAAATTTGCAGAAATCATTACTGTTAAAACAGGAAGATTAAACTGTGGATTCCCAATTTGCATAATCTCCATCCATGGTCCCGAATTGGTATCTAGATTTGCACACTAGCTATTATCTCTTCCCACTCTCCTGAAGTTGTCTGGTGATTTTCACAGAAACCAATTTACATAAATTAGATTACTCCTGTCTGATCACTATCCAGGAGCCAAGAAAGACTACTCCTCTGTGAGAGTGATACATCCTACCTACTCTTCACCTGAGGACTACACACCCACTGCTCCATCTGCCCTCCCTCAGCTGCTGAATCAGCACTCCTCTGTGTTGAACACCACTTGGAAGAAGCAGTTGGGTTAACAAGGAGACAGAATGCACTCTGGGTTTGAAACTTCAACGCCCATCACCAAAAGTTGAGTAGCACCTATAATGACTGAGCCTGCAGGAAGTGCTTTGAGAAAGTAACAAGAGGGGAAACCTATTTGACCTCATCCTCAACAATTTGCTTGTCGCAGAGGCATCAGACAATGACAGTGTTGGTTAAAGTGACCATCAGACATTCCTTGTTGAGACAAAGTGCTGTTTGAAACGGAGGACACCCTTCATTGTGTGGCACTACCACCATGCTAAACAGGATAGCGAAGGTCTGATCTATCAGCTCATAACTGGGTCATGAAGTACCATTGGCCATCAGAAACAACAGGACATTATACCATCACAATCTGTAACCCCATGGCCCAACATATCCCTCACACTGTCATCAGCATCAACCCTAGTTCAATGAGGACTATTAAAGAACATGCCAGGGGTAGCACCATGTGTACTCAAAAATGTCAACTTGGTGAAGCTACTCACAGATCCACAAGCATACTAAACCTTAGAAGCAGCATGTAGTGGACAAACAAAGTGATCCACAACCAACCGATCAGATCAAAGCTTTACAGTCCTGTCACATCCAGTTGTGAAGTAAACAACTCACAGGAAGAGGAGGCTTCATGAATGTTCCCATCCAGGACGGCACGGTGGCCCAGTGGTTAGCACTGTTGCCACACAACGCAGAGGACCCAGGTTCAATCCTGGCCCTGGGTCACCCCACAACCCAAAGATGTGCAGGGTAGGTGTATTGGCTATGCTAAATTGCCCCTCAATTGGAATTTTAAAAAAAAAGTTCTTTAAAATGAATGTAGCCATCCTCGATGATTCAGCATTTCAGTGCAAAAGGCAGGGCTGGAGCATTTGCAACCATCGTCAGCCAGAGATGCTGTGGATGTGACATTAAGAAGTGGCTGTGCATACTGCACATAGCATAGGTTCTGACATGCACTCCAGAACTAGCCGTGCCCCTAGCCAAGCTGTTCCAGTACAGCTGCAATACTGGCGTCTACCTAAACAATGTGGAAAATTGTTCATGTCAATGATGTCCACAAATCCATTCTGGCCAATAACTGCCCCACCAGACTGCTCATCGGGAAAGTGAAGAAAGGTGTTGTTGACGGTGCTATCAATGACACTTCACTTAGCAATAACATGCCAATGGCATTCAGTTTGGATTCTACCTCATTACAGTCTTGGTCCACACATGGGGCGACACTGTGGCACAATAGTTAGCACTGCTACCTCACAGCGTCAGGGTGCAGGTTCAATTCCTGCCTTGAGTGGCTGTCTGTGTGGAGTTTGCATTTTCTCCCCATGTCTGCGTGAGTTTCCTCCGGGGTCTCCAGTTTCTTCCCACAGTTCAAAAAGTGGAGGTTAGGTGGATTGGCCATGCTAAATTGCCCCTTAGTGTCAAAGATGTGCAGGTTAGGTGGGGGTTGGGTAGATAAAGTTGCCATAGTCCCAGATGACCATAGGCTGCTTTCCCCTTTGAGGGGGAGGGCTCACTTGTGGTGATTTAATCTGAGGATCACCACACCTCAGGCGAGGGGCAAGGTTGAGAAGGCATGAATAACCTCAGCCAGTATGGGAATTGAATCCATGCTGCTGGCCTCGCTCTGCATCATGAACCAGCTATCTAGCGACTTCCGGTTGCGGCTATCTAGAGCTAAGTCGCACATTCGACAGCTCCCGCTAGGAACGGACTTTTGGACTCTTTTCAGGGCCCCCAACGGCATTTTTGTCGATATTTCCCGGTGTGGGAAGGAGACTGCAGCATTCCCCCGACGTTGTATGGCTTGGACCAGGAGCGGAGCGACTAAGAAAGTGGTGGTGAAGCCAAAGAAAGTGCGAGGGAAGAAAAGCAAGATGGCGGCGGGCAGAGACCAGGCAGTGTGGATGCAGTGGGTGGAGGAGCAGCAGGAAACTCTCCAGCGCTGCTTCAGGGAGCTCAAAGCGGACCTGCTTGAAGTGTTGGCAAGTGTAGACTTGAGAGATGAACAGACACTTCCAACACTGATGAAGGTTCAACTCAATTTTATTAACTACTTCTAACTAACTAACACACGATGACTGTGGGTCTAAATGATGCTAACTTAAACTAGAGACCTAAGCCTTGTCCGAACCAGTTGATTCTCTCAGCACGTGGTATGAGTCTGTGCTGGGCTGCATGAGTTCTTGTTACACTGAGAGGCAGCACCCAGAATGAGCGGAAACCGTGTGTGTATTCTAATTGGTGATTGGCTGTGGTGTTTGTACATGTTGATTGGTCCCCGTGTGTGCGTCTGCACCATGATATACTGGTGTATATTATGACATTCCCCCCTTTTATTAAAAAAAGTGTTGATATAGGCATGTGATAATAAATAGTATGGGTGTGTGGAGAATGTACCTAGCTACGTGTGAGGTGCGAAGACATATGTACAAAGCTATATACAGGGAACAAGACTATTTACAGAGGAAGGTGCCTGGTGCAGATGACTACCATGAACTGGAACAACCAACGAATCTATTTACAAATCACTGGATAACGAATGCAACAATAAAGAATATAGGAAAAAACAACATTTCAGAGAGTCCACATGTGCACAGAGTTCATAAGTTCAGTCTCCGAGGTGGGCGACGAACTCTGGTTGACCGCCTCAGTGGGGCAATGGCTGGCGGCTCAGGAGCCGGGAGGGCTGCAGCACTGTCAGGGGCAGGCAGAGCAACCTGGAAGCGCCACACAGTCCACGGCGGGATCAGTAGCAGAGCAGGTCGGAGGATCCCGTGACGACCCTGGAACCAGGCGAAGAGCACGCCTGTCGCGGCGCCGAATGGATCCATCCGGTAAGCGGACCAGGAAGGAGCCGGGGGGGGGGGGCTGCCCAAGAACAACCACCGTCCGGGAAGTGGATGCGAACCTTGTCGCATGGCTGGATGTCGGGAAGTCAGCAGCCCATGAGTCGGAGGAAGTTTTCTGCTGCAGTTGAGACATGTGCATGCGGTGGAGCACGGGGACATAATCGAGGTTGGGAGTGAGAATTGATGGCACTGTCATTCTGAGGGTGCGGTTCATTAGTAGCTGAGCAGGCGACAGGCCGGTGGAGAGCGGAGCGGAGCGATAGGCTAGCAGAGCAAGATGGAAATCTGAGCCGGCGTCGGCGGCCTTGCTGAGGAGCCGCTTTACGATGTGGACCCCCTTCCCATTGCATTGGGGGTATAGGGGACTGGACGTAACGTGCTCAAAGTTGTAGTGTCGGGCGAAGCCGGCCCATTCCTGGCTCGTGAAACAGGGGCCATTGTCTGACATGACCGTCAGCGGAATGCCATGTCGGGCAAATATCTCCTTACACGCCCTGATCACAGCCGAGGATGTGAGATCGTGCAGCCTGATGACCTTGGGCTAACTGGAGAAGTAGTCGATGATGATAACGTAGTCCTTGCCCAATGCATAGAACAAGACGATGCCCACTTTGGTCCAAGGCGATGTGACGAGCTCACGGGGCATCAGGGTCTCCCGTGGTTGGGCGGGCTGAAAACGCTGGCAGGTAGAGCAGTTGAGCACCACATTGGCAATGTCATCATTGATGCCCGGCCAGTAGACGGCTTCTCTGGCCCTGCGGCGGCATTTCTCGATTCCTAAATGGCCTTCATGGAGTTGCTCCAACACTTGCTGGCGCATGCTTTGTGGAATGACGTTGCGATCCAATTTCAGGAGCACCCCGCCGACAACCGCCAGGTCATCGCGGACGTTGTAAAATTGCGGGCATTGGCCCTAAGCCACCCGTCTGACATTAGACGCATCACTCGCTGCAGAAGTGGATCAGCCGCTGTTCTCGGCGAATTTGCATCAGTCGTGCATCCGAAGCTGGCAAATGGGAGGCTGCAAGCTGAACTTGAGCATCTATTTGGCAAATGAAGCCGTCAAGATCACACGGAGTTGTGATCGACCTTGAGAGGGCATCGGCAACGGCAAGGTCCTTGCCAGGGGTATAGGTCAGTTGAAAGTCGTACCTGCGCAGCTTGAGTAGGATACGCTGGAGGCAAGGCGTCATGTCATTCAGGTCCTTTTTGATAATATTTACAAGGGGGCGGTGGTCGGTTTCAACCGTGAACTGCGGAAGTCCATAGACGTAGTCATGGAACTTCACGACTCCAGTGAGAAGGCCGAGACACTCTTTCTCAATTTGCGCATAGCGCTGCTCTGTGGGAGTCATCGCCCGTGACGCATACGCAACAGGGGCCCATGACGAGGCCTCGTCTCGTTGCAGGAGCACGGCACCAATCCCCGTCTAACTGGCATCACTAGAGATTTTGGTCTCTTTGGTCGGGTCGAAAAAGGCCAACACTGGGGCCCTGGAAAGCTTGGCCTTCAGCTCCTGCCATTCATGCTCGTGAGCAGGGAGCCAACGGAAATCTGTGGTTTTGCGAATCAGGTCTCTGAGGGCCGTGGTGTGTGAGGCAAGATTCGGAATTAATTTCCCGAGGAAATTCACCATACCCAGGAACCGGAGGACGCTTTCTTGTCCTCGGGCATCTTCATGGACAGGATTGCAGCAATCTTGTCCTCGTCCGGACGCACCCCCTGGTGGGAGATGTGATCCCCCAGGAACTTGATACTCGACTGGCCGAAGGAGCATTTGGCCCTATTGAGGCGGAGGCCGTGTTCATGGATGCGCCTGAAAACACGCTTAAGGCGGGCAATGTGTTCCTGTGGGGTGGTTGACCAGATAATAATGTCGTCGATCCCCTCCATCATCTGCTCCATGATCCGGTGGAAAACTTTGGACGTAGAAATGATGCCGAATGGCATCCGGTTGTAGCAGAACCTGCCAAAGGGTGTGTTGAACGTACACAGCTTCCTGCTTGACTCATCTAGTTGGATCTGCCAGAAACCCTTTGAGGCATCCAGTTTTGAGAATAGTTTGGCGTGGGCCATCTCGGACGTGAGCTCCTCACGTTTCGGAATCGGGTAGTGCTCCCGCATGATATTCTGATTCAGATCTTTAGGATCAACACAGATCCGCAGCTCGCCGGACGGCTTCTTGACTCAGACCATGGAGCTTACCCAGTCTGTGGGTTCCGTGACCCTAGAAATGACTCCTTGGTCCTGGAGGTCCTGGAGCTGTTGTTTGACGCGGTCCTTTAGGGGCGCTGGGACTCTGCGAGGTGAGTGAACGACAGGCATGGCGTTGGGCTTGAGTAAGATTTTATATGTGTACGAGAGCGTGCCCATGCCTTCGAAAACATCATGGTATTGCTGGATGATGGAGTCGAGTAGCGCCCTGAAGTCTGTGTCAGAGGATGCAGACACATCGCTTGAAGAGACAGAGTGTACTCTCTGCAGTAAGTGGAGCGGCTTGCATGCCTGCGCACCAAGCAAGGAGGCTTTTGAGGCAGCAACAATCTCGAACGGGAGAATGAATGTGTGAGAACGATGTGTCACCTCAAGGCTGCAGGAACCGCTGGCGGCGATGGCATTGCCATTGTAGTCCAGCAATTTACACGCAGATGGCAGGACAGCAGGCTGTACGCATAGCCTGCGGAAATCAGACAACGCGATGAGATTGGCAGAAGCGCCAGTGTCCAGGCGGAAAATGACAGGGGACCGGTTGACCGTAAGGGTGGCACACCACTCATCATCCTGGCTGACGCTGTGGACGTGGATGGGTTCAGTGCCACGCTTGGGGGACATCCTGTTCGTAGTAACGACGCCGATTTGGAACAGGACCTGTGGGTCATTGCAGGCACAGTCGGAATCAAGGTCTAGAGTAGGTTCATTGATGGCAGGCTGGATAGCCCTAACGTCTTTGTGGGGCTGGGTGGACCTCCTGAAAACAGCAGGCATGGAAGATCTGCACATTGTAGCATAGTGGCCTTGTTTGCCACACTGCAGGCAGTGTCGGGACTTTGCGGGACATTGCCGCTTTAAGTGGGCGGAGCCGCAGTTGCCGGACGCCGGAGCGTTCATCGTGCCACCACGCATGCGCAGGGCGATCCAGCGTAGCGCGCACCTGCGCAAAGCGGTCGATGACGTCAGCCGCTTGCTGCGTGTAAGCGCGGGACTCCGCGAAAAGCACGCGAAATGGCCTCCATCGTTCAGATCCAGAACCTGAAAAGATTTAATCATTTGGACCCGTTCTGCCACGTAAGGGGCTTGCCGCGCCATTGCAGCAGCCTGGATGCAGGAGTAGCGCGTGGAGGCATGTTCATGCAGTACACAGTTCTCAATGGCCGTGGACAGGGTGAGCTGCTTTACTTTTAGTAGCTGCTGGCGCAGGGGCTCAGATTGAACACCAAAAACAATCTGGTCACTGAGCATGGAGTCAGAGGTGTACCCATAGTTCCAGGACTGCGCAAGGGCGCGGAGGTGGGTAATGAAGGACTGGAAAGGTTCGTCCTTACCCTGAATTCGCTGCTGAAACATGTATCTCTCGAAGCTCTCGTTGATCTCGACCGCGCAGTGGCTGTCGAACTTCAGAATTATGGTCTTGACTTCGATTTGTCCTCCCCCTCCTCGAAGGTGAGCGAGTTGTAAATGTGCAGAGTGTGGTCACCGGCTGTGAAGAGGAAGAGAGCAATCTTCCATGCGTCCGAGGTAGCTTCCAGGTCCCTGGCTTTGAGGTACAGCTGGAAGCGCTGTTTGAAAAGTTTCCAGTTCGAGCCCAGATTCCCTGCAATGCGGAGAGGCGGCGGCGGGCGAACGTAGTCCATTCTGTAGGATGGCACGAGACTAGTGGAAGGCAGATCACTGATAAGGTAGGTCTCAGAAGTGCGAGCATCCCTCAACTTCTGGTACCATGAAGTGTTGGCTAGTGTAGACTTGAGAGATGAACAGACACTTCCACCAACAGTGATGAAGGTTCAACTCAATTTTATTAACTACTTCTAACTAACTAACACACGATGACTGTGGGTCTAAATGATGCTAACTTAAACTAGAGACCTAAGCCTTGTCTGAACCAGTTGATTCTCTCAGCACGTGGTGTGAGTCTGTGCTGGGCTGGATGAGTTCTTGTTACACTGAGAGGCAGCACCCAGAATGAGCGGGAACCGTGGTGCCCTCTGCCTTTATAGTGTGTGTATTCTAACTGGTGATTGGCTGCGGTGTTTGTACATGTTGATTGGTCCCTGTGTGTGTCCATCAGTGTGTGTCTGCACCATGATATACTGGTGCATATTATGACACTGCTGGAGCCGAAGAAGGCTTCTATTGACAAGCTACTGGAGACCCAGGCGGTGGCGATCCGCGAGGTCCGGCAAAAGATCTCAGACAACGAGGATGAGACCTTGGGCCTAGCGATAAAGGTGGAGGCGCACGAGGGTCTCCACAAACAATGGCAGGAACGGTTCGAGGAGATGGAGAATCGATCGAGGCGCAAAATTTTGCGGATCCTGGGCCTCCCGGAAGGACTGGAGGGGTCGGACGTGGGGGCCTATGTGGTTACCATGTTAAACTCGCTGATGGGAGCGGGGTCCTTCCAATGGCCCCTGGAGCTGGAAGGGGCCCACAGAGTGCAATCGAGGAGGCCCAAGGCTAACGAGCCGCCGCGGGCGGTACTGGTGCGGTTTCATCGATTCGCCGACCGGGAGTGTGCGCTCAGATGGGCCAAGAAAGAGAGGAACAGCAGGTGGGTGAACGCGGAGGTTCGCATTTATCAGGACTGGAGTGCGGAGGTGGCGAAGAAGCGAGCCGCGTAAAACCGGGCTAAACCCGTGCAGCACAGGAAGGGGGTGAAGTTTGGCATGCTGCAGCCGGCGCGTCTGTGTGTCACCTACAAGAACCGACACCATTACTTTGAGTCCCCGGAGGAGGCGTGGGCCTTTGTTCAGGCTGCGAAGCTGGACACAAACTGAGAGTCGGGACGAAGGGTCGTGTGTGGGGATGATTGGAGATCGCTGTGGTTGTGTTACATTTTGAGGGGGGGGGGGTTCTCTGTTCTTGTTTATTTTTGATTCGCTGTGGGCGGTTAGGGAGGGTTGGCCACCGTTTTAGTTGGGTCTGTCGGGTGGGCTCTTGGAGGGGGGCAAGTAAGCAGAACGGAGTGTGGATGGCCGGCAGGAGTCAGCTGACTTAAGGGAGTGCAATGGGGGGAGCAACGCAGCTAGGAGGGGTCCTAGCTGAGGGAGGGGGGGGCGGTAGGGGGGAACCGGGTTGCTGCTGGTATGGTCAAAGGGGAGCTGGAGCGAGTAGAGGGGGTCGGGCCGGGGGTCAACCGCTGTGGGGAACGGGCTGGGTGTGTGACGTGGGCGTGTGGCTGGCCGAGGAGGGGTTATGGCTAGTCGGCGGGGGAGGGGGGCGGGCAGCCCCTGATCCGGCTGATAACCTGGAATGTAAGGGGACTGAATGGGCCGATTAAACGGGCCCGGGTGTTCGCGCACCTGAAGGGGCTGAAGGCGGATGTGGTAATGTTCCAGGAGACACACCTGAAGGTGGCGGACCAGGTAAGATTGAAGAAGGGGTAGGTAAGCCAGGTGCTTCATTCGGGGCTGGATGCCAAAAATCGGGGGGTGGCGATCTTGGTGGGAAAGAGGGTGTCATTCGAGGCGTCGAGCATTGTGGCAGACAATGGCGGTAGGTAAGTAATGGTGAGTGGTACGGTGCAAGGGGAGAGGGTGGTGCTGGTCAACGTGTACGCCCCGAACTGGGACGATGCGGGCTTTATGCGGCGTATGTTGGGTCGGATACCAGACTTGGAAGTGGGAGACCTAATAATGGGGGGGGGGGGGGGGGATGTTAACATGGTGTTAGATCCGGCACTGGATCGCTCCAGGTCTAGGACAGGCAGGAGGCCGGCAGCGGCTAAGGTGCTCAGGGGGTTCATGGACCAGATGGGAGGGGTGGACCCGTGGAGATTTGAAAGGCCGGGGAATTTTCATTCTTCTCGCACATTCATAAGGCCTATTCCCGGATTGATTTCTTTGTCATGAGTAGGGCGCTGATTGCGAGAGTAGAGGATACCGAGTATTCAGCGATAGCCATTTCGGATCACGCCCGGCATTGGGTAGACTTAGGGCTGGGGGAGGAGAGGGACCAGCGCCTGCTGTGGCGCTTGGAGGTGGGGCTGTTGGCGGACGAGGAGGTGAGTGAGCGGGTCCGAGGAAGCATAGAGCGATACCTGGAGGACAACGATAACGGGGAGGTTCGAGTGCAGATGGTCTGGGAGGCGCTGAAGGCGGTGGGTTAGGGGAGAGCTGATCTCCATTAGGGCCCACAGGGAGAAGAGAGAACAGAGGGAGGGAGAGGGAGAGGATGGAGGGGGAAATGGGGAGGGTGGACAGGAGGTATGCGGAAGTGCCGGAGGAGGGACTGTTGAGGGAGAGGCGCAGCCACCAGGCCGAATTCGACCTGTTGATCACCAGGAAGGCAGAGGCGCAGTGGAGGAAGGCCCAGGGGGCGATTTATGAATACAGGGAAAAGGCAAGCTGGATGCTGGCACATCAGCTTCGGAAGCGGGACGCAGCTAGGGAGATCGGGGGAGTTAAGGATAGGGGAGGGAGTGTGGTGCGGAGTGGGGTTGGCATCAATGGGGTCTTTAGGGACTTTTATGAGGAGCTGTATTGGTCCGAGCCCCCGGTGGAGGGGGGAGGAATGGGCCACTTTCTGGACCAACTGAGGTTCCCGAAGGTGGAGGAGGGACTGGTGGTGGGATTAGGGGCCTCGATTGGGCTGGAGGAGCTGGCCAAAGGGATAGGGAGCATGCAGGCGGGGAAGGCACTGGGGCCGGACGGTTTCCCGGTCGAGTTTTACAAAAAGTATGTGGACCTGTTGGGCCCGGTGCGGGGGAGGGGGGGGGGGGGCAAGGGGTGGGGGGGGCTTTGCCCCCGACGATGTCCCGGGCACTGATCTCCTTAATCCTGAAGCGGGACAAGGATCCCCTGCAGTGTGGGTCTTACAGGCCGATTTTGTTGTTAAATGTAGATGCCAAGGTGCTGGCAAAGGTCTTAGCCATGAGAATTGACGATTGTGTGCCACAGGTCATCCACGAGGACCAGACGGGGTTCATGAAGGGGAGGCAGTTGAACGTGAATGTGCGGAGGCTCCTGAATGTTATTATGATGCTGGCGAGGGAAGGGGAGGCTTAGATAGTGGCGCCGATGGATGCTGAGAAGGCCTTCGATAGGGTAGAATGGGGGTACTTGTGGGAGATGCTGAAGAGGTTTGGGGAGAGGCTCGTCAGGTGGGTTAGGCTGCTGTACGAGGCCCCGATGGCGAGTGTGGCCACGAACAAGAGGAGGTCTGAGTACTTTCGGTTGTATCGAGGGACAAGGCAGGGGTGTCCCTTGACCCCCCTGCTCTTTGCACTGGCAATTGAACCCCTGGCTATGGCACTGAGGGAGTCGAGTAAATGGAGGGGGCTGGTGCGGGGTGGGGAGGAACACAGGGTGTCACTCTAAGTGGAAGACTTGCTGCTATATGTGGCGGACCCGGTGGGGAGGATGCCGGAGGTAATGAGGATCCTCGGGGAGCTTGGGGATTTTTCAGGGTACAAGCTCAACATGGGGAAGAGCGAGCTGTTCCGTGGTTCACCCAGGGGACCAGGGGAGGGGGATTGGTGAGCTCCCACTAAAAAGGGCGGAGAGGAACTTCAGATACCTGGGGGTCCAGGTGGCCAGGAGCTTGGGGGGGGGGGGGGGGGGGGGGGCGCCTGCATAGACTTAATTTCACGAGGCTGGTGGAGCAGATGGAGGAGGAGTTTAAGAGGTGGGATGCGTTGCCACTGTCTTGGCGGGTAGGGTGTAGTCAGTCAAGGTGACGGTGCTCCCAAGGTTTTTGTTCCTGTTCCAGTGCCTCCCCATTCTTATCCCGAAGGCCTTCTTTAGGCGGGTGAACAGGAGCATAACGGGGTTTGTGTGGGCGCGAGGGACTCCGAGAGTGAGAAGGGTGTTCCTGGAGCGGAGCAGGGATGGGTGGTGCAGGGGGGGGGGGGGGGGGGGGGCTGGCGCTGCCCAACCTCTGTGGGTACTACTGGGCCGCTAATGCGGCGATGGTGCGCAAGTGGGTGATGGAGGGGGAGGGGGCAGCATAGAAGAGATGGTGTCCTGTGAGGGTACGAGTCTGGAGGCACTGGCAACGGCACCGCTGCCGCTCCCTCCAACAACGAGGTATACCATGAGCCCGGTGGTGGCGGCTACCCTCAAAATTTGGGGGCAATGGAGGCGGCACAGGGAGGAAGTGGGGGCCTCGGCGTGGACCCCGATATGGGGGAACCACCGGTTTGTCCCGGGGAGAATGGATGGAGGGTTTGCAGGGTGGCATAGGGCAGGGATAAGAAGGTTGGGGGACCTGTTTGTGGATGGGAAGTTCGCGAGCCTGGGTGAGCTGGAGGAGAAGTACGGGCTTCCCTCGAGAAACACCTTTAGGTATCTACAGGCAAGGGCGTTTGCCAGGCAGCAAGTGGTGGAATTCCCACTGCTGCCGCCATGCACGGTCCAGGACAGGGTGCTCTCGGGGGTGTGGGTTGGAGAGGGGAAGATTTCGGCAACATACCAGGTGATGCAGGAGGAGGAGGCTTCGGTGGAGGAGCTAAAAGGTAAGTGGGAGGAGGAGTTGGGGGAGGAGATCGAGGAGGTGACATGGTCAGATGCCCTGGGGAGGGAGGCTCAGCCTCATACAGTTTAAGGTGCTGCATAGGGCTCACATGACCGGGACCAGGATGAGCCTGTTTTTTGGGAGTGAGGACAGGTGTGTTAGGTGCTCAGGGAGCCCAGCAAACCACACCCATATGTTCTGGGATTGCCCAGCGCTGGAGGAATTTTGGAAGGGCGTAGCAAGGACGGTGTCGAGGGTGGCAGAATCCAGGGTCAAACCGGGCTGGGGGTTCGCAATATTTGGGGTTGCAGAGGATCCGGGAGTGCAGGAGGCGAAAGAGGCCGGTATTCTGGCCTTTGCGTCCCTGGTAGCCCGGTGGAGGATTCTTCTCCAGTGGAAAGATGCGAAGCCCCCAAGCGTGGAGGCCTGGATCAACGACATGGCGGGGTTTATTAAATTGGAAATTTGCTTTGAGGGGGTCGGCGCTTTTTAGGTGGGGGGATCTTTTTTTTTTAAATTTAGATTACCCAATTATTTTATTCCAATTAAGAGGCAATTTAGCGTGGCCAATCCACCTACCTTGCACATTTTTGGGTTGTGGGGGCGAAACCCACGCAAACACGGGGAGAATGTGCAAACTCCACACGGACAGTGACCCAGAGCCGGGATCGAACCTGGGACCTCGGCGCCATGAGGCTGCAGGGCTAACCACTGAGCCACCGTGCTGCCCTGAGGTGGGGGATCTGAGGGGATGTACATATCTGCTATGTTTGCTTTGTGTTTGGACGTGTGTTAATTTATTATTTATGTACAGGGGGGAGGGGGTACTAGAGTGTTCTGTTTTGTTTTGTATTTAATTCTATGGGGTTCTTTTTCCATTCTGTTGTTGATATTTTGTGAAAACTTTAATAAAAATTATTTTAAAAAAAAAAGAACCAGTTATCTAGCCAACTGAGCTAACCCCCCCCCCCCCCCCCCAATGTCAGGTTAGGTGGGGTTATATGGTTAGGGGAGTGCCCTAGATAAGGTGCTCTTTCAGAGGGTTGGTGCAGACTTGATGGGCTGAATGGCCTCCTTCTGCACTCCAGGAATTCTATGGTTCTATGAACAAAATAACTGAACTCAAAAAGTGAGCTGAGAGCCAGTCCCCTTGACCTTGGCAGGGGTGTGGGAATCAGGAGGTAATATCAGAGAGGAAAACCAAAATGCACAGAATATTGGGAATGACAGAGTGTGGATAATGGTAAGTTCATAGGTGGGGTCAGAGAAGAGGAAAAAGTAATAGACTCTAAATCAGGGTTGCCGTGCATGTATATGAATATACAGAGTATAGTTAATAAAACTGGTGAATTACAGGCACCTATTGCACTATGGAAATATGATGCTGTGGTTATAATAGAGATCTGACTCAAAAAGGGCATGAATGGGTATTAAATAGTCCTGGATACAAATTGTTCAGGAAAAAAAAGAAAAGGAGGGGTGGTAGCATTGATTAAGGAGAGAAATCTAATGTAGGATAAAAAGATGCCCCGGAGGGGTCAATGACAGTACCTATTAGGCGAGAGTTAGGTGCAATGATATTGCTCGGTAGAGTCTATAGGCCACCTACTAGTGAGGAGGTTGGAGAAGAACAAATTTTCAAATAAATTGCAGAGAGGTTCAAAATGATAGAATACTTAAAACGAGGGATTTTAATTATCCAAATATAGATTGGGATTGCATTGGCATGAGGGGCAGAGAGAGGTCAGATTTCCTAGATTTTGTTCAGGAAAATTTTCTTTAGCAGTATATTTCCAGTCCAATGAGCAAAGAGGCATTGCTGCTCATGGTTCTTGGAAATGAGATGGGCCAAATAGATCAAGTTTCAGTTGGAAAACATTTAAAAGACGCTGATTATGGAAAAGGACAAATAACAGTGCAGAGTAACTGCAGGAAAGAACGAATAAATTGGAGCCAAAGACTGGTTGCTAATTTGCTGATGACACCAATATAGGGAAGTGAGTTGTGAAGAGGACACAAGAAGGCCAGGTTAGGTGAGTGGGCAACAATCTGACAAACGAGGAATGGTTGAAGACTCTATGCGTTGGGGTTTACAAGGATGAGGGGGGGGGGTCTTATTGAAACTTACAGAATACTGAGAGGCCTGGATAGAGTGGATGTGGAGAAGATGTTTCCACTAGCAGAAAAAACTAGAGCACAGCCTCAGAAATCCTTTAAAACAGAGATGAGGAGAAATTTCTTCATCCAAAGGATGGTGAATCTGTGGACCTCTTTGCCGCAAAAAGCTGTGGAGGTCAAATGACAGTGCCTTTAAGACAGAAATAGATAAGCTCTTGATTAATAAGGGGGTCAGGGGATATGGGAAGAAGGCAGGAGAATGGGGATGAGAAACAGATCAGCCATGATTGAATGAGCTAAATGGCCTAATTCTGCTCCTATGTCTTATGGTCTATATGGAGTATAATGTGAGAAGATGTGGGGTTGTCCATTTTGGCAGAACAAATAAAAAAAACATACATCTGGTTCAGCACAGGGCTAAATAGCTGGCTTTTAAAGCAGACCAAGGCAGGCAAGCAGCACGGGTTCAATTCCCGTACCAGCCTCCCCGAACAGGCGCCAGAATGTGGCGACTAGGGGCTTTTCACAGTAACTTCATTTGAAGCTTACTCGTGACGATAAGCAATTTTCATTTCATTCATCTAAATGTTGAGGGATTGCAGAGTTCTGAGATGCAGAAGGAACTGGGTGACAGTGCATAAATCACAAAAGGTTAGTGTGTAGGTGCAGCAAGTAATCAGTAAAGCTGATAGAATGTTATTATTTATTGCCAGGGGAATTGTAAACACGAGTTTCTAATTTGGCCATAATCAAGGGCTAGAGGAAGGTTGGTAGTAAAGTTCCCCAGGGGTTTGTGTTGGGAGACTTGCTTTGCCTGGCATATGCTCATGACTTAGGTCTTGGCATACAGGGCACAATTTTTTTTAAAATTTAGAGTGCTTAATTATTTTTTTTCCAATTAAGGGGCAATTTAGTGTGGCTAATTCACCGAACCTGAACATCTTTGGGATGTGGGGGTGAAACACGCAGACAGTGACCTGGGCGGGGATCGAACATGGGTCCTCAGCGCTGTAGGCAGCAGCGTTAACCACTGCGCCCCCTCACAGGGCATAATTTCAAAGAAGATACAAAACTCAGAAGTATTGTGAATTGTGAGGGGGATAATGCAGAGTTTCAAAAGCAAGAAGTCTTACTAACAGCAGGTTAAAGTCCAACAAGTTTGTTTGGAATCACTAACTTTCGGAGCGCAGATCCTTCATCAGGACTTTAACATGGTGTTGTAAGATTTATTACTGTGCCCACCCCAGTCCAACGCCACCATCTCCACATCATTAGTTTCTAAAGGACATCGACAAGTTGGTGGAATGGGCGGACAGGTGGCAGGTGAATTTCAATGTAGAGAATTGTGAAGTGATTTATTTTGGTAGAACGAACATGGGGAGACAGCATACAATAAAGGGTACAATTCTAAAAAGAACACAGAAGCAGAGGGACCTGGGTGTATATGTGCATAAGTCATTGAAGATGGCAGGACAGGTTGAGAGAGCAGCTAATAATAGTATCTTGGGTTTTATTAATCGGTACATAGAGTAGAAGAGCAGAGAGGTCATGTTGAACTTGTATAAATCACTAGTCCGGCCTCAGCTGGTGGATTGTGTCCAGTTCCGGGAGCCAGACTTCAGGAAAGATGTGAAGGCATTGGAGAGAATTCAGAAAAGGATTCATGAGAATGGTTCCAGGGATGAGGAATTTCAGTTATGAAGATAGTACTGGAGAAGTTAGGACTGTTTTCCTGAGAAATGGCTGAGAGAAGATTTGATGGAGGTGTTCAAAATCATGAGAGGTCTGGACAGAGTAGATAGGAGGGAAACTGTTCAAATTAATGAAAGAATTGAGAACAAGAGGGTACAGGTTTCAAGTAATTAGTAAAAGAGTTATAGTGACAGGAGGAGAAACGTTTCTATGCTGGAAAACCCTCCGCTAGTTGGAGTCATATTTGGTACAAAGGAAGATGGTTGTGGTGATCGTAGGTCAAGAATTTCAGCTACACGACATCACTGCAGGAGTTCCTCAGGGTAGTGTCCTGGGCCCAACGAACTTCAGCTGCTTCAATGACCACTCTTCCATCATAAGGTCAGAAGTGGGGATATTCCAAAACCTAAGACTTGGCTCCCCACTCTGCAACTGGATCCTCGATTTTCTGACCAACAGACCACAATCAGTAAGAATGAACAACAAAACCTCCTCCACAATAGTTCTCAATACCAGGCCCCGCAAGACTGCGTACTTAGCCCCCTACTCTACTCCCTGTACATACACGATTGCGTGGAAAAATTTGGTTCCAACTCTATCTATAAATTTGCTGACGATACGACCATAGTGGGCCAGATCTCAAATTTTTTTTTTTTTTTTTAAATAAATTTAGATTACCCAATTATTTTTTCCAATTAAGGGGCAATTTAGCGTGGCCAATCCACCTACTCTGCACATTTTTGGGTTGTGGGGGCGAAACCCACGCAGACACGGGGAGAATGTGCAAACTCCACACGGACAGTGACCCAGAGCCGGGATCGAACCTGGGACCTCAGCGCCGTGAGGCGGTTGTGCTAACCACTAGGCCGCCGTGCTGCCCAGGCCAGATCTCAAATAACGACGAGTCAGAATACAGGAGGGAGATAGAGAACCTAGTGGAGTGATGCAGCAACAACAATCTCTCCCTCAATGCCAGCAAAACTAAAGAGCTGGTCATTGAGGTCAGGAAGCAAAGTACACTTCTGTCAGCAACAACGGGCCGAGGGGGAGATGGTTAGCAGTTTCAAATTCCTAGGGTTGCACATCTCCAAAAAATCTGTTCTGGTCCACCCACGTTGATGCTACCACCAAGAAAGCACAACAGCGCCTATACTTCCTCAGGAAAGTAAGGAAATTCGGCATGTCCACATTAACCCTTACTAATTTTTACAGATGCACCATAGAAAGCATCCTATCTGGCTGCATCTGGGCTGACAATTAGCAAATAAAAGTAGCAACACACAAGTGCCAGTGACCATCTCCAACAAGAGAGGATCCAACCATTGTCCCTTGACATTCAATGGCATTACAGTCACTGAATCCCCCCACTATCAAAATCCTGGGGGTCACCATTGACCAGAAACAGAACTAGGCTAGTCATATAAATGGTGTGCCTACCAGAGCAGGTCAAAGACTAAGCATCCTGCAGCGAGGAACTCACCTCCTGACTCCCCAATTCCTGCCCACCTTCTACAAGGCACAAGTCAAGAGTGTATTGGAATACTCTCCACTTGCCTGGATGAGTGCAGCTCCAACAAAACCCAAGAAGCTCAACACCATCCAGGACAAAGCAACCCACTTGATTGCTCCCCCATCCAAAACATCCAATCCCTGCACTACCGACGAACAGTGGCAGCAGTGTCTACTATCTACAAGATGCACTGCAGGAACTCACCAAGGTTCCTTAGGCAGCAGCTTCTAAACCCATGACCACCACCGTCAAGAATGACATGAGCAGCAGCTACCTGGAAACACCACCTGGTGGAGGTTCCCATCCAAGTCACTCACCATCCTGACTTGGAAATATATCAGCAAACAGCCCCACTTTTGACCTTATGTTGGAGGCACGGTCATGAACAAAGCAATGAAAATGGTTGGGCGTAGGACACTACCCGGAGGAACGTGTGGAACTACTGACCACCAGTGACTGCAAACATTTTTCTTCAACCAGTGGATAGTTTTCAC
Source organism: Scyliorhinus canicula (assembly GCF_902713615.1). Taxonomy (NCBI): domain Eukaryota; kingdom Metazoa; phylum Chordata; class Chondrichthyes; order Carcharhiniformes; family Scyliorhinidae; genus Scyliorhinus; species Scyliorhinus canicula. The sequence continues at coordinate 43,367,545 of NC_052148.1, read as the reverse complement.
CTGATTCCCATTGCCTTCAATACAAGAAAAATACTGCAAATCTGAAATAAAAATGGAAAGTGATGGGGGAAAAGACTCAGCCGATCTAACAGCACGTGTGGAAAGAGAAATCCAGGTAATGTTTCAAATCCAAAAGTCGCTTCTACAAAACCATATTGTACATTAACTCCATTGAAGCTGCCAGATCTGCTGAGAATATTTTGCAGTACTTTTTATCTCACATTGACTTCAATTTGCCTGGCAATGAGGATCAAAGTTTATGAGCAGGGAGGCGGTGCAGAGAGCAATTTTCCGTTTATCATCGCCCTCCCAGCTCCAAACTACAAATTCACTGCCTGCTCGCGAGGGGCGGCACAGTGGTTAGCACTGTCACTTCACAGCACCAGAGACCCAGGATCGATTCCTGGCTTGGGTCACTGTCTGTGCGGATTCTATACGTTCTGTGTCTGCATGGGTTTCCTCCGGGTGCTCCGGTTTCTTACCATAGTCCAAAGATGTGTGGGTTAGGTAGATTGGACACGTTAAATTGCCTCAGTGTCCAAAGATTAGGTGGAGTTGCTGGGTTACACAGAACAGTACAGAACAGGCCCTTCGGCCCTCGATGTTGTGCCGAGCATTGTCCAAAACCAAGATCAAGCTATCCCACTCCGTCATTCTGGTGTGCTCCTTGTGCCTATCCAATAACCGCTTGAAAGTTCCTAAAGTGTCCGACTCCACTATCACAGCAGGCAGTCCATTCCACATCCTAACCACTCTCTGAGTAAAGAACCTACCTTGGACATCCCTCCTATATCTCCCACCCTGAACCTGGTAGTTATGCCCCCTTGTAACAGCTACATCCACCCGAGGAAATAGTCTCTGAACGTCCACTCTATCTATCCCCCTCATCATCTTTTCAACTTCTATTAAGTCGCCTCTCATCCTCCTCCGCTCCAAAGAGAAAAGCCCTAGCTCCCTCAACCTTTCCTCATAAGACCTATCCTGCAAACCAGGCAGCATCCTGGTAAATCTCCTTTGCACCCTTTCCAATGCTTCCACATCCTTCCTATGAGGTGGCCAGAACTGCACACAATACTCCAAGGGGCTGGTTTAGCTCACCAGGCTAAATCGCTGGCTTTTAAAGCAGACCAAGCAGGCCAGCAGCACAGTTCAATTCCCGTACCAGCCTCCCCGGACAGGCACCGGAATGTGGTGACTAGGGGCTTTTCACAGTAACTTCATTTTAGCCTACTTGTGACAATAGGCGATTTTCATGTTGTCTCATAGGGTCATTTACAGTTGCAGCACAATCCCACGGCTATTATAACTCCCACAGGGATAGGACGAGGTCTGGGCATAGGTAGGGTGCTGTTTCAGGGGCCCTTGTAGACCCGATAGGCCGAATGGCCTCCTTCTGCACTGTACAATCCATGATTCAACTACAATTTCAATGGCGGCTGCACTAACCCAGAATGCTTCGCAGGCCAGAAACCGCCCTATCCACAGCAACAAAGTGCAGCGGCCTCACGTCGATAAACGTGTGGGACTGGAATCGGAGCGAGAGGCAGCGGCTGATTAGTGGGCACGAATGCAGATGCTTTAAAACAGGGGAGTTAGGCCTCAGGAGCCGAAAGTAGATACATCTTACCCCCGGACTGGTTTGGGCACTTGGCTGCGTTCCGCCATCCGCTCCGCACAAACTGGAGCCCGAGAATGCATTTTGGGGTGTGGCGCATGCGGCCCGGGGCAGGCGCTGGATAAGGAGGAGTCAGGGGCGCGGGGTATCATGGGCATTATTAGCACCATTCCCGGTGTTTTCTATCTCAGCGCTGAGGCTGCACTTGGAGCTGAAGTAAAGGCAGGAGCCTTGCAATAAGTAATACAGGGTACCTGAGTGACAGTGTGAGAAAGCTTTCAAACTGCTGCGAATGGGGGACTGAAGGAAAAAAAATGTTCACATTTAGATAGTACCTTTTATGCCCTCAGGAAGACTCAAAACGTTTTGACTACAGATCAGAAGCCCTTTATTGGTTGGAATGTGAAAATGCAACAGGGTAGCCAACCTTGTGCGCAACAAGCTCCCACAAAGAATAGAGTGACAATGACCAGGTAATCTGCTTTGTTGCGACGTTGAAGCATAAATATTGTGGATGACTCCGCTGCTCTTCCAAACAGCGCCATGGAATCTTACATCCACCTCATTGGCGGTCCCTCGATTAGAGCAGGGTGTCTCATCAGGGTCATAGATTTCTGCTAATGAAACAGTTACTCTCTACACCGTCCTGTCACCTTTTGAACACCTCTATCAAATCTCCTCTCACCCTTCTCTTCAAGAAATAACAGCTCCAACTTCTTTGATCCATCCATAGAACTGAAGTCCTTCATACCTGGTCTCCCTGGAACCATTCTAGTAAATATTTTCTGCATTCTGTTATAGGACAACATCCAAATAGAGTCCGGAGATAGTTAAAGTCATAAAGTCTTTACCTTGAACATGCAGAGGAAAGAATCAAGCTACAAAATCTCCCAAAGAGCAGAGCAGTTCCAATAACATACATTTATACACAATACAGCTTCAGGTGGCTACATGCCCAACTGTATTTTCTCAACTTGTGTGCCTCTGGAAAGCACATCCTATCACCATCTCACAGTCAAGCATGCTCATGGTAAAATGCTAAAATGTATAAACACAGAAAATACCTTCGGTTTATTGGCAATAGTGACCTTGTCTCTTTAAAAAAAAACAGATTTAGAGAAATAGGCCAGGTCTATAAGCTAAGGGTCATGGAAAAATACAATAAAACTATTTTTTTTTCAAGAAAATATTTTATTAAGGCATTTATAATTTTAACAATTTTAAAACAACAGGTTTCAACAAGAACAAAACAATATAACCAACCCCCCCCCCCCCCCCCCCCGTAACAAACCTCAGCCAATATGGCTTACACAAACAGGACCTCCAGCCCCAGTCCCCTTTCAACTGGTTTTCCTGACCTTACCCAAACCCTCACGCCTCCCCTGCACCCCCCTACTGACAGCTTAATATTTCTCGAAGAAGTCGATGAACGGAGCCACCTCCGTGATCCCCTCAAGGCAAATTTAATTTTCTCGAGTCTGAGAAACCCCGCCATGTCACTAACCGATACCCCCTGACTTTGAAGGTTCCGAGTCCCTCCATCTTAGCAGGATCCATCTCCAGGCCACGAGGGAAGCAAAGGCCAGGATATCGGCCTCTCTTAACCCCTGGGCTCCCAGATCTTCTGACACGCCATGGATCACCACCTCTGGAGTCGGTAGCACCCTCACTTTTAATACCTCTGACATGACATCAGCAAACCCCTGCTAGAAAATCCTCCACCTCGAACAAGCCCAAAACATATGGACATGATTTGCAGGACCCCATGCACAGCGCCCACACCTATCTTCCACCCCTCAAAGAACCTGCTCATCCAGGCCACTGTCATGTGCGCCCTATGGGCCACCTTAAATTGTTTCAGGCTGAGCCTGGCAAATGACGAGGATGCATTGACACACCTCAGGGCCTCCTCCCATAAGCCGGCCTCCAACTCCTCACCCAGCTCTTCTTCCAACTTTCTCCTCACCTCCCGTATCGGGCTCCCTCCCACTCCATCAGTTCCTTGTAGATCTCTAAAACCTTCCCCTTCCCCACTCCTACTCTCCACACCACCTTATCCTGTAGCCCCTAGTGTGGCAGGTGCGGGAAGGTCGAAACCTGCCTCCGCACAAATTCCCCACTTGCAGATACCGGAACCCATTCCCACCTGGCAGCTCAAACACTTCCTCCAACTCCTCCAAGCTTGGGAAGTCCTCATCAATAACAAGATCTCCAAATCTCTCGATCCCGCCTGCTACCACCTCCAGAAACCCTCATCCAGCCCCCCGGAGAGAATCGGTGGTTATCACATATCGGTGCCCACACCGACACCCCTTCCAGTCCCATGTGCTGCCGCCACTGTCCCCACACCCTCAGGGCTGCCACTACTGCCGGGCTTGTGGAGTACCTGGCCGACGAGAATGGCAGAGGTGCCATTAACAGTGCCCCCAAAACTCGTGTCTTCTACATGAGGCCGCCTCCACCCGCTCCCAAACCGACCGCTCCCCCACTATCCACTTCCTGGCCATTGCTATATTTGCCGCCCAATAATAATTTATAAAACTTGGAAGAGTCAGCACCCTCTCCCCCACACCCCCACTCCAGCTACACCCACGGCGTTTTACCTGTCCAAACAAATCCCAAGATCACCGCATTTACTTTTTTAAAGAACGCATTTGGGATAAAAACTTGAAGGCTTTGAAAGACAAACAAAAATCTCGGGAGGACCATCATTTTCACTGACTGTACCAGCCCTGCCAATGACAGCGGGAGCACATCCCATCTCTGAATGTCCCCCCTCATTTATTCTACCAGCCGACCCAAATTCAGCTTGTGTAGCTGCACTCATTTCCGTGCCACCTGGATACTGAAATACTGAAAATGCCGCCCTACCACATTGAACAGCACCTCCCCCAATTTCTTCTCCAACCCCTTGCTGAATCGCAAAGACCTCACTCTTGCCAATATTCAATTTATACCTTGAGAATTGGCCAAATTCCTCTAATATCCCCATAATCCCTCCAACCCCCTGAAATGTATAGAAGTAAATCATCCGCATAAAGTGAGACCCTGTGCTCCACCCCCCCCCCCCCCCCCCCCAACCCCCAGTACTATCCTCTGCCAGACCCCCGAGGTACTCAGTGCCATTGTCAATGGTTCTATAGCCAGTGCAAACAGCAGCGGGGAAAGTGGGCACCCCTGCCTCATCCTCTGGTGCAGCCTAAAATAATCTGAACTCACCCGGTTCGTCTGCACACTCGCCCCGGGAACCTGATATAACAACCGGACCCAGTCCACGAAACCCTGCCCAAACCCAAACCGCCCCAGGACCTCCCATAGGTATTCCCACTCCACTAGATCAAAGGCATTCTCTGCATCCATGGCAACCACCACCTCTACCTCTCGTCGCTCTGGAGGCATCATGATCGCATTAAGTAACCTCCTGTCATTGGCTGCCAGATGCCTCCCCTTCACGAACCCCGTCTGGTCTTCTCCTATCACCCCGGGCACACAATCCTCGAGGCCAAGATCTTAGCCAGTAGTTTGGCATCTGCATTTAGCAAGGAAATCGGTCTATATGACCCACATTGTTCCGGGTCTTTATCCCGCTTTAGAATGAGGGAGATTGACGCCTGCAACAACATTGGGGAGAGTACTCCCAGTTCTTTTGCCTCATTGAAAGCCCTCACCGGCAGCGGTCTCAATACCCCTGAGAACCTCTTATAAAATTCCACCGGGTAACCGTCGGACCCGGGACCTTGCCTGACTGCATCGCCTCCAGCCCCTCCACTACTTCTACCAGCCCAATTGGGGCCCCCAGGCCCTCCACCAACTCCTTATCCACCTTCGGGAACTCCAACCTCTCTAGAAACCGCTTCATCTTCTCCATCTCGGCTGGGGGTTCCGACTCGTAGAGCTTGCTATACAAGTCTCTAAGCACCCCATTCACCCCCGCAGGGTCCACGACTGTAATCCCACCATGTCCTTCACTTTCCCAATCTCCCTCGCCACCTCCTGTTTCCTCAACTGGTGCACTAACATCCTGCTAGCCTTCTCCCCATACTCATACACCGCTCCTCTCACCCTTCTCAACTGCCCCACCACCTTACACGTAGACAATAGCCCAAATTCCATCTGCAGCCTCTGCCACTCATTTAACAGCCCCGCCTCCGGGGCCTCCGCATATCTCCTGTCCACCTGCAGGATTTCCTTCACTAGCCTATCTATCCCCACCCGCTCCACCTTCTCCCTATGTGCCCAAATCAAAATAAACTCCCCCCTGACCACTGCCTTCAGTGCCACCCATACCATACTTGCCAAAACCTCCCCCGTGTCATTAATCTCCGCATATGGCGATCCTCACCCGCTCACACACGTCTTCCTCCGCCAACAGTCCCACATCCAGCCTCCATTGTGAGCGCTGGGCCTCCCCTTTGTTCACTCGTAGGTCTACCCAGTGCGGGGCATGGTCCAACACCACTATTGCCGAATACTCAACAGCAACCACCCCCGCCATTAACGTCTTATCAAACACAAAAAAGTCTATTCGGGAGTACACCTTGTGCACATGGGAGTAGAATGAAATACTTTCGCCCTTGGCCTCCCAAATCTTCACAGATCGATCCCCCCATGTGCTCCATGAACCCCTGGAGCTCCTTAGCTGTTGCCGAAACCCTCCCCGACCTCGAGCTCGACCGGTCCAGTCTCGGATCCAGAACCGTATTAAAGCCCCCCCCCCCCCGCCATAATTAACCGATGAGAGTCCAGGCCAGGGATCCTCCTCAGCACCCGCCTCACAAATTCAACATTGTCCCAGTTCGGGGCATAGATGTTCACGAACACCACCGGCATCTCCTCCAGTTTGCCGCTCACCAAAACATACAACCATAGACCTGCTTGGGCCAGCCTCCAGCTGCAAAATAAAATGGGAAAGGTGTAATTTGAAACATGAAGGCCTGATAATCAACCCGCAGGAATATGAGAAAATGCAATCAGAAGTCCCTCAAAGGGTTAACAGCTGCAAAGAGTTTTTAGAATGCAGACAAACGCTATCACACAGGCTTTAAGATAACAGCTCGAAACCGCTCATGCTTGTAACCTGATACTTTTCTTTCAAGTCAGAGAAATTCCAGCAAATTTAGTTTTAAAGTTACTCAAAGGGAACAAATTTTCCACCCTTTGATAGAAGTTAATTATTTTAACAAGCAATTGATTGGAATTGCCAGAATCTTGGCCAGGATTCTCCCCTACCCGGCGGGGCGGTGGGTCCCGGCGTACCGGAGTGGCGAGAACCACTCCAGCGTCGGGCCTCCCCAAAGGTGCGGAATTCTCCGCACCTTTTGGGGCTAGGCCCACGGCGGAGTGGTTGGCGCCCCGCCGACCGTCGTGAACGGCCTTTGGCGCCCCGCCAGCCGGCACAATCTGCTGGCCGAAAGGCCTACGCCGGCCGGCGTGAGTCCATGCATGCGCCGGAGCATCAGCAGCCACTGACGTCACCCCAGCGCATGCGCGGTGGAGGGGGCCACTTCCGCCTCTGCCATGGTGGAAGCCGTGGCGGCGGCGGAAGAAAAGGAGTGCCCCCATGGCATAGACCCGCCCGCCGATCGGTGGGCCCCGATCGCGGGCCAGGCTACCGTGAGGGCACGCCCCGGGGTCAGATCGCCCAGCGGCCCCCCCTCCCAGCAGGACCCCAGTGCCCGCCCGCACCACCAATCCCGCCGGCACCAGAGGTGTTTTGATTCCGACCGGCGCGGCATAATTCCCGCCCCCGCTGATTCCCGGGTGGCAGAGAATTCCGGCCACAGCAGGGGCGGGATTTACGCTGGCCCCGCCGATTCTCCCACCCTGCGGGGGGGTCGGAGAATTCTGCCCCTTAAGTTTGAATTACTTGAAATAATGTTTATTTGTGAAGTATAGAAACTTAATAACACCAGTTAAAAGTGGAAATCTGGAGATAACAGATGAGTTTACTATGGTACAATTCACCGCAGCTAACTGCTTCTCCCCAAGAGGCAGCCACCAGATGTATTAAAGTCTGACAAGCTACGGTCATATTGTGCACCAAAACACCCTCATGTTAACACCTAAGCAACAAGATGTAATCAGTAAGGCGGCTAGAAGGGTAATAAACATGCTGAATCGCTAGCAGCCAGGCAGTCAGCTCTCAGAGCTGCTTCGGTGCATGGGGAAAGCTGAACGCAGGAACCGAACAAGAAATCGAAACTACCGGGAGAAAACCAACAGATAAAGAAGAAAAATTGTCAAGGAGGCCAGGAAGGTCCGATCAACCAGAACGGAACTCCAGGAGCAAGATCTTTTTTACTTGATGTAAAGACAGTGATGTTATCTTTTGAAGCAAAATAAAATAAGTTAAAAACTCACTCTAACCTGAAATAGTCACTATTGCTGATCAGTAACTACTGAAACGAAGGAGTAGTCCGAATTGAAGGCTTTAATACACAAGATGTTTCCCGAGCAGCTCGAGTACAGAAAGAAGGATGGCTGCTGGGAAACACGGGTTCTTATACCCCGCCTCATTGGGCGGAGCTACCTTACGTCCCGACCAATGAAAAGCCAACACTTGGGCCAATGAGCAGCGAGCCTTCTCCACCAATGGTAGCTCAGATTCCCAGGTACCGTAGTACCTCTAGTCATATTACCACATTCACCCCTTGTTGAGAAAGGTACCGGGGTGGGGCTGTTTGGGCGTCCAGCCATGATTGGTAGTCGGGTGCGGATGGGACAATTTACTGGTAGTATGACTAGTGATATGGGACTATACCTCTTTCCAACGGCGGCTGCCCACTGTCCCGTAACTATGTACAGAGTTGGGTTATCAACATGGCAACTATTTACAGAGACAGAGAAAAAGGTCCATTAAGAGTTCATATTGACTCGATCAGACGATCAGGGGCCTTGGACGTCCTCTGCGACCGGAGGAGCTTTGTTGGAGATGCGGTCGTCCATGACTCCAGGAGCTATGATCCGGTCCTCGTGGAGGTTTCAACACCCCTAGACGGAGCTGGTGAGGGCCGGGCCGTGGGGAGGGGGGTGGTGTCTAGTCCTCCAGGCTGCGTAGATGAGGGGGTTGGCAGGCCAGGGAGGGGAACACCTGCAAGGAGCAGTTGCGGTTGGGGGGTAATGGGTGGGGCTGGTGACGAGGGCGATGGCGGGGATCTGGCGGGCGCCAGGTCCCGTAGTGACCGTGTCATGTCGGCCGTCGGGGTACTCCACATACGCATATTGCGGGTTAGCGTGGAGCAGCTGGACCCTCTCGACCAACGGGTCCGATTTGTGCGCCCACACGTGTTTCCAGAGCAGGATGGGCCCGGGGGCTGCCAGCCAGGTCAGGAGCGGGGTCCCTGAGGAAGACTTCCTGGGGAAGACAAGAAGGCGTTCGTGAGGAGTTTGATTTGTAGAAGTGCAGAGTAGCGACCAGATGGAGTGGAGGGCGACTGGGAGGACCTCCTGCCACCGGGGGACTGGGAGATTTCTGGACCGTAGGGCCAGTAGGACGGTTTTCCAGACCGTACCGTTCTCCCTCTTGACCTGTCCGTTACCCCGGGGGTTATAACTGGTCGTCCTGCTTGAGGCAATGCCCTTGCTGAGCAGGAATTGACGCAGTTCATCACTCATAAAGGAAGACCCCCTATCACGGTGTATGTAAGAGGGGAATCCGAACAGGGAGAAAATGCTGTGGAGGGTTTTTATGATGGTGGTTGTGGTCATGTCCCGGGGCAGGGGATGGTTACGGGAAGCGGTAGTACTCGTCAATCACGTTGAGGAAGTACGTGTTGCGGTTGGTAGAGGGGAGGGGACCTTTGAAGTCCATTCTGAGGCATTCAAAGGGACGGGAAGCCTTTATCAGATGCACTTTTTCGGGGCGGTAGAAGTGCGGCTTGCACTCCGCGCAGATGTGGCAGTTTCTGGTGACTGTACTGACCTCCTCGATGGAGTAGGGCAGGTTGCGGGTCTTCACAAATTGAAAGAAGCGGGTGACCCCCGGGTGGCAGAGGTCCACGTGGAGGGAGCGGAGGCGGTCCACTTGTGCGTTGGCACAGGTGCCGCAGGACAAGGCATCGGGAGGCTCATTTAGTTTCCCAGGACGATACAAGATGTCGTAGTTGTAGGTGGATAACTCGATCCTCCACCGCAAGATCTTGTCGTTTTTAATCTTGCCCTGCTGTGCATTGTCGAACATGAAGGCCACCGACCGTTGGTCTGTGAGGAGGGTGAACCTCCTGCCGGCCAGGTAATGCCTCCAATGTCGCACAGCTTCTACTATGGCCTGTGCTTCCTTCTCGACTGAGGAGTGGCGGATTTCGGAAGCATGGAGGGTCCGAGAGAAGAAGGCCACGGGTCTGCCCGCTTGGTTCAGGGTGGCCGCCAGAGCTACATCGGACGCGTCGCTCTCGACCTGGAAGGGGAGGGACTCGTCGATGGCCCGCATCGTGGCCTTTGCGATATCCGCTTTGATGCGACTGAAGGCCTGGCGGGCCTCCGTCAACAGGGGGAAAGTGGTTGTTTGGATGAGAGGATGGGCTTTGTCGGCGTAGTTGGGGACCCACTGAGCGTAATAAGACAAAAACACGAGGCAGCGCTTCTGGGCCGTGGAGCAGTGGGGGAGGGGGAGCTCCATCAGGGGGCGCATGCGTTCCGGGTCGGGGCCTATCACTCCATTTCGCACTACGTAGCTGAGGATGGCTAGGCAGTCGGTGCTGAACACGCGTTTTCTTTGTTATAGGTCAGATTCAGGAGTTTTGCGGTTTGGAGGAATTTGCGGACATTGGTGTCGTGGTCCTGCTGATTGTGGCCGCAGATGGTGACATTATCGAGATACGGGAAGGTTGCCCGAAAACCGTATCGGTCGACCATTCAGTCCATCTCTCGTTGGAAGACCGAGACCCCGTTTGTGACACTGAAGGGAACCCTTAAAAAGTAGTACAGCCGCCCGTCCACCTCGAAAGCAGTGTACTGGCGATCGCTCGTGTGGATGGGGTACTGATGGTAGGCGGACTTCAGGTCTACCGTGGAGAAGACCTTGTACTGTGCGATCCTGTTGATCAGGTCGGATATACGCGGGAGAGGGTACGTGTCCAGCTGGTCTGACTGTAATCTATGACCATCCTATTCTTCTCCCCAGTTTTTACCACCAGAACTTGTGCTCACCAGGGGCTGTTACTAGCCTTGATGACCCCTTCCTTCATAAGCCGTTGGACCTCGGACCTGATGAAGTCCCGGTCCTGGGCACTGTATCGTCTGCTCCTGGTGGCGACAGGTTTGCAGCCCGGGGTGAGGTTTGCAAACAAGGATGGGGGATCGACCTTGAGGGTCGCAAAGCTGCAGACAGTGAGGGGAGGTATAGGGCCGCCAAATTTAAAAGTTAGACTCTGGAGGTTACGCTGGAAGTCTAACCCCAGGAGCGCGGCCGCGCAGAGGTGGGGGAGGACGTAGAGCCTGTAATTTTTAAACTCCCTCCCCTGGACCGTGAGGTCGGCTACACAATACCCCGTGATCTCAACTGAATGGGAGCCAGAGGCCACCGCGATTTTTGGATTTACGGGGTAGACAGGGAGAGCGCAGCGTCTTACTGTGGCAGGGTGTACGAAACTCTCCGTGCTCCCAGAATCCAGCAGGCAGGTTGTTTCGTGCCTGTTGAGCAGCACCTTCATCGTCGCCGTAGAGAGGGTGTGGGGTCGAGACTGGTCCAAGGTGACTGAAGTGAGTCGTGGCAGAAGATCGGAGTCGTCATCGGGCGGTGCATAGTCACCCGCGCCGGGGTCCTCAGAGCTGATCCAAGATGGCGGCGCCCACTGGTCGCACATGGCGGGGGATGGACAAAATGGTGGCGCCCAGAGGCCGCACGTGGTGTTGGGGGATGGGGACAGATAAGTTCGCGAGCCGCATGGGGCCCTTGGAGAGAGACGGGGTGGTGTCCCGCAGAGGCTGCTGGGGACCGCAGCGACCGCCTTGGCCTGGCAAACGGACAGAAAATGGCCCTTCTTCCCGCAGCCCTTGCACGTTGCCGATCGGGCTGGGCAACGCTGTCGGGGGTGTTTTGCCTGGCCACAGAAATAACAACGGGGCCCAGCATGGTTTCCAGGGTGTCTTGCAGCGCAGGCCTGGGGCGATTCCGAGTCCGTAGGGGAAAGGGAAGCTGAATTCCACACTGCCCAGGGGGCCGCCGCGCGGTCTGGGCCGTATGAACGTGCGTTTCTGTTCGCAACATCTAGAGAGTTTGCGAGGGCCCGTGCCTCCGTGAGGCTCGAAATTTCCTTCTCTAACAGTCCCTTGTGGATTTGTGGGGACTGCATACCCGCAACAAAGGCGTCTCGGAGGAGGAGTTCAGTGTGTTCATTAGCAGAAACGTGCGGGCAGCCACAGTTCCTCCCCAGTACAAGGAGCGCACGGTAAAAATCGTCTAACGACTCACCAGGGATCTGCTGCCACGCAACCAGCAAGTGCCGAGCGTAAACTTGATATACCGGCCGGATGAAGTATCCTTTAAGCAGTTCCATGGCAGAGTCGTAGTCGGTCGTGTCCTCGATGAGCATGTAGATGGCGGTGCCGACGCACGAGTGGAGGATGTGTAGCTTCTGCTCACTCGTCGGTACGTTTTCCGCCGTGCTGAGGTAGCTATTAAAACAAGCCAGCCAATGCTTGAACGTAGCTGCTGCATTAGCTGCGTGGGGCATGAGTTATAGACACTCCGGCTTGATGCGGAGTTCCATCCTTTAAAAACTTGTAGATTAAATTGATGCGCGATCAATAACTACTTAAAAGAAGGAGTAGTCCGAATTGAAGGCTTTAATCTACAAGATGTTTCCCCAGCAGCTTGAATACAGAAAGAAGGATGGCTGCTGGGAAACATGGGTTCTTATACCCCGCCTCATTGGGCGGAGCTACCTTACGTCCCGACCAATGAAAAGCAAACACTTGGGCCAATGAGCAGCGAGCCTTCTCCACCAACGGTAGCTCACATTCCCAGGTACCTCTAGTCATACTACCACAATTGCAAAATAGTCAAAGTTTACTTTACTATACCTCAGCAAGGCGGGACCCAGGATTAAAGCTACTGAGCGGTAAGTAGATAAAACCTTCTTCGTAGTTATAGGTTATACCGGGAATAACTTGAAATATTAGTTTGGCCTGAATAGCACCTACTTAAATCTGTAAAGGAGTCAAGGAGTGAAAATCCTTGTACGCCATTTAGAGAATCGTATTGACCTTTCTTGGTTTAGGGGAAGATTTCTAAGAAAAGTGGGGATTTAAATTCACAGCCCGTGTTCCACACCTCTCGACGCCCGCCCTCGGGCACCCACCATCATCGATCGCCCTCCCATTACCTTTTAGAAGCCCTTCCCCATCAGCAATATGTGTCCCCACCCGCCAGGTCCCCCAAACAAGAACCCCTGTCCCATCCCCCACCTTCTGCTCATCCGCCACTGCACTTCCGTGAACTAGCCCACCCAGCTAGCCTGGCAGCCCCTACTCATGGCACCGAGCATCCTACTCCCCACTGATTCCCCTCCCCCCCGCTCAACCATCCTACTGGTGCATACAAAAACAACCCCTCCCCAAGCCCAATCGAAGAGAACAACTAGCCTTCTTCCAATAGAGAACAAAAAACAAACCTGAAGCCGAACTATTGCCCCAAACACAAATTAAACACAGCGCCAAAGCGCAGCGCCCCGTCTGCCTGGCCCACCCCAAGATCCGCTCCTTGTCCAGGAAACAGTACAATCGTACCACCATCGCCCTCGGCGGCTCGTTCCCCTGGGGCTTCCTCATTAGTGCTCTATGCGCCCGATCCACTTCCAGAGGTCGTGCGAATGCACCCTCACCCAGCAGTTTCTCCAACATCTTCCCCACATATGTGCCAACGTCAGCTCCCTCACTTCCCTCTGGCAGGTCAACAATTGTAATATTCTGTCTGTGTGACCAGTTCTTCAGATCTTCGATTTTCTCCTGGAGCCACCTCTGCTGGTCTCGCACCACCCCCATCTCCGCTGCCATGGAGGTGAGCTGCTCCTCGTGTTCCCCCGCCACCTCCTCCATCTTCTGGATGACCTGACCCTGGGCCTCCAGCCTCGTCTCCACATAGTCGATCACCACCTTAATCGAATCCACCACCTGGTCTAGGTCCTCCAGCTTCTCCTTTCGTTGATGGTGAACGCCATGAACAGGAGCCACCTAATGTTCGACCACTCACACCATGGCCGCCACCGGAAGTTCCACAATGAAACTATTTCAGAAGTGTAACTCGTATTAACACTTCATTTCCCACATCAATCACCAATGTCTTCACATTGTGGTGTCTTCAAGTGTGGTGCTCAGAACCAGAAACAATTCTGGTGGAGTTGGAAACAATTAAGAATTGAACAGGACTGAGGTGGACTATTTGAGTGAAAGCCCAGGTTTAAAAAAAATAAATTTAGAGTACCCAATTCTTATTATTTTCAATTCAGTGACAAGTTAGCGTGGCCAATCTACCTACCTGCACATCTTTTGGTTGTGGGGGTGAGACCCACACAGACATGGGGAGAATGTGCAAACTCCACACAGACGGTGGCCTAGGGCCAATATCGAACCCAGATCCTCGGCGCCATGAGGCAGCAGTGCTAACTGCTGCACCACCGTGCTGCCCCGAAGGCCCAGGTTAATAAAAGTTAAGGTGATTCCCCAGAGGAAATTATACAGCCTGGGAGTTCTGAATGAATGTTACTACCAGAACATCCTTATCAGCCATCCAGCCAGTGGCTTCGATCTCTATGCATCCTGGGAGGACAGCCTGCTCCAAAGACCTCGACATTATAAGAAAGGACACTCATCTTTCATTTCATATTATTCCCCTCATTATTTTCACCCTTTTGCCCTCCCTCTGTGTGTGTCTGTCTTGGGTCGAGGATGGGGCCATAAAAGGGGGAGTAGCTGGCAGTTTATCTGTTATAATAATGCATATTTCAACTTTGTTCCTGTTATAAATAAACAGTAATTTTGTTCAACTTACAAACCTGGTGGCTATAAATTATTGAGCAGTCAAGGGTCAAAGATTCTGCAAACATTATACAAATGATTGGTTAATTCACTTGTGTTGAGACTCCAGGGTCAGTGGGGCTGGATGGACTGCGCACTAGCCCAGGGTGTTGTAACACTTTCAGAAGGGAATTCGATTATTGTGTGAAGAACAAACCCTTGCATGGCTAGATACAAAGGATGGGGAATGGGACTAGTTGAGTTACTCTTACAGAGAGCTAGTATGGACACAAAGGGCTGAATGACTTTCCTAAATTATTCTATGATAACTGGTAAGGGAAGGGACAACCAGGCATTAATAAGCTTTAGTGAGGAGATACAAACAGCTTTAGGTTGGAGATTAGTTCAAAGTTAGGAAAGGATCAGACAGGGGTAAGTGGATCCCAATTGGTGTTACTACTGGACGAGAAGATTCCAGAATGGAACCGTGGCTCAAAAGATTGCAACTCTTACTTTTTTTAGAAAATGTAGAGGAACAGAGTCACAGGTCTGTGTTTTTAATAAGAAAAAACATTTTTTAAACATGAAAAGTTTGTAGGGTGGCAGGATAGCACTGTGGTTAGTACTGTTGCTTCACAGCGCCAGGGTCCCAGGTTCGATTCTCTGTGACTTTACTGAACAGTATTCTGTTCTAGTCCTTATTTTCTCTGTTCCTTCAAATTTAGACTTCTTGGAGACTTCTCTTAATTTCGCTAGTTGCCTTAACTAACTGTTCTTTCGATTTCTGCACTTCCGTTTTGAACCATTACTCCATGGTATGGCTTTTCTTCCAGCAAAACTGAGGGAGATGTTCCCTCTCCAGCTTCCTGTAACCAACTGCTATAAATTCAGTTAAAACACAATCCCGAAAGGTGCCTCTGGTTGCTAAGCAATGACGTTTCCCTTCTCCAAGCTTTTATTTGCCCTTCACACCATAAACCTCTCCAAGCACAATAGAAATATAGTTTGAACTGATCAAACCTCCCACACACGTTAAACACCTTTGCCTAACATGAATCTGACTATAGGTTTACTCTTCCTTACACCGAAACACTAAATTAAACCCACTTAAAACTATACCTTATTTCTAATACTTAACAATATTTGGGCAGCACGGTAGCATGGTGGTTAGCATAAATGCTTCACAGCTCCAGGGTCCCAGGTTCGATTCCCGGCTGGGTCACTGTCTGTGCGGAGTCTGCACGTCCTCCCCGTGTGTGCGTGGTTTTCCTCCGGGTGCTCCGGTTTCCTCCCACAGTCCAAAGATGTGCGGGTTAGGTGGATTAGCCATGCTAAATTGCCCGTAGTGTCCTAAAAAAAGTAAGGTTAAGGGGGGGGGGTTTGTTGGGTTACGGGTATAGGGTGGATACGTGGGTTTGAGTATGGTGATCATGGCTCGGCACAACATCGAGGGCCGAAGGGCCTGTTCTGTGCTGTACTGTTCTATGTTCTATGTTCTAATACAAGGATTGATCACTTAAAATTACCTCTGTTTTCCTGACATAAGGTGGGGTTAAAGTGCACATGGGTAAATGCACAGAGCATGATAAATAAGGCACAAGCTGCAAGCATAGGTTGTCGCATGGAACTTTGATATAATGGTAATAATGGAGGTCTGGCTCAAAAAGGGAGGACTTAAGATTCCTGACTGCAAATTTATTCAGGAAAAAAACAGGGTAAAAAAAAGAAGGCTGTATTGGTGAATTGGCTATATTGGTCTGTTCCAGTACAAAAAAGGGGATTCAAGTGCAGAATATATTTGGTTAGAATTATGGAACATTAAGGAGCAATTATGCTGCTGGTTGCACACTCTAGGTTGCCAAACAATGGGGTGGAGATGCAGAGCAAATTAAGAAAGATGCAAGAACAAAATAGTGATAGTGGGGAGCTTCAATTAAACTAATATAGATTATGAAACAGGACAACGGGGGAGAAATTCCTGAAAAGTGTGCAAGAGGACTTTCTTGTTAAATACATTTCCAGCCCATCACGGAAGGAAGATGTACTGGATCTAGTTCTGGGGAATGAAGTGGAACAATTGGAACACGTTTCAGTGGGGAGTATTTGGAGAACAGTGATTATAATATATTTGGTTCAGAGCGATTATGGATGGGACAAGGAAAAATTAAATATGAAAATACTCAACTGAAGGTATCTAATTTCAGAAAGTTGTAAAGGAATCTGGCCCATGTGGATTGGATATAAATATTAGGTGGCAAATCAGCAATGAGGAATGGAAGGCCATCAAGGAGGCTACATCAGGTAAATGCCTTATGGTTGCTGGAAATATGAAATCAAAACATAAAATTCTGGAAGCACTGAGCAGGTCTGGCAGCATCTGTGGAGAAAGAAATAGAGTTAACATTTACCATCTTTGACATTTCATCAGAACTGAGAAATGTTAGAAATGTTGGTCTTAAGCAAGTGAAGGGGGGGGGGGGGTATGAAGAAGAACAAAAGGGAAGGTCTGTGGTAGAGTGGAAGGACAGGAAAGATTAAATGACAATATTTTGTGGTAAAATGCCAAAGGAAGTGATAATAGGACAAGTAAAGAAACAAAAACCGCGTCTAGATAAGATGTCAATGGCAGGAAAACAGCTGATAAAATGCAAAGTGAAGGGATACAATTTCTACAGTACAGAGGGAGGCCATTTAGCCCATCGAGTCTGCACCGACCATAGAAAAGAGCATCCTACCCTAGGCCCACTCCCCCACCCTACCTCCGTAACTCCATCTTTGGACACTGAGGGGCAATTTAGCATGACCAATCCACCTAACCTGCATATCTTTGGACTGTGGGAGGAAACTGGAGCACCCAGAGGAAACCCACGCAGACACGGGGAGAAAGTGCAAACACCACACAGATAGTCACCTGAGGCCTGAATTGAACCCGGAGTTAATGCCAGGATGAGATCAGCCATGATCGAATAGTGGAGCAGTCTTGTTGGGCCAAATGGCCTAATTTTGCTCCTATATCTTCAGAACTTATGAACAAGAGATCTCATTATGAGCATTGAATATAGTGTACTAAATTGAAAGAAGTATGAGTAATTTGCTGTTCATTTGGAATGAATATTTCAGGCTTTGGTTGGTTAGAAGTGTGGGAGCGTTTTCAAGATCTTTGTATTGAGTCAGCTTTCATGTGGGGTTCTCCCCTGTGCTTATGGCTCAACCCATTACAGAGAGCAACAGACACAACAACCTGGATAAGACGGCTTTATTATCCCAAGCTTGGTTTCCTGTACATGAGAGAGCGATCTGGATGCTTGCCAAGATCTATCCGCTAAACAATTATACGATTTTCTAAAAATCAATAGCCCACCCCAGTTGGACTCGATCCAATCCTTGAAGCTGTCATTTCCAAATTATCCAGTAAAATTGTGAGCAACTCATTATTTATCCCCATCCTGTCACCTGTTGTTTGCCAAGAACCTGCATCCATTTTAACGTTTTTCCCAGGCATTTCCACCCTGATATCGCAGTCAGATCCCTCCACTCATTGTCCATCCAGGGCAGGATACTAGAACTGGCTTCCTCTTTACTCCCATGGATTGTTTCAGGCAGGGTATTGGGGCCACTGACAAAACTTGTTTACTAAGTTCACTTTATAACCTGCTGACCACACAATCTCATGTGTCTCAAAAACATGGGCAAGTTAGCTAGCCTAAATCCCATCATGCATTGTGGCCACTGCTTGTAGCTAGAGTTTACATGATTATCACTGCTATGTCCTAAAATATAGGTTTGATGGTTAATAATGATTATTGGGTATACTTTATTTTATTAATCTCAGTCCTTAATAAACTAATTTATGTAGAACTACTCTAGTGGCATCCTAGATATTCAGTTTAAAGAGGTCTAATCTCTGGACACCCCATTCAAGAAGGAGGGTGGTAAATTGGCAGGGGTTGTATCTCCTGTGCTAGCATGAAGAACTGCCATGTGAAGGGGAAGAGGTGTTGGGAGTGATTGAGGAATAGGCCCTGGAATCATGGAGGGAATGGCCCCTTTGGAATGCTGAAAGAGGAAGATGTGTTTGATGGTGGAATCATGTTTGAGGTGGTGAAAATGGCAAAGGATGATCTTTTGAATATGGTGGCTGGTGAGCTGGAAGGTGAGGACAAGAGGAATCCTATCATGTTTCTCCGAGGATCTAGTTCGAAGTAATGCAGAGGGCGAACTCCAGCTCTTCATGCACAGGTCCGAGCCTAACTCAGCTGAAGGTTGTGCACAGGGTGCACTTGACCAGAGCACGCATGAGCAGGTTCTTCCCAGAGGCGGAGGACAAATATGAACGGTGCCTGGCCAACACCCACATGCTTTGACAAAGAGTCACCCAGACTCGAAACGTTATCTCCCTTTTCTCTCCACAGATGCTGTCAGGCTGCTGAGATTGTTCAGTATTTTCTGTTTTTGTTTCAGATTCCAGCATCTGCAGTAATTTGCTTTTAGCCACATGTTCTGGTCCTGTCCCAGACTGGTTGGGAACTGGACTGCCTTTTTCAAGGCTATGCCCAGGGTTGTGGGAGTGAGGGTGGAGCCATCCCCACTACTGGCGGTCTTCGGGGTATCGGAACATCCAGAACTCTTTCCGGGGAGAGGGGCAGACGCCCTAGCCTTTGCCTCCCTGATTGGCCGCCGAAGTCTCCTGCTCGGCTAGAGATTAGCAGCGCCAACCAAGGCCGCAGACTGGCTGCTCGACTTGGCAGAATTCCTTAAATTGGAAAAAATTAAATTCTTTATTTGGGGATGGGAGGAAGGCTTCCACAACATGTGGAAGCTATTCGCCAGCCTGTTCCAAGGCCTCTTTGTGACCGGCAACCAATAGGGGAGGGCTGACTATTTGCATTTGGTAAAACAGTGAAGAAATGTTACTGCATCACAGGAGTGACAACAATGGCCAGTAGACAGCTCTTATGTTAAAACAGACTTTAATTTGGGCGGCACGGTGGCGCAGTGGTTAGCATTGCTGTCTCACGGCACCGAGGATCCGGGTTCGATCCCGGTCCTGGGAGACTTTCCGTGTGGAGTTTGCACATTCTCCTCGTGTCTGCGTGGGTCTCACCCCACAACCCAAAGATGTGCAGGGTAGGTAGATTGGCTCCACTAAATTGCCCCTTAACTGAAAAAATTATTGGGTGCTCTAAATTTATTTTTAAAAATTTAATTTGAACACAGAGTTAACAGTAATAATCTTCATTAGTGTCACAAGTAGGCTCACACAAACACTGCAATAAAGTTACTGTGAAAAGCACCTAGTTTGGGTACACTGAGGGAGAATTCAGAATGTCCAATTCACCTAACAAGCACATCTTTCGGGACTCGTGGGAGGAAACCAGAGGTAATAAAATCAACACTTTATCCACAGGTAGAAAAGATCGAGGTACTGCTCTCGTATCCACTTGGTCTTTCATCATTCATTCGAAAAAAAAATTTTTTGCAAATATTTTTATTGAACATTTTTTTTTTTTAAATAATTGTTATTGAAATTTTTCGATACAAACATTTACCCCTACTACATTTAAAATTATAACACAACAAATCCCCCCTGGAAAATCCTCCCCACGCCCTCCCCCGCGCGCACCCCCCCACCCTCCCCCCCCCCCCCCCCCCCCGCGCTACCAGTCTAGCAACCAAACCGTTTTTCCCTTTCTGCCGATGGCCTCGGGCAGTCATTGCCCGCGACCCCCCGCTGACGTGCTCCCTTCGTTGCTATCCCCCCCCCCCCCCTTCCCCCCCCCCCCTTTCTCCCCGGGTTGCTGCTGTTTCGGCCTCCAGTTCCTATCTCTGATCCAGAAAGTCGAGGAAGGGCTGCCACCGCCGGAAGAACCCCCGTACCGACCCTCTCAGGGCAAATTTGATTCTTTCCAATTGGATGAAGCTTGCCATGTCGTTTAACCAGGTGTTAACACTTGGTGGCCTTGTGTCCCTCCACTGAATCAAAATCCTTCTCCGAGCTACCAAGGACGCAAAGGCCAATATTCCGGCCTCCCCTGCCTCTTGTACTCCTGGCTCCACCCCAACCCCAAAAATCGCTAGCCCCCACCCTGGTTTGACCCTGGTTCCCACCACTCTCGATACCGTCCCCGCCACCCCCTCCCAGAACCCTTCCAGTGCCGGGCACATCCAGAACATATGTACATGGTTCGCAGGGCTTCCCGAACACCTAACACACCTGTCCTCACCCCCGAAGAACCGACTCATCCTAGTCCCCGTCATATGGGCTCTATGCAGCACCTTAAATTGGATGAGGCCCAACCTTGCGCACGACGACGACGAATTGACCCTCTCTAAGGCATCCGCCCATGTCCCATCTTCTATCTGCTCTCCCAGCTCCGCTTCCCACTTGTCTTTCAGCTCCTCTATCGATACCTCCTCCACCTCCTGCATTATTTTGTAGATGTCCGAGACCTTCCCTTCTCCGACCCAGACCCCTGACAGCACCCTATCACTCACCCCTCTATCGGGAAGCAAGGGAAATCCTTCCACCTGTCGTCTGGCAAATGCCTTCACCTGCAGGTATCTAAACGTGTTCCCCGGGGGGAGCTCAAATTTCTCCTCCAGCTCTCCCAGGCTCGCAAACCTCCCCTCTATGAACATGTCCCTCAGTTGCCTGATGCCCGCCCTGTGCCAGCTCTGGAATCCCCCGCCAGTGTTCCCCGGGACAAATCTGTGGTTCCCTCTCAGTGGGGCCGCCATCAGACCCCCCACTTCCCCCCTGTGTCGCCTCCACTGCCCCCAGATTTTAAGGGTGGCCGCCACTACCGGACTCGTGGTATACCTTGTGGGGGGGAGCGGCCATGGTGCCGTTACTAGCGCCCCCAGGCTTATATTGCCGCAGGACGCCCTCTCCATACGTTTCCAAGCTGCCCCCTCCCCCTCCATCACCCACTTGCGCACCATCGATGCGTTCGCCGCCCAGTAGTACCCGGAAAGATTGGGTAGCGCTAATCCTCCACTGTCCCTACTCCGTTCCAAGAAAATCCTTCTCACTCTAGGGGTGCCATGTGCCCACACATAGCCCATAATGCTGCTAGTTACCTTCTTGAAGAAGGCCCTGGGGAGAAAGATGGGCAAGCACTGGAACAGAAACAAGAACCTCGGGAGGACCGTCATTTTGACTGACTGCACCCTCCCTGCTAGCGACAGCGGTACCATGTCCCACCTCTTGAACTCCTCCTCCATCTGCTCCACCAGCCTTGAAAAGTTCAGCTTGTGGAGGGTCCCCCAGTTCCTTGCCACCTGCACCCCTAAGTACCTGAAGCTCTTTACTGCTCTCTTAAAGGGGAGCCGCCCAATTCCCTCCCCCTGATCTCCCGGGTGTATCACAAAGACCTCACTTTTACCCACATTTAATTTATATCCCGAAAAGTCCCCAAACTCCGCTAGTATTTCCATTACCTCCGGCATTCCCCCTTCCGGGTCTGCCACATACAACAACAAATCATCCGCATAGAGTGATACCCGATGTTCCTCCCCTCCCCTTGTCAGTCCTCTCCACCCCCCTGAACCCCTCAGTGCCATCGCCAACGGTTCGATCGCTAATGCAAATAGTAAGGGGGATAGGGGGCATCCCTGCCTGGTACCTCGATGGAGCCCAAAATACTCTGACCTCCTCCCGTTTGTAACCACACTCGCCATCGGGGCCAAATACAGCAGCTTCACCCACTTGATAAATCCCTCCCCAAACCCAAACCGTTCCAGCGTCTCCCACAGGTATTCCCACTCCACCCTATCGAATGCCTTCTCCGCATCCAGTGCTACCACTATCTCAGCCTCCCCCTCCACTGCTGGCATCATAATCACATTCAACAGTCTCCGGACATTTGTGTTAAGTTGTCGTCCCTTTACGAACCCCGTCTGGTCCTCATGGATTACCCCTGGCACACAATCCTCTATTCTGGTTGCCAGGACCTTTGCCAACAGTTTGGCATCTACATTCAAGAGGGAGATAGGCCTGTAGGACCCGCACTGTACAGGGTCTTTGTCCCGCTTCAGGATCAAGGAGATCAGGGCCTGTGACATTGTCGGGGGCAGAACCCCCCCCTCTCGCGCCTCATTGAAGGCTCGCACCAGCACTGGACCCACCAAGTCCACATACTTCTTATAAAATTCCACCGGGAACCCATCCGGCCCCGGCGCCTTCCCCGCCTGCATCTGGCCTATCCCTTTAACTAGCTCCTTTTATTGAACATTTTTAAATGTATATACAAATACATATAAATACATATAAATGTATATACAAATACAAATGTATATATCTAACACAAAAACAAATATAGCACCCCACACACGCTACCCGCTGTCCAACAGCTGATAGTGACCAGCTCTTTCAAATTCATAACAAACGGTTGCCATCTTTTATAAAACTGTCCACTTTTTTTTTATTTTTATAAAACTGTCCACTTGATCCCCTCAGCGTGTATTTTACTTTCTCAAATACAAAAATTCCAGGAGATTCCCCAGCCACACTGAGGCACTGTGTACAGAAGCTGGCCTCCACTCCAGCAGAACCTGCCTATGAGAAATCAGCAAGCAAAGAGTGGGGATAAATTGGTTATTTTTCTAGTTGGCGATCAGTGGCTAGTGCTTCAGGGATCAGGATTGGGACCAGAATTGTTCATAATTTACATCGATGATCTGGAGTTGGGGGACCAAGTGAAATGTGTCCAAGTTTGTAGATGACTCCAGGATGACTGGGAGAGCAAAGTTTACAGAGGACACTGACAGTCTGCAGAGTGATATAGATAGTTTAAGTGAGCGGGCAAGGGTCTGGCAGATGGAGTACAATGTTGGTAAATGTTAGGTCATCCGTTTTGGTAGGAATAACAGCAAAATGGACTATTATTTCAATGTTTGCTCGGTTCGAGCAGGTAACCAACAATCCGCTGTCGAGTGCCCCAGCAGCCCATAATTCACCCATACCCACCATCACAGCTTCCGAAGTCAGATCGGCCTTCCTGAAAGTGAACACGCGGAAGGCGATGGGCCTGGACGGGATCCCTGGCCGTGCACTCAGAGCCTGCGCAGACCAGCTGACAGAGGTATTCACAGACATCTTTAACCTGTCCCTACTCCACTCAGAGGTCCCCACTTGCTTCAAGAAGACCACCATCATACCGGTACCAAAGAAGAACCAGGCAACGTGCCTTAATGACTACCGCCAAGTGGCCCTGACGTCAGTTGTAATGAAGTGCTTCAAGAGGCTGATCATGAAGCGCATCACCTCCATACTCCCGGAACCCCTTGACCCACTTCAATTCGCATACCATCGCAACCGGTCCACATCAGACGCCATTTCCCTGGCCTTTCACTCATCCCTAGAGCATCTCGAAAACAAGGACTCCTTCATCAGACTCCTATTTATTGACTACAGCTCCGCCTTCAACACCATAATCCCAGCCAAGCTCATACCAAAGCTCCAAAACCTAGGACTTGGCTCTCCACTCTGCAACTGGATCCTCGATTTTCTGACTCACAGACCACAATCAGTAAGAATGAACAACAACATCTCCTCCACAATAATCCTCAATACCGGGGCCCGCAAGGCTGCATACTTAGCCTCCTACTCTACTCCCTATACACACACACGACTGGGTGGCAAAACTTGATTCCAACTCCATCTACAAGTTTGCTGTCGATACGACCATAGTGGGCCGGATCTCGAATAACGACGAGTCAGAATACAGGAGGGAGATAGAGAACCTGGTGGAGTGGTGTAACGACAACAATCTCTCCCTCAATGCCAGCAAAACTAAAGAGCTGGTCATTGACTTCAGGAAGCAAAGTACTGTACACACCCCTGTCAGCATCAACGGGGCCGAGGTGCAGATGGTTAGCAGTTTCAAATTCCTAGGGGTGCACATCACCAAAAATCTGTCCTGGTCCACTCACGTCGACACTATCACCAAGAAAGCACAACAGCGCCTATACTTCCTCAGGAAACTAAGGAAATTCAGCATGTCCACATTAACCCTTACCAACTTTTACAGATGCACCATAGAAAGCATCCTATCAGGGTGCATCACAGCCTGGTATGGCAACTGCTCGGCCCAGGACCGCAAGGAACTTCAGAGAGTCATGAATACCGCCCAGTCCATCACATGAACCTGCCTCCCATCCATGGATTCCATCTACACCTCCCGCTGCCTGTGGAAAGCGTGCAGCCTAATCAAGGATCCCTCCCACCCGGCTTACTCACTTTTCCAACTTCTTCCATCGGGCAGGAGATACAGAAGTCTGAGAACATGCACGAACAGACTCAAAAACAGCTTCTTCCCCACTGTCACCAGACTCCTAAATGACCCTCTTATTGACTGACCTCATTCACACTACACCCTTTATGCTTCATGCGATGCCAATGCTTATGTATTGTATATTGTATATTTTGTATTTTCTTGAATTTTGTTTAATTCCCTTTTCTTCCAATGTACTGAATGATCTGTTGAGCTGCTTGCAGAAAAATACTTTTCACTGTACCTTGGTACACGTGACAATAAACAAATCCAATCCAATCCAATGTTTTAATTTTTAAAAGATAAATTTAGAGTACCCAATTCATTTTTTCCAATTAAGGTGCAATTTAGCGTGACCAATCCACCTACCCTGCATATGTTTGGGTTGTGGGGCGAAACCCACACAAACAGGGGGAGAATGTGCAAACTCTACACGGACAGTGACCCAGAGCCGGGATCGAACCTGGGACCTCGGCACCATGAGACAGCAATGCTAACCACTGCGCCACCATGCTGCCCAGGACTATTATTTAAATGGTAGAAGTTGCAGCATGCTGCTGTGCAAAGGGACCTGGGTGGCCTTGTGCATGAATCACAAAAAGTTTGTTTTCAGGTGCAGCAGGTAATTAAGAAGGCAAATGGAATTTTGTCCTTCATTGTTAGAGGGATGGAGTTTAAAAACAGGGAGGTCATGTTGCAGCTGAATAGGTTGTAGGTGAGGCCACAACTGGAGTACTGTGTACAGTTTTAGAACATAGAACATAGAACAGTACAGCACAGAACAGGCCCTTCGGCCCTCGATGTTGTGCCGAGCAAGATCACCCTACTCAAGTCAACGTATCCACCCTATACCAGTAACCCAACAACCCCCCCCCCCCCATTAACCTTATTCTTTAGGACACTAAGGGCAATTTAGCATAGCCAATCCACCTAACCCGCACATCTTTGGACTGTGGGAGGAAACCGGAGCACCCGGAGGAAACCCACGCACACACGGGGAGGACGTGCAGACTCCGCACAGACAGTGACCCAGCCGGGAATCGAACCTGGGACCCTGGAGCTGTGAAGCATTTATGCTAACCACCATGCTACCGTGCTGCCCTTTGGTCTCCTTACTTGAGAAAGGATGTACTAGCTCTGGAGGGGGTGCAGAGGAGATTCACTAAGTTGCTTCCGGAGTTGAGACAATTGGCTTATGAGGAGAGACTGAGTAGACTGGGACTATACTCATTGGAATTTTGAAGAATTAAGGGGAATATTATAGAAACATATAAAATTATGAAGGGAATAGATAAGATAAAAGTGGGGAGGTTGTTTCCACTGGCGGGTGAAACTTCTTCACCCAAAGGGTTGTGAATCTGTGGAATTCCCTGCCCACTGAAGTAGTTGAGGCTACCCGGTTGTATGTTTTTATGGCAAAGGCAGATAGATTTTTAAAC
Organism: Scyliorhinus canicula; assembly: GCF_902713615.1. Classification (NCBI taxonomy): domain Eukaryota; kingdom Metazoa; phylum Chordata; class Chondrichthyes; order Carcharhiniformes; family Scyliorhinidae; genus Scyliorhinus; species Scyliorhinus canicula. The sequence continues at coordinate 43,341,263 of NC_052148.1, read as the reverse complement.
AGTAAAGGAATTAAGAGTTGCGGTGAGCAGGTGGGTAAGTGGAGCTAAGACCACAAAAAAGATCAGTCATGATTTTATTGAATGGCTGAGCAGGCACGAGTGGCCAGATAGCCAACTCCTGCTCCTAGTTCTTACGTTGTTATGAAGGATAAAACATCTGTCCCCGCTCCCATCTATTCCAGCAGCTCTGACACCCTGAATATGGCCTCTAGGGGACCCAGCTCTAGCTCCCTGCCTAAGATCGCCATGGTGCTAAAGAAAGAGCCCCAAAGGTTCGCCAGCATAGGACATGCCCAGAACATATGCATGTGATTTGCTGCGTCCCTCCCACACCGCTCTCACTTATCTTTTACCTCCTGAAACACCCAACTCAGGAGGCAGACATCCCGGGTCTAGACTCACATTAAGTAATAATAGGGGGTGATTTTAACTGTGTGATGGAGCCTCGGTTGGACCGTTCAAGCCCAAGAACACTGGTTAGGTTGGAAATGACAAAGGAACAAGGGGTGTTTATCACCCAAATGGGGCAAGTGGATCCGTGGAGGTTTCAGCATCCAGGAGGGAGGGAATTTTCCTACTTCTCCCATGTGCATGGGGTGTACTCCCGATTACGTTTTTCGTGGTGGGTAATTCGATTCTCCCGGGGATAGTCAGGGTGGAATATGGGACGATTGTGGTTTCAGACCATGTGCCGCAATTTATGGATGTGAGGCTTGATGTGGGCCAGGCACACGGACCTTCACGGAGGATGGACAGGCACTTCTGGCGGATGAAAGGTTTTGCGGGAAGATGGCTTCGGTACTGAAGGAGCATATGTAGTTTAACCAGAATGGAGAGGTCTCAGGAATGGAGGTGTTGAAGGCAGTGGTGCGGGGGGGAGGTGATTGCGTACAAGAGCCATAGGGATAAGGTGGAGAGGGCAGAGTGGCAGTGATTGGTGGGTACTATTTTGGAGGTGAGTAGGCAGTCCTCTAGGGCTCTGACCAGAGAACTCTTGGTGGAGCGGAAGAAGTTACAGGGGGGGAATTCGATTTGTTGATGACAAGGAAGGTGGTGGACCAGCCTTGGAGAGCGAGGGGGGTTCAGTATGAGAATAGGGAGAAGGCCAGCCACCTGCGAGTGCATTAACTGAGGTGACAAGCTGCTGCATGGGAGATAGTACAAGTGAGAGAGGAGGGGGTGCGTTGGTTACAACACCAGACCACATTCAAGTCCTTCAATCGGGGGCTGTACAGGTCTGAACCTCGGGGGGAGGGAGCTGGGATGGGGCGGTTTCCTAATGGGCTGGTGTTCCGGAGGTTAAGAGGGAGAATGGGCTGGGATTGGAGGCTCCTTTGGGACTACAGGAGGTGATGGAGGCAATTGAGTCGATGCTGTCAGGGAAGGTGCCTGATGGTTTCACGGTTGGCTTTTATAAACGGTTTGCAGTGGAATTGGACCCACATCTCCTGGAGATGTTTTTCGACTCTTTGGCACGGGGGGAGCTGCCAGCCACACTGGCGCAGGCGTTGAATTTGTTAATCCCCAAGAAGGTTAAGGAGCCGGTGGAATGTTGTAAAGGATCAGCTCCCTATTAAACATGGTTGTGAAGGTGCTGGCTAAAGCATTGGCGAGGTAGCTGGAGGGGTGTTTGCCAGAAGTGGTGTCGGAGATCAGACGGGTTTTGTGAAGGGGACGCAGCTGTTGAGTAATATTAGACATTTATTGAATGTGTTTATGACGCTGTCGAAGGACAGAGTGCCGGGGTTAGTGTGTCTATGGATGTGGAGAAGGTGTTTGATAGGATAGAGTGGAGGTATTTGTTCAAGGTTCTGGGGAGGCTTGGATTTGGGCCCACGTTTATCTCATGGGTGAGGTTGTTATATGCAGCTAGTGTCAGGAAAATTCGATCAGCTCGAGAGATTTCGAGCTGGGGTACGAGGCAGGGGTGCCCGTTATCCCGACTTCTGTTCACGTTGGCTATCGAGCCCTTGGCTATTGCGCTCTGGGCATCGGGGGAGTGGTCAGGTATTGTAAAGTGAGGCATGGAGCATAGAGTCTTGTTGTGTGCAGATGACTTGTTGTATATTTCAAACCTGTTGGATTGTATGGATAGGATTATGGGTATATTGGAGGAGTTTGACGCATTTTCGGGCTACAAACTGAATATCACCAAAAGTGAACTGTTTCCAGTAAATGCCCTGGGGAGAGGGGAAGGTTTGCGTGGCACACCATTTAAGCTGGCCAGGTGTAGGTTCAGATATTTGGGTGTTCAGGTGGCTCATGACTGGGCCACAAATGTATAAATGGAATCAGGCTGGCTTGGTGGAGGGGGTGAAGGGCGATCTGAAGAGGTGGGATGTCGAGATTTCTTCTTGTGTTTCAGTCCCTCCCAATATTCCTGCCAAAGGTGTATTTGGTAGCGTAGACAGGTTAATCTCGGCCTTTGAATGGGCTGGCAGGACGTTGCGGATTCAACAGGTACAAAGCATGTGGCAGGTAAGGGGGGGGGGGGGGGGGGTTGAACTTGTATTATTACTGAGTGGCGAATGCGGACAGGGTCTGGTAGTGATGAGGGGAGGAACACGCGGAGTGGTTGCAGGTGGAGGCGGCATCGTGTGTGGGGGTAAGTCTGAGGTTCGGGCTGCGGCCCCACTTTCGTTTGCTCCAGGGGAGATCTACAGTGAGTTTGGTGGTGGCTTCATCCTTAAAGGTTTGGAACCAGTTGAGGCGGCATTTTGGCATGGGGGGTGGGTAATGTCAGTGCTGGCCTCTATCTATGGGAATCACCGGTTTGTTCCAACTAGGCTGGATAGAACATCTAGGCAGTGGCACAGGGAAAGGGTGGAATGGGTGAGGGACTTGATCGTGGAATGAAGGTTAGCAAACTTGGGGGTATTGCAGGAGAAATATGAGTTGCCGGGGAGGGTAACAGATATATACAGTTACGGGATTTTGTGTGAAAGGAGGTGCCCTTGTTCCCTCGGTTGCCGGAGGACACTTTGCTGGACAGGTTGTTATGTTATAGCCAGATGAGTTGGGGGACGGGAGGATCGCAGACATCTATGGATGGCCAGTGGACACAGGGACAGTGCCAATCGAGTAGGTAAAGCGGAAGTGGGAGAAGGAGCTGGATATGGAGTTGGGATCGGGGTGTGGAGTGAGATTATGCACTGGATCATTGCTGCGTCGTCCTGTGCCAGGATGAGCTTGATACAGTTCAAAGTGGTGCATAGGGCCTCACATGATGCAGGCGTGGATGGGTGGGTTCTTTGCAGAGGTAGAAGATAAGTGTGAAAGATGTGGAGGGGTCCGGCAAATCATGTCCAAATGTTTTGGTCACGTCCACGATTGGCGGGGTTCTGTGGCCCGATATTTGAAACTCTGTCGAAAATTGTGGGATGGAGATGTCACCGGGCCCTTTGGTGGTGACCTTTGGGGTGTCGGAATTGCCGGAGCTGCTGGAGGGGAAGGGGGCTGACGTAGTGGCTTTTGCCACACTGATCGCCTGATGGCAAATTCTATGGGAGTGGAGGTCGGTGGAGCCATCATGCCAAATTCTGGGGATTGTTATGTTTTTGATTGATTATGTATTTATGTATGGAAAGCAGTGGCATAGTGGTATTGTCGCTGCACTACTAATCCAGAGACCCAGCGTCATAATCTGGGGTCCCGGGTTCAAATCCCACCATGGCAGGTGGTGAAATTTGAATTCAATAAAAGTCTGGAATTAGAAGTCTAAAGGTGACCATGAAACTACCGTCGATTGTCGTAAAAATCCATGTGGTTTACTATGTCCTTTCGGGATGAGAATCTGTTGACCTTACCTGGTCTGGCCTACATGTGACTCCAGACCCATAGCAATGTGGTTGACTTTTAAATGCTCTCAGGGCTGGACAATAAATTCTGGCCCAGCCAGCGTCACCCACATCCCATGAACAATTTTTTTTAAATGCCCTGGTTTAAAAAAATATATTTTTTAAAAGATGCGCCCAAGATATTTCTCAATCTTTTGAAAGTCTTTCTTGAAAGTTAGACACATAATCAAAAAAATGAATTTCTTCTTTCTGAGTCATGGTTCTTACTTTAATCAATTTAAGTGAGCCCCGCATTATGCCCATAGCCTAACTTGAAGTGACTGAACCCTGTTGATTCATTAGATGCATCTGTGATGGTGAATAACAAAAGTTATCCTTTATCCCAAACTTCAGGATATTCCTCACAATAGGCCCTAATCATGGTTTTGAGGGTTTGATGGAATCTCTCTAAAGCCTCTAGAGTTTGGAGTTAACGGGCAGATGAGTTAATCTGCTTCACTCCCAGGTTATGCATTGCTTCCATGAACACTCATGACATAACGTTTGATCCCTGATCAGACTGAATTGTTCTGAACAACCATACCTGGTAAAAAAAAACAATCAACTCACAACTATCAATTTCGCAGTGCTTTCCCTTTAAGGAATTGCCTCTGGGAATTGGGTGGATAAATCCATGGTAGTTAGAAGATAATTATACCCTGTTTTAGTCTTGTGTAGGCGTCCCACACAATCCACCAGAATCCTACGGCATGGTTCATCAAAGATGAATATTGGAGAACCGGGGGGTGGCGATTCTGGTGGGGAAGAGGGTGGCGTTTGAGGCGGCTGAGGTGGTGTCGGACAAGGAGGGCAGATATATCATGGTGAAGGGTAGGCTGCAGGGAGAGAAGATGGTGCTGGTGAACGTATATGCCCCGAATTGGGATGATGCCGGCTTCATGAGGCGATTGTTGGGCCGCATCCCGGACCTGGAGGCAGGGGGCCTGATCATGGGGGGAGATTTTAACACAGTGCTGGATCCCACATTGGACCGGTCCAGTTCAAGGACGGGTAGGAGACCGGCGGCGGCCAAAGTGCTGAGGGGGTTTATGGACCAGATGGGAGGGGTGGATCCCTGGAGGTTTGGGAGACCGAGAGCACGGGAGTATTCCTTTTTCTCTCATGTTCATAGGGTTTATTCCCGGATAGACTTTTTTGTCCTGAGCAGGGGATTGATTTCGAGGGTGCAGGATGCCGAGTACTCGGCCATAGCGATTTCGGACCATGCCCCGCACTGGGTTGATCTGGAGATGGGAGAGGCGCGGGACCAGCGCCCGCTCTGGCGCCTGGATGTGGGGATGCTGGCAGAGGAGGAGGTGTGTAAGAGAGTTCGGAGAAGCATTGAGGGGTATCTGGATACCAATGATAGGAGGTCCGGGTGGGGATGGTCTGGAGGCTCTGAAAGCAGTGATCCGGGGGGAGCTGATCTCCATCCGGGCCCATAGGGAAAGGAGGGAGAGGAAGGAGAGGGAGAGACTGGTGGGAGAGCTCCTGGATGTGGACAGGAGATATGCGGAGGCACCGGAGGAAGGGTTGCTGGGAGAACGGCGCAGTTTGCAGGCCAAATCTGACTTGGTGACCACCAGAAAGGCGGAGACACAGTGGAGAAAGGCGCAGGGCGCGGTATATGAGTATGGAGAGAAGGCGAGCAGGATGTTGGCGCATCAGCTCCGTAGGCGAGATGCGGCTAGGGAAATTGGTGGAGTGAAGGATGGGGGTGGAAATGTAGTGCAGAAGGGGACAGAAGTAAACGGGGTCTTTAGGGACTTTTACGAGGAACTGTACCGGTCGGAACCTCCGAGGGGGAGAGAGGGGATGGAGAGCTTCATGAACAGGCTATGTTTCCCAAGGGTCCAAGAGAAGCTGGTAGAGGGGCTGGGGGCGCCGATAGAGCTGGAGGAGCTAGTCAGGGGGATCGGGCAAATGCAGTCAGGTAAGGCCCCGGGGCCGGACGGGTTCCTGGCGGAATTTTACAAAAAGTATGCTGATCTGGTGGGTCCCCTGCTGGTGCGAACCTTCAATGAGGCATGGGAGGGGGGGCTTTGCCCCCGACGATTTTGCGGGCACTGATCTCTTTGATCCTAAAGCGGGATAAGGACCCTTTGCAGTGTGGATCATACAGGCCTATCTCGCTCCTTAACGTAGACGTTAAGTTGCTGGCGAAGATCCTGGCTACCAGGATAGAGGATTGTGTGCCAGAGGTGATTCACGGAGATCAGACAGGATTTGTCAAGGGGCAGCAGCTCAACACGAATGTGCGGAGATTGCTCAATGTTATCATGATGCCGGCAGTGGAGGGGGAGGCGGAGATAGTGGTGGCGCTGGACGCAGAGAAAGCGTTTGATAGAGTTGAGTGGGGTTACCTGTGGGAGGTGCTGGAGAGGTTTGGATTTGGGGAAGGATTCATCAAATGGGTGAGGCTGCTCTACGCGGCTCCGATGGCGAGTGTAGTCACAAATGGAAGGAGATCGGAGTACTTTAGGCTCTATCGTGGGACCAGGTAGGGGTGCCCCCTGTCCCCCCTGCTCTTTGCACTGGCGATTGAACCGCTGGCTATGGCGTTGAGGGAGTCAGGGAGATGGAGGGGTCTGGTGCGGGGGGGGGGGGGGGGGGGGAGCACCGGGTGTCACTGTATGCGGACGACCTGCTGTTATATGTGGCGGACCCAGAGGGGGGAATGCCGGGGGTGATGGAGCTGTTAGCGGAATTTAGGGGCTTTTCGGGCTATAAGCTAAACTTAGGAAAGAGCGAGGTATTTGTAGTGCACCCGGGAGATCAAGAGGAGGGAATTGGGAGGCTCCCTTTCAGGAGGGCAGTGAAGAGTTTCAGGTACCTGGGGGTGCAGGTGGCCAGGAGTTGGGGGACTCTCCATAAGCTTAACTTCACCAGGCTAGTGGAGCAGATGGAGGAGGAGTTTAAAAGGTGGGACATGGTGCCGCTGTCATTGGCGGGCAGAGTGCAATCCGTCAAAATGACGGTTCTCCCGAGGTTCTTGTTCCTCTTCCAGTGCTTGCCCATCTTTATCCCTAGGGCCTTTTTTAAAAGGGTAACCAGCAGCATCATGGGATTTGTTTGGGCGCATGGCACCCCGCGGGTGAAGAGGGTCTTGGAGCGGGGTAGAGATAGGGGGGGCTGGCGTTGCCCAATCTCTCGGGGTACTACTGGGCGGCCAACGTGTCGATGGTGTGCAAGTGGGTGATGGAGGGGGAGGGGGCAGCATGGAAACGGATGGAGAGAGCGTCCTGTGGGGATACAAGCCTGGGGGCCCTGGTAACGGCGCCGTGGCCGCTCCCTCCCACGAGGTATACCACGAGTCCGGTGGTGGCGGCTACCCTCAATATTTGGGGGCAGTGGAGGCGACATAGGGGAGAAGTGGGGGGCTCGATGGAGGCTCCGTTAAGGGGGAACCATAGGTTCGTACCGGGGAACATGGATGGACGATTTCAGGGATGGTACAGAGCGGGCATTAGACAGCTGAGGGACCTGTTTATCGACGGGAGGTTTGCGAGCCAGGGGGAGTTGGAGGAGAAATTTGGGCTCCCCCCGGGAAACATGTTTAGATATTTGCAGGTAAAGGCACTTGCTAGACGGCAGGTGGAGGGATTCCCTGCGCTCCCCGCGAGGGGGGTGAGTGACAGGGTACTTTTGGGGGTCTAGGTCGGGGAGGGGAAAATATCCGATATCTACAAGCTTATGCAGGAGGTGGAAGAGGCGTCAGTAGAGGAGCTGAAAACGAAGTGGGAGGGGGATCTGGGGGAACAGATTGAAGACGGGACATGGGCTGATGCCCTGGAGAGGGTTAATTCTTCCTCCTCGTGTGCGTGGCTTAGCCTCATTCAATTCAAGGTGCTGCATAGGGCCCACATGACTGGGACGAGGATGAGTAGGTTCTTTGGGGGTGAAGACAGGTGTGTCAGGTGCTCGGGGGATCCAGTGAACCATGCCCATATGTTCTGGGCATGCCCGGCACTGGAGGAGTTCTGGAAGGGGGTGGCGAGGACGGTGTCAAGGGTGGTGGGATCCAGGGTCAAGCCAGGATGGGGACTCGCGATCTTTGGGGTTGGGGTAGAGCCGGGAGTGCAGGAGGCGAAAGAGGCCGGTGTGCTGGCCTTTGCGTCCCTAGTAGTCCGGCGAAGGATTTTGCTACAATGGAAGGATGCGAGGCCTCCAAGCGTGGAGACCTGGATCAATGACATGGCGGGTTTTATTAAGCTAGAGAAGGTCAAATTCGCCCTGAGAGGATCGGTGCAAGGGTTCTTTAAGCGGTGGCAACCTTTCCTCGACTTTCTGGTTCAACGATAGGGTACTGGGACAGTAGCAGCAGCAACCCGGGGGGGGAGGCTAGGGGGGGGGGGGGGGGGGGGGGGGCGATGACTATGTTTGTTTATCTTATTTAAATTTGATTTATTTAATTTTAATTTATGGTTAAGTTCTCTTGTTGGGGGGGGGGGGGGGGTTGGATACATGTGATGTTACGGTTTGGGGGGAGTTGTGGGTGCTATGGGGCAGTTTGGTGCATATTACTACTTGATGTTATGTTCTTATATTTTCTGTAAAAAAATTCCAATAAAAATTATTTTTTTAAAAGAAAGAAGAATATTGGAATAAATGGTGCTGGTCGAATCAACATCTGAGAAGCCAGGGAAGAGATTGCTGAGCCTTTGGCTTTGATTTTTATGTCATCATTGGCTACAGGAATAGTGCCAGAGGATTGGAGAGTAGCAAATGTGGTCCCTTTGTTCAAGAAGGGGAGTAGAGATAACCCAGGTAACTATAGGCCAGTGAGCCTCACGTCTGTTGTGGGTAAAGTCTTGGAGAGGATTATAAAAGATACGATTTATAATCATCTAGATAGGAATAATATGATTAGGGATAGTCAGCATGGTTTTGTGAAGGGTAGGTCATGCCTCACAAACCTTCTTGAGTTCTTTGAGAAGGTGACTGAACAGGTAGACGAGGGTAGAGCAGTTGATGTGGTGTATATGGATTTTAGTAAAGCGTTTGATAAGGTTCCCCACGGTCGGCTATTGCAGAAAATACGGAGGCTGGGGATTGAGGGTGATTTAGAGATGTGGATCAGAAATTGGCTAGTTGAAAGAAGACAGAGGGTGGTGGTTGATGGCAAATGTTCAGACTGGAGTTCAGTTACGAGTGGCGTACCACAAGGATCTGTTCTGGGGCCGTTGCTGTTTGTCATTTTTATAAATGACCTAGAGGAGGGCACAGAAGGTTGGGTGAGTAAATTTGCAGACGACACTAAAGTCGGTGGAGTTGTAGACAGTGTGGAAGGATGTTGCAGGTTACAGAGGGACACATAGATAAGCTGCAGAGCTGGGCTGAGAGGTGGCAAATGGAGTTTAATGTAGAGAAGTGTGAGGTGATTCACTTTGGAAAGAAAAACAGGAATGCGGAATATTTGGCTAATGGTAAAATTCTTGGCAGTGTGGATGAGCAGAGGGATCTCGGTGTCCATGTACATAGATCCCTGAAAGTTGCCACCCAGGTTGATAGGGTTGTGAAGAAGGCCTATGGTGTGTTGGCCTTTATTGGTAGAGGGATTGAGTTCCGGAGCCATGAGGTCATGTTGCAGCTGTACAAAACTCTGGTACTGGCCGCATTTGGAGTATTGCGTACAGTTCTGGTCGCCTCATTATAGGAAGGACGTGGAAGCTTTGGAACGGGTGCAGAGGAGATTTACCAGGATGTTGCCTGGTATGGAGGGAAAATCTTATGAGGAAAGGCTGATGGACTTGAGGTTGTTCTCGTTAGAGAGAAGAAGGTTAAGAGGTGACTTAATAGAGGCATACAAAATGATCAGAGGGTTAGATAGGGTGGACAGTGAGAGCCTTCTCCCGCGGATGGAGGTGGCTAGCACGAGGGGACATAGCCTTAAATTGAGGGGTAATAGATATAGGACAGACGTCAGAGGTAGGTTTTTTACGCAAAGAGTGGTGAGGCCGTGGAATGCCCTACCTGCAACAGTAGTGACCTCGCCAACATTGAGGGCATTTAAAAGTTTATTGGATAAGCATATGGATGATAATGGCATAGTGTCGGTTAGATGGCCTTTAGTTTTTGACTTCCCATGTCGGTGCAACATCGTGGGCTGAAGGGCCTGTACTGAGCTGTATCGTTCTATGTTCTATGTTCTATGTTCTAAACGTGGCTCATTATTTTATCCTGAAGATTATTTATTCTGAGGTGACCTACCATCCGAATCTCATGGACAATTCTTAAAGGTTTCCTGTAATAACCAGGAGGGATAAAAACTTGATGGACAGCTGTCTACTCCTCTTCTTCTAGTCTCTGGTGATGTCCCCACTTCATCATCAAAATGCCATTTTTAGGGAGTAACATTGAAGGACCATGTTGGATTCTTCCTCGGAATACATTGACTGACACTCGATCAAAACCAGGGTCTCACCAACGGATTTTGGTGAAATTATTTTGCCTCAATATGGTCTACATTTTTACTCTCTTTCACATTCCTGGAAAAGGTCCCTCCGAAGTGAAGGTGGTTAAGTTCCTGGGGGTCACCATCCCCAACAGTCTGTCCTGGTCCACTCACGTTGATGCAACAGTCAAGAAAGCCCAACAACGTCTCTACTTCCTACGGAATCTAAAGAAATTTGGCATATCTTCATCGACTCTCACAAACTTCTACAGATGTGCGAGAGAGCATCCCATCTGGCTGCATCACAGCTTGGTATGGCAACTGCTCGGTCCAAGATCGCAAGAAACTGCAGAGTGTGGTGAACTCAGCCCAACGCATTACACAAGCTTGCCAGCCCCACATTGATTCTGTCTACATCTCCCGCTGCCTCAGGAAGGTAGACAACATTATCAGAGACTCCCTCCCACCCAGGCTTTGCTTTCTTCCACACCCTTTCATCAGGCAGAAGGCACAGAAGTCTGAAGACCTGCACATCCAGACATAGGAACAGCTTCTTCCACACTACTACTAGACTCCTCAACGAATTTCCCTCAGACTAATCTGTTCCCTGTAAGAACATTATTCATGACGCCCTATGCTGCTGTTCTTGAAAATACAGAAAAATTTGTCATTTGAAACATGGAAGTCTGGCAATATCTGGTCTGAGAGGATACAGGGAAAGATCCCACAAAAGGTTAATAGCAGCTGCATAGAGCAGGGTTATAAAATGCAGATTCTTTCTCACAAGCAGGTTTAGCAAACACACAGGTTTCATGTGGTAAGCTAAAACAATGGCTCACACCTTCATTGAAAGTAACTATCTCAGGAAGCATCTGGAAAAGCATGGATGAGAATTTCAATTGAATTAAGTGATGAATGTTTAAAACAGGCAGGTCTTTCAAGACATAATCAAGTTAAATTTTAGCATACAGCTAAAAGCAAAGTTTCACACCTTAATTGAAATAAACTCTCTTAGTAAACAGCTGGAAAGGATGGATGATGCTCAGTCGAATTTGGTGTCAATTCTAAGTGTAAAATTCTACTAACATCAAGTCAATTAAAAGAAAATTGGAGACGACCTGTCTACAAGAAACATAATTTAAAGTCAAAATCAAAGGCAAAGTTATGAGCTGGGGACAATTGGAAAATTAAACGATTCGAAATCACAGAAATAAAAGTAACTATTGAAACCAAAGCATTTTTAATCAGATCTGAAAGGTGACGTTATGCCCAAAATGAATAATTAGTTGTATTAAAATGTTTACATCAAAGATACTTTTTAACTATCAAAGTGAAACAACCCTCTGTGTGCGTGGGTTTCCTCCGGGTGCTCCGGTTTCCTCCCACAGTCCAAAGATGTGCGGGTTAGGTGGATTGGCCATGCTAAATTGCCCGTAGTGTCCTAATAAAAAAGTAAGGTTAGGGGGGGAGGGGGGGGGGGGGGTTGTTGGGTTACGGGTATAGGGTGGATATGTGGGTTTGAGTAGGGTGATCATGGCTCGGCACAACATTGAGGGCCGAAGGGCCTGTTCTGTGCTGTACTGTTCTATGTTCTATGTTCTAAGCTCATTTACAATAAAGTCGTTAAAACTTAATAACTCTTCGAAAGAGAATATAAACCCGAAGAAAGGGGACAGCCAGCAGAGCCAGCTCTCACAGCTCGGTACATGGGAAGGATAGGACACAGCAACCGAGTTCACCAGCGAATACATCTCAAGAAGACCAGACTTGAAAGAAGATTGATTGTCAAGGTGGGCCTGAAGGTCCCTTCAACCAACAGGAAGGATCCAGAAGCAAGATCTTTTTACCTTTCTGTTAAGAAAGTGTTTACAGCTTTAAAAAAAAAAATTATAATAATAAAATAACTTTAAAGTTTTAACCTGAAACAGTGGTTATCAGCCTACTTTACTTACTTAACAATGCTGGACCCAGGACATCGATGCTACTAAGGGGTAAGTAGGTAAAATTCTTCGGTGAAGGTATGGGTTATACCGGGGGATAACTTGAAAATATAGTTTGACCTGAATAGCACCCACCGAAGCCTGCATCGGAGTCAGGGAGTGAGAATCCCTGTTCACCATTTAGAATATCGACCCTTTTTTGGTATAGGGGGAATTCTAAGAATAGTGGTGAGTTTTAACTTCACTGCTCTTGCTCATGTATTTGCTTTGTTTGGCCCTTTGTTCCGCACTGTAACCAATCACTGTTTGTCGATGTACCATTTGTCAATGTTCTCTGTTGATTATTCTTTTGTCTACTATGTACGTACTGTGTACGTTCCCTCGGCTGCAGAAAATACTTTTCACTGTACTTCGGTAAAAAAATAAAAAATCCAGTTGAACGCATAGATTATCCTTCCTCTCAACTAATTCACCTTCCTCCCATGTGGGCAGCACGGTAGCATGGTGGTTAGCATAAATGCTTCACAGCTCCAGGGTCCCAGGTTCGATTCCCGGCCGAGTCGCTGTCTGTGCGGAGTCTGCACGTCCTCCCCGTGTGTGCGTGGGTTTCCTCCGGGTGCTCCGGTTTCCTCCCACAGTCCAAAGATGTGCGGGTTAGGTGGATTGGCCATGCTAAATTGCCCGTAGTGTCCTAAAAAGTAAGGTTGGGGGGGGGGGGTTGTTGGGTTACGGGTATAGGGTGGATACGTGGGTTTGAGTAGGGTGATCATTGCTCGGCACAACATCGAGGGCCGAAGGGCCTGTTCTGTGCTGTACTGTTCTATGTTCTATAACCTCATGTGTTTGGGTACTAATTACCATGGAAGCAGGGAACTTTCCAGAATGTTCCTCTTGTAAAATCTCTATTTCTCACAGCTTTAATATAATCTTTATTAGTGTCACAAGTAGGCTTACATTAGCACTGCAATGAAGTTACTGTGAAAATCCCCTAGTCGCCACACTCCGGCGCCTGTTCGGGTACAGAGAGGGAGAATTCAGAATGTCCAATTCACCTATCAGCACGTCTTTTGGGACTTGTGGGAGGAAACTGGAGCACCCGGAGGAAACCCAAGCAGACACAAGGAGAACGTGCAGGCTCCGGACAGACAGTGACCCAAGCCGGGAATTGAACCCGGGTCCCTGGTGCTGTGAAGCAATAGTGCTAACCACTGTGCTACCGTCCCAATTGAGGAGGTGGAATAGAGGGAAGCAGTTCACCCCTTCTCACCTGGTCAAAACAAGTGTTGTTTTAAAGAACAAAGAACAATACAGCACAGGAACAGGTCCTTCGGCCCTCCAAGCCTGTACCGGTCATGATAATACCCTTGGCCAAATCCCTGAGCACCTCCTAGTGCCGTATCCCTCTATCCCCATCCTATCCATGTATTGGTTGAGATGTCTTTTGAACACCATTAATGGATCTGCTTCGACAACCTCCCCTGGCAACGCATTCCAGGCACTCACCACACTGTGTAAAAACCTGTCTCACACACCTCCTCTAAACTTTGCCCCATGGACCTTAAACCTATAGTGACTGACCCCCTAGTGGGAAAGAGTCACCACATGTCCACTCTATCTATGCCTCTCATAATCTTGTAGACCTCTATCCAGTCATCCCTCAACCTCCGTTGTTCTAATGAAAACAATCCAAGTCTATTCAGCCTCTCCGCATAATAACACTCCAGACCAGGCAACATCCTGGTAAACCTCCTCTATACCCTCTCCAAAGCCTCCACATCCTCCTGATAGTGTGGCGACCAGAATTGTGCACAATATTCCAAGTGCGGCCTCACCAAATACAACTGTAGCATGACTTGCCAGTTTTTATACTCGATGCTCCGTCCAATGAAGACAAGCATTCCATATGCTTTCTGACTACCTTGTCCACTTGTGTTGCCACTTCCAAAGATCTATGGACCTGTACGCCCAGATCTCTCTGACTTTCTGTGTTCCTAAGAGTTTTGCCATTTACTGTATATTTCCCCTCTATGTTAAACCTACCAAAATGCATTACCTCACATTTGTCCGGATTAAACTCCATTTGCTATTTCTCCAACCGATCTATGTCCTGCAGTATCCTCTGACAATCTTCAACACTATCTGTCACTCCACCAACCTTGGTGTCAACCGCGAACTACCTAATCAGACCGGCTACATTTTCCTCCAAATCGTTTATGTATACTACAAATAAGAGGCCCTAGCACCGATCCCTGTGGAACACCACTAGTCACAACCTTCCATTCAACAGAAGGTAATCTGCTTGATCTGACTGTTTATTTGGGATGTTGCGATCTGTAATCCTGAACACTGTATATAGTCACTTGTACAGTTGGGACACTTTGCTGCTGATGTGTTGTTCTGTTTAGTTCAGTGTTCTTCAAAGTCGGGGGCGCGACCCACAGGTGGGTCGCGCGGGCGGGTGTCGGGAGGGTCGCGGAGCTGTTGTCCACGGCGCTCCCGATCATGCAAATCCCCGCACAGCAACCGGCTTTTCAAAACGCCAGCTGCAAGCAGCCGCGAACGTGTAAAAAAAAATTTGGCCCCATTGCGCATGCACGCCCCATGATCGGGCACGCATGCGCAATGCGGCCGCTATTTTTTCAAATGGTTGCAGCTTTTTGTTTTACAAGTTCTGAAGTGGTTTTTATTCATTTATTTTATTCATTTAATTTTTATTTTTTTCATTTATTTTATTCATTTTACTTTTTGACAAGTTCGGGGGGGTTTTATTTATTTTTTTCATTTTATTTTTTGACAAGTTCGGGGGGGTTTATTTATTTTTTTCATTTATTTTACTCATTTTATTTTTTTACAAGTTCGGGGGGGGGGGGTTTATTTGATAAAACTTTACAGGAAAAAAATTCAGAACTTTGGACAGATGGAGACTCCATACTTTCCGACACCGGAAGGCTTCACCTTCATCCAACAGGTTCCATTGGAGGAGCGTGTACAAGGGCCAAAGGGACCCAAAACCATTTCCTCCATTTTTATCAGCAGAAAACAAGGTAAGAGAAAATGGTGGGTCGCGCAGGTCGGCCGGCGTGGGTCACGCAAATCGGCCGGCGTGGGTCACAAAGGTCGGCCGGGTTGGGTCCCGAAGGTTGGCTGGCCAGTTGTTAAAAGTGGGTCCCCGGAAAAAAAGTTTGAAGAACACTGGTTTAGTTCACAGTGGGCAATTTGCTAGAGGGTCTTCAGCTCAGTCACACCAATGTGAAGTCACTTGATTGACAGCTTTTTTTATTTGTATTGTTTAAACAAGGTGCCGGTGCCTTTGGCTGCAAATTGGTCACTTTATGGTAAGGTTTCCCTAGTCTCCAATGAGGGAACTTTCACAGGAGGTGCACAACTAGTAGGGTGACCAACTATCCCTTATTTTACAGGATTGTCCTATATCTGAGGCCACTATTATGCGTCCCTGGTCCAATGCTGCCATTTAATTATTTTTCATTATTAACTCTCAGACTCGCTTTCTATAGGACCAATGCTCACTTTGTTTTCTCATTTCCTTTTTAATATCGATGGAAACTCTTTACTGTCTTTCTATTTCTGGCTAGCTTTCTCTCATTTTCCGTCTTTCCTTGCTGTTTATATTCTGTGCAAAAGTCTGGCCTGCCACTCATCCTTGCGCAATGGCATGCCTTTTCTGTAACTTGGATGCAATCTTTAACTTTTTTTATGATGTGGAGATGCCGGCGTTGGACTGGGGTAAGCACAATAAGAAGTCTTACAACACCAGTTTAAAGTCCAACAAGTTTGTTTCAAACACGAGCTTTCGGAGTGCTGCTCCTTCCTCAGGTGAATGGAGAGGTATGTTCCAGAAACATTGATATAGACAAAGTCAGAGATGCCAGACAATGCTTGGAATGCGAGCATTTGCGGGTAATCAATCCATTACAGATCCAGAGATAACCCCAGGTTAAAGAGGTGTGAATTGTCTCAAGTCAGGACAGTTGGTAGGATTTTGCAAGTCCAGGCCAGATGGTGGGGGATGAATGTAATGCGACATGAATCCAAGATCCCGGTTGAGGCCGCACTCATGCGTGCGGAACTTAGCTATAAGTTTTTGCTCGGCAATTCTGCGTTGTCGCGTGTCCTGAAGACCGCCTTGGAGAACGCTTACCCGGAGATCAGAGGCTGAATGCCCTTGACTGCTGAAGTGTTCCCCGACTGGAAGGGAACATTCCTGCCTGGTGATTGTCGCACGATGCCCGTTCATTCGTTGTCGCAGTGTCTGCATGGTCTCACCAATGTACCACGCTTCAGGACATCCTTTCCTGCAGCGTATGAGGTAGACTGCATTGGTCGAGTCGCACGAGTATGTGCCGCGTACCTGGTGGGTGGTGTTTCCAGGTGTAATGGTGGTATCCATGTCGATGATCTGGCATGTCTTGCAGAGATTGCTCTGGCAGGGTTGTGTTGTGTTGTGGTCGCTGTTCTGAAGGCTGGGTAATTTGCTGCAAACAATGATTTGTTTGACGTTGCCCGGTTGTTTGAAGGCAAGTAGGACACTTCCCACACCCCGACTACTTGCCTTCAAACAACCGTGCGACAATCACCAGGCAGGAATGTTCCCTTCCAGTCGGGGAACACTTCAGCAGTCAAGGGCATTCAGCCTCTGATCTCCAGGTAAGCGTTCTCCAAGGCAGGCTTCAGGACACGCGACAACGCAGAATTGCCGAGCAAAAACTTATAGCTAAGTTCCGCTCGCATGAGTGCGGCCTCAACCAGGATCTTGGATTCATGTCGCATTACATTCATCCCCACCATCTGGCCTGGACTTGCAAAATCCTACCAACTGTCCTGGCTTGAGACAATTAGAACATAGAACATAGAACAGTACAGCACAGAACAGGCCCTTCGGCCCTCGATGTTGTGCCGAACAATGATCACCCTACTTAAACCCACGTAACCCGTATACCCGTAACCCAACAATCCCCCCCATTAACCTTACACTACGGGCAATTTAGCATGGTCAATCCACCTAACCCGCACATCTTTGGACTGTGGGAGGAAACCGGAGCACCCGGAGGAAACCCACGCACACACAGGGGAGGACGTGCAGACTCCACACAGACAGTCTTCACACCTCTTTAACCTGGGATCACCCCCTATCTCTGGATCTGTAATGATTTGATTACCTGCAAATGCTCGCATTCTAAGCAGTGTCTGGCATCTCTGACTTTGTCTATATAAATGTTTCTGGAACA
Organism: Scyliorhinus canicula; assembly: GCF_902713615.1. Lineage (NCBI taxonomy): Eukaryota > Metazoa > Chordata > Chondrichthyes > Carcharhiniformes > Scyliorhinidae > Scyliorhinus > Scyliorhinus canicula. The sequence continues at coordinate 43,323,847 of NC_052148.1, read as the reverse complement.
TACGGAACATACCTCTCCATTCACCTGAGGAAGGAGCTGCGCTCCGAAAGCTCATGTTTGAAACAAACCTGTTGGACTTTAACCTGGTGTTGTAAGACTTTTTACTAACTTTTTTTAGTTAGATGGTGGAATGTATCTATTCTGAAATACCTCCTGAAACGTCCGGCCACTGCATCTCTATTGATCGATCCCTTAGCCTCTGCTTTCATCCCTTCACAATAGTTCACAAAGAATTTTGGAAGCTGACCCCATTTGAATTGTGATGTCTGCTTCCGGGTGAGGCTGTTGGGGGAGGAGCCTCGCCCTGCTGCTGCTGACCTTCCTCCTCAAGCAGCTGAGCTGCCGCCATTTGCAGAGCAGCTCGGTGGAGGCAGCAGCACATCCCGAGCAGGAAGCCGCCGCAGAGCACGCAACCCACCGCCACCATGCTGTCTGCTCGCCTCGCAGCCGCCTTCGCCCGGTCTCTCCCCAGGCAGCGAGCCCATGTAAGCGATGCCGAAAGCGCAATCTCTTTGGAAGCGCGAGTCAGACAGTCCGCAGCCGCCTCCTCCGCCATTTTGGGAAGCCAGTTTGGTGGGGCCCAGAGTGACTTTGAGCAGAAACTGGACACGTTTGTTCGGGGAATCTATTTAATGATTATTATTTAACATGGGTGGGGCACTTGGTGCAAGAGGACCTAGCTGTATTTGTCGTAGGTGGAGATTTCTAACAGCCCCATGTGTGTCTAAGAGAGGTGCACTGCCAGAGTCCTGCTGAAGGTCAGGTCATTTCGTCTCCCCTGTACTTCACGACCACGTCTTCAGATGAATTGCAATACATTGATCATCAAACGTATCATTACAGATTTTATTAGTTTTTATAGTGTGTCTTATTTTGCATTCACGAGTTCCGTTTTTGTGGTTGGCTGAAATCCGTGAAGAGCATTGGAAAGGTTTTTCTTTTGAATTTAATGTAATGTTTGACAGTTGGGTTAGTAAAATGTTTAGCTTAATTCCTCGGTTGGTGTTGTATTTAGTGTTTATATTGAGCGACATTGAATTAACTCCGTGATCTTTGTATGTTCAGTTAAACAGAAGTATTCAGAATATAGTCTGCAAATGCTATAGTTAGCAACAATATTGTTAGGTTTTGTAGCCTTGTGTTAAATTAACACAATTGTACAGTAATATTTGGTTAGTCATTTACAGTTTTTAAATAAAGTGTATATCACCATGGGTCTTGTCTAGCAGTGGGTCACCTCTGTAAGTGTGTTTAATTGGGCAAGTGAAGGTCGAGACAGGTGGTTTTTACTTCTCACCCCTGCTAATTCTGAAATTGGGATTAGTGGGCAAATGTCTTTTTAAATTTATCCCATTTGTTGCTCAGTTGGTACCTTTTTTGAGCCAGAAGACTGGGTTGGCTGACAATTCAGTGCAGTACCAAGACAGTGGTGTTGAACTTTTGGAAGGGGGCCTCTTTTGGATGAAATGTTATATAGAAAATAGAAGCAGGAGGAGGCCATTTGGCCCTTTCAGCCTGCTCTGCCATTTATTATGATCATGGCCGATCATCAAGAACAATACCCTGATCCTGTTTTCCCACATATACCCATGGGTGGCATAGTGGTTAGCACTGTTGCTTCACAGCACCAGGGACCTGGGTTCGATTCTTAGCTTGGGTCACTGTCTGTGCAGAGTCTACGTTCTCCCTGTGTCTGCGTGGGTTACCGGAGCACCCGGAGGAAACCCACGCACACACGGGGAGGATGTGCAGACTCCACACAGACAGTGACCCAAGTCGAAATCGAACTTGGGACCCTGGAGCTGTGAAGCAATTGTGCTATCCACAGTGCTACCGTGCTGCCCTTAAGAAGTTGACCTACACTCCATTAATCTACCCTAATCCATGTACCTATCAAATAGCCGCTTGAAGGTCCCTAACGTTTCCGACTCAACTACTTCCACAGGCAGTGCATTCCATGTCCCCACTATTCTCTGGGTAAAGAACCTACTTCTGACATCCCCCCTATATCTTCCACCATTTATCGTAAATTTATGTCCCCTTGTAATGGTGTGTTCCACCCGGGGACAAAGTCTCTGACTGTCTATCTATTCCCCTGATCATCTTATAAACCTCCATCAAGTCGCCCCTCATCCTTCTCCGTTCTAATGAGAAAAGGCCTAGCACCCTCAACCTTTCCTCGTAAGACCTACTCTCCATTCCAGGCAACATCCTGGTAAATCTCCTTTGCACCTTTTCCAAAGCTTCCACATCCTTCCTAAAATGAGGTGACCAGAACTGCACACAGTACTCCAAATGTGGCCTGACCAAGGTTTTGTACAGCTGCATCATCACCTCACGACTCTTAAATTCAATCCCTCTGCTAATGAATGCTAGCACACCATAGGCCGCCTCCACAGCTCTATCCACTAGAGTGGCAACTTTCAAAGATCTATGAACATAGACCCCAAGATCTCTCTGCTCCTCCACATTGCCAAGAACCCTACCGTTAACCCTGTATTCCGCATTCATATTTGTCCTTCCAAAATGGACAACCTCACACTTGTCAGGGTTAAACTCCATCTGCCACTTCTCAGCCCAGCTCTGCATCCTATCTATGTCTCTTTGAAGCCGACAACAGCCCTCCTCACTATCCACAACTCCACCAATCTTCGTATCATCTGCAAATTTACTGACCCACCCTTCAACTCCCTCATCCAAGTCGTTAATGAAAATCACAAACAGCAGAGGACCCAGAACTGATCCCTGCGGTATGCCACTGGTAACTGGGCTCCAGGCTGAATATTTGCCATCCACCACCACTCTGTCTTCTATCGGTTAGCCAGTTCGTTATCCAACTGGCCAAATTTCCCACTATCCCATGCCTCCTTACTTTCTGCATAAGCCTACCATGGGGAACCTTATCAAATGCCTTACTAAAATCCATGTACACCACATCCACTGCTTTACCTTCATCCACATGCTTGGTCACCACCTCAAAGAAATCAATAAGACTTGTAAGGCAAGACCTACCCCTCACAAATCCGTGCTGACTATCCCATATCAAGCAGTGTATTTCCAGATGCTCAGAAATACTATCCCTCAGTACCCTTTCAATTACTTTGCCTACCACCGAAGTAAGACTAACTGGCCTGTAATTCCCAGGGTTATCCCAATTCCCTTTTTTGAACAGGGGCACGACATTCTCCACACTCTAATCCTCTGGTACCACCCCTGTTGACCGTAATGATGAAAAGATCATTGCCAACGGCTCTGCAATTTCATTTCTCGCCTCCCATAGAATCCTTGGATATATCCCGTTAGGCCCGGGGGACTTGTCTATCCTCAGGTTTTTCAAAATGCCCAACACATCTTCCTTCCTAACGAGTATCTCCTCGAGCTTACCAGTCTGTTTCACACTGTCCTCTCCAACAATATGGCCCCTCTCGTTTGTAAATACTGAAGAAAAATACTTGTTCAAGACCTCTCCTATCTCTTCAGACTCAATACACAACCTCCTGCTACTGTCCTTGATCGGACCTACCCTCGCTCTAGTCGTTCTCATATTTCTCACGTGTGTAAAAGGCCTTGGGGTTTTCCTTGATCCTACCCGCCAACGATTTTTCATGCCCTCTCTTAGCTCTCCTAATCCCTTTCTTCAGTTCCCTCCTGGCTACCTTGTATCCCTCCAGCGCCCTGAACCTTGTTTCCTCAGCCTTACATAAGTCTCCTTCTTCCTCTTAAGACATTCAACCTCTCTTGTCAACCATGGTTCCCTCACTCGACCATCTCTTCCCTGCCTGACAGGGACATACATATCACATATCAAAAACACGCAGTACCTGTTCCTTGAACAAGTTCCACATTTCACTTGTGTCCTTCCCTGACAGCCTATGTTCCCAACTTATGCACTTCAGTTCTTGTCTGACAGCATTGTATTTACCCTTCCCCCAATTGTAAACCTTGCCCTGTTGCACACACCTATCCCTCTCCATTACTAAAGTGAAAGTCACAGAATTGTGGTCTCTACCTCCAAAATGCTCCCCCACTAACAAATCTATCACCTGCCCTGGTTCATTACCAAGTACCAAATCCAATATGGCCTCCCCTCTGGTCGGACAATCTACATACTGTGTTAGAAAAGCTTCCTGGACACACTGCACAAACACTACCCCATCCAAACTATTTGATCTAAAGAGTTTCCACTCAATGTTTGGGAAGTTGAAGTCACCCATGACTACTACCCTGTGACTTCTGCACCTTTCCAAAATCTGTTTCCCAATCTGTTCCTCCACATCTCTGCTGCTATTGGGGGGCCTATAGAAAACTCCCAACAAGGTGACTGCTCCTTTCCTATTTCTGACTTCAACCCATATTACCTCAGTAGGCAGATCCCCCTCGAACTGCCTTTCAGCAGCTGTTATACTATCTCTAATTAACAATGCCACCCCCCACCTCTTTTACCATCCTCCCTAATCTTGTTGAAACATCTATAGCCAGGGACCTCCAACAACCATTTCTGCCCCTCTTCTATCCAAGTTTCCGTGATGGCCACCACATCGTAGTCCCAAGTACTGATCAATGCCTTAAGTTCACCCACCTTATTCCTGATGCTTCTTGCATTGAAGTATACACACTTCAACCCATCTCCTTGCCTGCAAGTACTCTCCTTTGTCAGTGTTACCTTCCCCACTGCATCACTACATGCTTTGGCGTCCTGTAATGTTACTGGACTAGCAATTCTGAGGCCCAACAGTGTTGTGGGAACATGGGTTCAAATTCCACAGGGCAGCTAGAGGAATTTAAAGTCAATCTGGAAAGAAAGAAAAGCTAAGCTAGCCTACATTCGGCCCATTGAGTCTACACTGGCCCCTGAAAGCGCACCCTATCTAAGCCCACATCCCCATCCTATCCCTTTAACCCAGCAATCCCACTGAAAGTTTGGACACTATGGTCAATTTAGCATGACGATTCCACCTAACCCGCGCATCTTTGGACTGTGGGAGGAAGCCAGAGCACCTGGAGGAAACCCACAAAAACAAGGGGAGAATGTGCCGACTTTGCAGACAGTGACCCAATCAAACCCGGGTCCCTGGCGCTGTGAAGCTACAGTGCTAACCACTGTGCTACCGTGCTGCCCAGTTTTTTCCAACATTTTCTGCTTTTATCCCACAGCAATGTGATTGACTTTTAACTGCCCTCCAAAATTGGCCTGCCTTGATGCCCACATCCCACGAAAAAATTGCTCTGAAGAAGAGGGAAGTTATCCCAGTTTTCTTGACCAACATTTATCCCTCACTCAACGTCACAAAGTATATCATCTGGTCCTCATCACGTTGCTGTTAGTGGGAAATTGCTGTTGTGTGGCTGCTGCATTTCTTACATTACAACAGTGGCTGTAAGAAGTATTCATTAGCTGTGAAGTGTTTTGTTCATCCTATGATCGTGATGGGTGCTATATAAATATCAATCGTCTTTTTTTAACCCAATGATTAAATCTCAGCATTTGACTGGGTTGATTAACTATTATCATTTTGATTGATGGATTATTTGAAGAGAAGCTTCACCTATGCTTTCGCAGATAGCTAGGCCATGTTGTTGCCTTGCATTTGCAAAAACCAAAAGGTCTAAATTCTTAAATTGAGATGTATGGTAACCTTTGTTTTTGAACCAGATCATCCACTGTAAAACTTGCCTACTGGTCCTGTCCTGCCCAAACACCAAAGCTGAATGTCTCTTAAGTTTACCAAAAGTAATTCAGCAGAGGTAGTCTGCACATTGAATATGAAAGCCACAAAATATTGTCGTTAATCCTGTTATGCTCTGTAAATGCTACTAAACTTATTGATATACTGGGTTTTTCTGGGGAAAATTGATTTATTTCTGTTTTATTCATTTGTAGGTGGCACGACATGCCCTTCCTGCAGTCTTTGTAAGCACCAAAAATCTTCACACTTCAAGGACATGGCTTCAAAAAACAGGTCAGCCTATAGAAAAAGATCTTGACCACTATTAGTAGACATTCATAATCCACTGTTTATCAGGGAAGATGATAGTGTGGACAATGAACTATTTTATTTTACTTGAATTTTGTCTTTGAGTTTACATTCCTTGACTGGCATCAGCCATATAATTAAGTGAAAGTTACTTGTGTGGGTATGATGGGAATGTGTTTCCTGTTGTGATATATGGTAAAACTGATAGAGCTGTAATTCCCTTGGTCTCGCAGGCCAAGTGATCATTAATGGTATCATACTGAGAAGTATGGATGAACAGGGGGATATTAGAATGTATGCCCAAAGTTCTCTATAAGATAGCTGGGCAGGTAAATAAGGTGACCAAGAAGGCACCTTTAATAGTTGAGGCAAAGAATATAAGAGCATGGACATTCTGCTAGAATTGTTTAAAACATGAGTAAGGTCACAGCTGAAGTACTGTGTGTAGTTCTGGTCGCTGTACTATGGGAAAGCTGTGGTTGCACTAGAGAGGGTACAGAAGAGATCTGCATGTTGCTTGGACTGGAGAATTTTAGTTATGAGGAAAGATTGGATAGGCTAGGATTGTTTTATTTGGGACAGAAGGGACTTGAAGACTTAATTGCAAAACTGATAGTCTAGATGGGGTGTATAGGTAAGCCCTTTGATTTAGGGATCTTTAACCAAGGGCATAAATTTGGGCTGTGGAGATTTAGGGAGAAATCTTTTCATCCAGCGGTTGATCCGGAACTCTGGGCGAGAGAGACAGAAACCCTCAAACATTTAAAAAGTACTTGGATGTGCTGTAATCACCAAGTGCAGGAAAGTGGGATTAGGCTGGATGGTTATTTGTTAACTGTCACAGACATAATGGGCCAAATGGTCTCCTTGTGTGGTAAATTTCTATGATTAGCTCAGTTTTAGGAGGCTGGTGGGCATATCATCACCTTGAAGCTATAAATTAGTTTATTCCTTTATTCTTTCATGGGATGTGAGCATCATTGACAAGGCCAATATATGCCCAACCTTAATATTCCATTCTGTGCCATCATATTAAATTTTCATATCCCTTGTCAATAGTGTTCTACAGTGATATTGATATAAGAATGTAGAAACCCATAGTGAGGCTTAATTTTTAATTGTTTCACTTACATTGGATGTGATTTGTCAGTCAGGAAACTTGATGGTTGGGATTTACTGAGCAATCCACTGCGTGTCTTATGGTAGAGGGAGGCGGCCCGCCATTGGCTGGCAGCGGGATCTTCTGGGTAGTCTATGGGGCTTTCCGTTGAATACACCCCTCGTCGCCGGGAAACCTGTTGTGGGGGTACGCTGTCAGTGGCGCCAGTAAAAGCTCCAGAATCACTATAGTTTCATAGCTCTGATGTTTTCCATTAGGTACTGCAGAGGTTTCCTCCATTCTGGAAGAACGTATCTTGGGAGCTGACACTTCTGCTGATCTGGAGGAGACTGGTCGTGTGCTATCAATCGGTGATGGTATTGCCCGTGTATATGGTCTCAGGAACGTGCAGGCAGAAGAAATGGTGGAATTCTCCTCTGGCCTGAAGGTAACTTAAGCACTAAAATGCTTTTGGTGGATTAATGGAAAGATGAACCAAAAGGAAACTAACTTGCATTTACACATGCAGCATCACCTATAATCATTAGGGTTTTCTTTCAAAATATGTTGGCCGCCAACAATTAGAAGGATAGCTTATTTTATTTTTTTTGTTCATGTGGAAATTGCACCTCCTGGACCACACTTAAACTTAAAAAATTAATTTACGGGTTGTGGGCGTCACTGGCTAGGCCAGCATTTATTGCCCATCCCTAGTTGCACTTCAAAATGTGATGGCACGCTGCCTTCTTGAACCGCTGCAGTCCTGAGGTTGGTACACCCACAGTGCTGTTGGGGAGGAAGGTCCAGGTATTTAACCCAGCAACTGAAGGAATGGTGATGTTTCCATGGCGAATGGCTTAGAGGGAAACTTCCAGGTGGGGGGTGTTCCCTGGTATCTGCAGCTCTTGTCCTTTTAGATGATGGGTGTCGTGGGTTTTGAAGATGCTGCCTAAGGAACCTTGATGAGTTCCTGCAGTGCGCCTTGTCGATGGTACACATGGCTGCCACTGTTCGTAGGTGGAGGAGGGATTAAATGTTTGTGGAATGGGGATAGCAATCAAGCAGGCTGCTTTGTACTGGATGGTGTTGAGCTTCTGTGTTGTTGGAGCTGCACTCGTCTAGGCAAGTGGAGTGTATTCCATTACACTCCTGGCTTGTGCCTAATAGGCAGTGGACAGGCTTTGGGGAATCAGGAGGTGAATTACTCGCTTTGCTGCAGGATTCCTAGTCTTTGACCTGCTCTGTCAGCCACAGCATCTATATGGCTTGTCCAATCCAATTCCTGGTTAATGGTAACCCCCAGGAAGTTAATAATGGGGCATTTAGCAGTGGCAATGCCATTGAATGCCAAGGGACAATGGTTAGATCCTCTCTTGTTGGAAATTCTCATTGCCTGGCACTTGTGTGGTGTGAATGTTACTTGCCACTTGTCAGCCCAAGCTGAAGCTAATGAGTTCAGTGTAATTGAGAATATCAATTTGATAATTCTACCCTCTGATTATATAGTCCCTGCTCCCTTTTCATAGAAACTATTTTGTCATCAGGTCCCAGGTTAGATTCCCAGAAGATGCTGAAATAACTGGTCTCAGACGGGATTGTGGTAGCAGTAGTATAATTGATTTCTGTATCATGCTTAGATAATTTAGCCAGTGTTCCTGTCGCAAGCCGTTATGCAGTAGCTCCTCCTATCGCATGTACTTGTGTAGATGTTCGATGAGGACAAAATTAGGCTCCAGTATAAGGCCCTTTTCGCTGAACTGTCTGCCAATGCTTGCTATCTAGGTTAAGGAATGACTACTTGGGCTAGATAGTGGAGAGCAGTCAGTAAGGTACAGTATCCCCAGAGAAGTCCATATTTTCAGAAGAGACATTTTTTTCCTTTTGAGAAAGCTGAAGTGGCATTGTATGCAAAGATACATACATTTCTGCAAGCAAAAGAAAAATCTGCACCAGGATCATTTCTAGCTATTCCTGTGTGTATCCTGGTAATTGGCTCGAAGCTGTATTAAGATCTATGTACAAACTAGTCATTTCTGCCTGTACTCCAGCCTGCTCATTTTAGTCAGAAGGCAGCGGGATTCTTATTGCTTTCTAACTTAGTTTATGGGTCTTTCAGGGAATGTCTCTGAACTTGGAACCTGACAATGTTGGTGTTGTCGTATTTGGTAATGACAAGCTAATTAAGGAAGGAGATGTTGTGAAGAGAACTGGCGCCATTGTGGATGTTCCTGTAGGAGAGGAGCTGCTTGGACGTGTTGTAGATGCTCTGGGTAATGCCATTGACGGAAAGGTAAGGATTGCACTTTGAAAAATTACTTTGGTTTTGTATTTAGCAGGATGACCCCTGATAGTACTAGTCTGACTATCTCGTTAAAATGATCACAGTAAAATATATGCTTTAACTCTTTATGCAGTGAACTGCATTTTGTTTTAATTTTGGGTAAAATATATATATTTTTGCTTGGATACATATTTTGCGGGAGCCCATTGTGTTTTTACAGTACAGAACTAGGCCATTTGCTCTATACAGGAGTTTATGTATTATGAGCGTCCATTTGCCAATCTTTATCTAATCCTATCTGCGTAGCATTCTGTTCCTTTATTTCACATGCTGATTTAGCTTCCCTTTTAATTTTCTCTTTTCTGGAGTTGTGATCTAGATTTGTAAAATTCTCACTCTGAGCTGAAAACAGCTCCCAAGTTCATCTGGCAAAACTTAACCTGCCCATGTTATTGGAGTGATCAAGTCACATTGCCTTTTCTCCTTTTTTGGATCCCTTTGCTTGTAGAAATTTGAATCCTCCTTCAGAAAGCTCAGGATTTTACCTTTCTCTAACAGGGTCCACTTGGAGCCAAGATCCGTAGACGTGTGGGGCTGAAAGCCCCTGGTATTATTCCTAGGATCTCAGTGCGAGAGCCCATGCAGACTGGCATTAAAGCTGTAGATAGTCTAGTGCCCATTGGCCGTGGCCAGCGAGAGCTTATCATTGGTGACCGACAGACTGGGTAAGAGCCTTGCATTGAAACAGCTTTAGTAAAGCTAGCTTCTGTGATGTAATTATAAACAAATAAAGTGAGACTAGTGTCCTGATTAGCAGTCTTGTTTCCCCTCGATGCTCTTTTGAAACATTAATTTTTCAATATTGTTTTGACAAGTGTTGCTTCCCCTCCACCCTACTCTTTACCCTTCTAATCTAGAGTCACGGAGATCACCTTTGTGCTACTGTTACCCTATCTGAAATGAGTTAAACTATCGTGGTGCAGTTAATGGACTTGAGATGTTTTAGATTTGTATGGCTTGGGCATCCCAATAAACCTGTTCTGACTCTGAAGTGATCTGTGTAATGTGTGTGATACAGGCGCCGGAATGTGGCGACTAGGGGCTTTTCACAGTAACGTCATTGAAGCCTACTTGTGACAATAAGCGATTATTATTATTCCTTCTGTTTGTTTCAGTAAAACTGGTATTGCCATTGATACCATCATCAATCAAAAGCGATTCAATGATGGCACTGATGAGAAGAAAAAGCTGTACTGTATCTATGTTGCCATTGGTCAGAAGAGGTCCACTGTGGCTCAGCTAGTTAAGAGGTTGACAGATGCAGGTGAGAGTTCATGTTGAGCAGTTAATCTTTGATGTGGCATGAATGCTACACTTTGCACTAGGCCTGGGTTGGGTGAGAAAATCATCCAGGATCCTATAGAAAATGGGGTTAAAAAAGTGTCATTGATCACAAATTGAGTTACAACTAGCATAAGTGTAATGCCTTCTACACTGATGTATATCCTTATTCTGAGTTGTCATGAGCCTAATTTTATTTGTGTTTCTGACTTCTAGATGCCATGAAATACACCATTGTGGTCTCTGCCACAGCCTCTGATGCTGCCCCACTGCAGTACCTGGCCCCATATTCTGGCTGCTCTATGGGAGAATATTTCCGGGACAATGGCAAGCATGCACTAATCATCTATGATGACTTGTCTAAACAGGTCAGTGCTGTCTTGTTCTCCGGAGTGGGTTTGCTTTGGATTCCTTGACTTTTTTTTAAACCTGAGATTTCTGGTCAGACATTTGTTTCCTGTTTTCCAAAAGATAGTTCTCTGGTCATGACAGAGCAGATTGCTTGCTGTTAATTTTCTGCCAGAAAGAACTGACTTTTAGCATACTATCCTTTTACCAAGGAGCCACTAGTGTGGAAAGAATTGCAAGTGCTGAAACTATTCTACGTCCTGGGTCTTGAGTCAGATCTTCGTTTGAATAGGCTGGATTTGAAATCCTTGTTTTTGGAATGCATCTTATTTTTTTGCCTATCTGGAAGGTTATTTGCTTGCTGAAACTTGGAACTATTTACTTGAAGTAGGAACTGTATTTTTTTTCATCTTTTCCCAAAGGCTTTTCATTTTGGTGGATTATGAAATTACCATAAGAGTTTGTCTCAAAGACGAGGCTGACGATAACCCCGGCTGATTTTATTCTCCCCTGCCTGACTGCCTTGACTAGTGGCACCAAATCCATTTGTAGTGCCATTATTGTATATTTTGACTAAACATAGGAAATAGCAGGAGTTGGTCATGCCCCTCGAGTAGTTAGTTCGGCACTGATCAAGAACCAAACTTGGGATCTCAATGGGAATATTTTTCTTGAGAGTTTCTGCTATTGGTCTTTTAATTGGTTCCAGCCTCTAGGTTCAGCTTTGGGATCCATACTGTGAATGGATTTTTTAAAACTGCTAGATTTTGAACAAAATTCAAATTCTCACTTTTTCATTGAGATTATGATTTTTGAAAAGGATATTTGGGAATGAATTTTACCCGTACACCTTTAAATTAGTTACATATCCATAATACCATCAACTCCAACATCCTGTTCCATTTTGCTACAGTGTAATAATTGTAATAGCCATTGTCTTGAGCTTGCTTAAATCTCTTTCAGGCTGTTGCCTACCGCCAGATGTCTCTGCTGCTGCGTCGTCCCCCAGGTAGAGAGGCCTACCCTGGTGATGTGTTCTACCTGCACTCGCGTCTGCTGGAGAGAGCAGCCAAAATGAATGATAACTTTGGTGGTGGCTCCCTCACTGCTCTTCCTGTCATTGAGACCCAGGCTGGTGATGTGTCTGCTTACATTCCAACCAATGTCATCTCCATCACTGATGGTCAAGTAAGTTGTAAAAGCACAAATTATTCTCTGCTGCTTTTGCAGATAATTTAAGCAGGTTGTCTTTGAATTATTTATGGAAAGAGGAACATGGATACATTCAGGAACTCTAATTGATCACTTTTCAGCAATACTTTATCCCTGTTTACAATTTAAGACTGGCCAGTTACAGTAAGCAACACTGGGTTTACACTTGACTTTGGGAGCCAATAGATTGTTGGTAGACGCAAGCCAGATGAAAATACATCAAAACCGCAAAATGGTATAAAGGACATGACCAATGATTTGAACTTCATTGGCGAATAAAACAATGCAGAATTTTATTGCATATCCATGCTGCAAAACTAATGTTGATAGTGCATTTGATCTGATGTGTAGCCTTGTAAGCAGAACTGTCTTGTCGTGCATTAAATTTCCTGTTTAATGTTTTATTGGCTTTCATGTAATTCCTTTGTTTCTTAGATCTTCTTGGAAACTGAACTGTTCTACAAGGGTATCCGCCCAGCTATCAATGTGGGTTTGTCTGTGTCACGTGTAGGATCTGCTGCCCAGACCAAAGCCATGAAACAGGTATTCAATGAAAAGCTTTTATCAGGTTTTTAAAATTCTTGTCTGACCCAATAGTCCGACACTGCTACCAGGACTTTGATTATTTGAATCCCACTCTGCTTTAGTGATTTTTATATTTATAATTGATATTTATCAATTTTGCAAACTCTAAAACATAGGCATGGCTGTTACTAAATGTTATTGAAACAGGAAGATTGAATGATATCCTAGAAGTCAAATTAGGGAACCTAAGACATTACATCGGACAAATTTTTATTTGTTTAATGAATAGCTAAGCGATACAGCCATGAAGGTCCCAGATTGCATGCTTAGTCTACTTTGCACACTGCAATTGATATCAATTAAATTTGATACAAAAATTAAACTGTCCACAACTGCTGGAAGTGCGAGTTGGGCGGTTGGCAAGGATAGCTCTGCCCCTATTTGAAATCCTGCTTTTTCACCCTACCCCATTCAGACTTGCTAGTCAACTAACCTGCTAGAATTCATGAATGGTTACATTGGGTGAGGCTAGAAAAGGATGTCTGTGCAACCAGTGTCTGCAAGAGTGCACATGAGTATGTTTGGATTTATTATTTCTTCACTATTGAGCAGTTTGAAGAAATGTTGAGTAATGAGTAACTATCGATTCTTGGTTTTTATGATTTATAGGTGGCTGGTACCATGAAGCTGGAGCTGGCTCAGTTCCGTGAGGTGGCAGCTTTTGCCCAGTTTGGCTCTGACTTGGATGCTGCCACACAACAATTGTTGAATCGTGGTGTTCGTTTGACAGAGCTGCTCAAACAAGGACAGTATGGTGAGTGTGATCCCATGTTGTAAAAGACGTGCATTTATTTAGAGCCATGACTACCGAGCGTCCCAACAGCATGCTCTCACTATTATAATGTAAAGAAATGGCCAGATTTCTCTTTTATTTCTTGTTCTATCATTAGTAAGACTGGTAGGGTGCACCATAAATAGGCCTGCAAATGCAATAAACAAATGATTATCTGCAAGTCCTAAGCATGTTTGCACATAAACTCTGACTGATTGTTATAGAACGCGTTATCCTGGTGGTACTTGGGTGCACATTATCAGCTCACTCTACACCTATCCGGATGTACCTTAGTATAACACTGAAGAATCATGTTTTATTACTTTCTAAAACGTGAGAAGCTTTTACAGCTAAAGGTCTGGCAAGTGTACAGAAAAATCTGAAACCCAAACCAAGAGGATAGTTAAAAGATTTGTGGGACCGATTATGGACAAAATGTTGTCCAGGCAAAGGTATGACAGGTACTGGGTCAGATTTTCCATCTACCTCTGCAATTGTTGTGGAAAGGAGATGCGAAGGATGGCAGATAGGAGACTGATCATCTAAAACCATGAAACCTGTTTGGTGTGAAGTATTGGAGTTGCATTCATCTGGTCAGGTGAAGAGTATTCCATCACACATCTGACGTATGCCTTGATGTATAGCGGTAGACAGGCTTTGGGAGTCAGTAGATGAGGCACTTACTACAGAATATTCAGCCTCCAACCTCTTGTAGCCATATTATTTGCAGCTGGCCTAGTTAAGTTTCTAGTCAGTGAGGATGTTGATATGGGGGATTCCAAAAATGCCCTTGGTTTCACTTCTTGTTGGAGGTGATGCCTGGCACTGTGTGGCTCAAATGTTATTTGCCATCTATCAGCGCACGTTTGAATGCTTATGTCTTGCTGCTTTAGCTTTAACTGAGGAGTCACAAATAGTTTTGAACATTGTGCAATCATCAGCGAACATCCTCTCTTATGGAGGGAAGGCTGTTAATAAAGCAGCTGAAGATGGTTGTGTCTAGGACATCACCCCCTTTGCTGATATTGGGCCAGTAATTGGCCAAAATGGATTTGTCCTGATTTTTGTGGGCAAGCCAGACCAGGACATTTTTCCACATTGTCCGGTAGATACCAGTATTATTGATATACAAGAACAGCGTGGCTAATTCTGAAGTACAAATATTCAGCGCTACAGGGGGAATGGGCATCTGTAATAGTGAGGACCTCAGGCCAGGATGGATCACTCGCCTGGCACTTCCGGCTGAAGATGGTTGCAAATACTTCAGCCTTGTATGTCTGTTGTGAATTAATGTCTTCTGTGTTGCCTTCCAGTTCCCATGGCTATTGAGGAGCAAGTGGCAGTTATTTACGCTGGTGTCAGAGGTCACTTGGATAAAATGGAGCCTAGCAAGATCACAAAGTTTGAACCTGCTTTCCTGGCCCACATGAAGAGTCAGCATCAGGATGTGTTGGAATCAATTAGGTAAGGAGGTCAATCTGAACGTTTGTCTCGTCACTCAAATTTCAATTTGTCATCTTATTCTGTCATTTTGGAACATCACTGAAAATTACTTTCAAGCCAAAAATTCACCCTGGATATGTTAAATATCATTCAAAAAGTATAGTTATAGGGCCTTCTTTCAAAGATCTGGTAACTTCAATTCATGTTGCGCATTGACCCTTTTAGAACATGCACCTTTTCCTTGTCCCTTGTGTTGTCTATTATGTTATCTCGAGCCAAGAAGCTAAGTGGCTTTCTTGCCAGTTTGCCTTCATTGTTCTGAAACTGGCCAGTAAAATCTGAAACTGGCCATGATAGTGCTGCCTTGCTCTATGATAGAGGGTTACAGAACAGGAGTTGTCAGTTCAGCCCACTTGTCTGTGATAGAAAAGGAAAATATTCAACAGCTCGGGCAGCATCTGGAGAGAGAAGCAGAGTTAACATTTCAGGTTGATGACCTTGCTAGCGGGGGAAAAATTGAATGTAATGAGACTTAAGCAAGTACAGAAGCAGAGCAAGATCAAAGAGAAAGAACATCTGGGGCAGAAAGCAGCAGAGATCAAATTGCAAAAGGGATGAGGCAAAAGAGGTTGGTAATGAACAAATAAGCAAAAGGAGGAGCTGTAAATGGCAATAGCAAAATCATTACTGAGCAGCGGTTATGATCGAGTTTTCAACAGGATTCGATATTTTGGAAAGGCAGAAAGAAAGGAAAAGCTCTGTTAATAAAAAATGAGATCTGTGCAAAAGCAAGAAACTATCTTGATTCAGAACATCAGTTTTTGGTTCGCACAGTGTGGCAGTGGTTAGCACAGGGGTGGGCAAACTTTTCCGTGCAAGGGCCACATTCAGAAATTCACAATTCACAAAGGGCCGCATAGTATATTAAGTAAAATAATTACTTCACCTGGTTATGATTCTGGGTGCCTCATATAGAACATAGAACAGTGCAGCACAGAACAGGCCCTTCGGCCCTCGACATTGTGCCGAGCAATGATCACCCTACTCAAGTCAACGTATCCACCCTATACCAGTAAGTAACCCAACAGCCCCCCCCATTAACCTTAAAAAAAGAAACTTTGTAAAAAAAAAAATTTTTTTTTTTTTTTTTTTAATGACTTGGTGGGCCGCAGAAATACCTTTGGCGGGCCGCATGCTGCCCGCGGGCCGTAGTTTGCCCACCCCTGGGTTAGCACATTCAATAAGGTGACACTTTAAAAGGTTCCTGCACAAGATATTCTCTTAATCTCCTACATGAGAAAATATCAGCCATGATTGAATGGCGGAGCAGACTCGATGGGCCAAGTGGTCTAATTCTGCTCCTATGTCCTGTGGTCTTATGACTGAAATCCCTCATTCCCTGCTCTCATTCTGGTAAATCTCTTCACCTCTCCAAGCTTAGTGTGGTGCCCAGAATGACACTTGGTACTCCAGCTGAAAGTGTCTTTAAAGGGCAAGCATAACTCCCTTGCTTTTGTAATCCCAAGTCTCTCTTTTATAAAGCCAAATATTTGTATGCCTTTTTTTACAGCCTATCTTGCCATGTATTCCTTTTTAAAGAACTTCAAAGAATTCAGTCAAGTTCATCACTTAACAAATCTGCTGATTTTTATCCAATACTTATCCAAGTGCCAATTGTAGTTGTGTCAAACATTCCCAACCACCAGTGTCAGGCTGATTGGCCTGTATTTGGCAGGATTATCCCCTTTTCACTACCATTTGCATCCCTTCATTCCTCTGACACCAGCCCCATACCGGATGTTGGAAAGTTGTGGCCAGAGCCTCTGGAATTTTACACCCTTGTTTCCCTCCGTAACCTTGGATCTGTTCCTTCTGGACTTGGCGACTTGAAAGGTTGGCAGTCCTCAAAAGTAAGGTTCCCCAACTTCATCTATTTTAATTTTTTTTAAAATATTTTTTATTCTCCTTTCTCACATCCCCCCCCCCCCCCCCCCAAATTCGGCAAACCCCAAACATTAGCCCGCATGTTCACATAAATAAATGACAAAAGGAAATCCGGAATCACCCATCAACACCCCCCGCAACGTTCACACACATCTTCTACTCCTTCAAAGAATCGGCTCATCCACGCCCTTGTGAGGAGCGCTCTGTATACCACCTTCTGCTGTATCAGCCCCAACCTCGCGCACAAGGTGAGGCGTTCACTCTCTGGAGCACCTCACACCAGAACCCCTCCTCCATATCCTCTCCTACTTCGCTTTCATCCCTCCCAGTGGTGCCTTCTCCTCTTCCAAAATAACCCCATAAACCGCTAACACTACCCCCTTCTCCAGTCACCCTGTCGTCAGCACCTCCTCCAGCAATGTGGAGGCCGGTACTCCAACCCATCTAGAAATTCCTGCATCTCATCTATTTTAATTCTGTCCAATATTGTTAGCTTGAGGTCACGTACCAACCAACTCGAGAGCAGCTGCTTCCCTACTGCCATCAGATTTTTGAATGGACCAACCTCGTATTAAGTTGATCTTTTATACTTTATCCTTTACATCTTGCTATAACTGTAACATTATATTCTGCAGAGTCTCCTTCCATATGCACGGTATGCATTGTTTGTACAGCATGCAAGAAACAAGACTTTTCACTGTAAACTAATACATGTGACAATAAAAATCAAATCAGTTGCCCTTTTGACTGCTACGTATGCAGCAGCCTCTTCTCTCGTGAAGGGTGCAAATACCTCGGTTATGGCCACTGCTGGTAGAAGAAAATACATTATTTTGATACAAGGCAATCTCCTTTTTGGGTTCCCAATCAGCCTCCTACTTTGACTACCTTTTTAATATTTACATGTTTATAAATTGTATTTGGGCGTCTTAAGAATAATAATCTTTATTGTCACAAGTAGGCTTCCATTAACACTGCAATGAAGTTACTGTGAAAAGCTGCTAGTTGCCACATTCCTGCGCCTGTCCGTGTACACTGAGAATTCAGAACATCCAACGATGTCTGATATACATTCCTACTACTTTGTCCTTCTGTTGAGATCTTTATATTTCCTGTTTTCAGTTTGGTTTTCTATTGTGAGCCTTACGAACATAGAAATAAGGAGGAGGAGTAGGCCATTCAGCCCATTGAACTATTAAATATGGTCATGGCTGCTCTGATAGTAACCTCAAATCTGCATCTTGCCTACTCCCAATAACCTAGCAACCCCACTCCCACCGCTTATCTAGAATCTAATAATCTTTTGTCACAAGTAGGCTTACTTTAACACTGCAATGAAGTTACTGTGAAAAGCCCCTAGTCGCCACATTCCAGCACCTGTTCGGGTACACTGAGGTAGAATTCAGAATGTCCAATTTGCCTAACAGCACGTCTTTCGGGACTTGTGGGAAGAAAACAGAGCACCCGGAGGAACCCATGCAGACACGGGGAGAACGTGCCGACTCCGCACAGACAGTGGCCCAAGTCGGGAATCGAACCTGGGACCCTGTGATGCAACAGTGCTAACCACTGCTAATGTGCCGTCCACCAAGCTGAAAAAATATTCAAAGACTGCTTCCACCACCTTTTCAGGAAGAGAGTTCCAAAGACCCCCAACCCTCTTGAGTTTTAAATGGTCGACCCTTTACTTTTAAACAATAACCCCTAGTTCAAGATTCTCCCATAAGAGGGAGCATACTGAAGCACAACCTCCCTACTTTTGTGTTCTATTCCCCTCGCAATGAATGATAACATTGTACCTTTCCTGATGGTTTGCCATAAGTCTCCCATTTTCTGTTTTTCATTTTATTCTCATATTTAGTCAACCAGAGATCTCTTTGAATACCCTCCTTTTTCCTCTGGAGGAATGAGACAACTCTGTACCTTAATCACATCCTATGTAAAACTTACCAATCAATCACTGATTCCAATCAAACAAAACCTTTTCAACTGAAGTTAGTTCTCCTTAGTTGAATATTTTTTGTTCCTTGTTCCGTACCTATTCTAAACCTTAAACTTCCCCAAATGCTCACTAATTGAAACATGCTCAACTTGGTTAACATCATTTCCCAAAATTAGATCCAATATTTCCTTCCTAGTCAGACTGGGGACACCCTGAAGAAAGCCCCTTTGATCCTTGTACAGTTATTAAAGTCTCCTGTATAGTTCTTGGTTTTATTTTTCTGGAAATTGGCCTGGAATTTCTACTTTTGGGTCTGTAGTGTGCAGCTGGTAATGTAATACCTCCTGTTCTTTGGCCGTAAGCAAATAGTTTTCCTTGACTTTGCTCCATTACATTACCTGGTATAAGTGCTAGAATTTTAATCAATACTTCCACCTTTTTGTGTCCTCCTCGACCTTTCTGGAATATCTGTAACCATCAACCACTTTTCAAGACAAGTCTGTTTTTGTCACCCGGCAACCTGTGCTGCCAACTCGGCAACCGTTTTTACAATTCTATATGTATTTATGCATAGTTTAAGATCATCTTTGACTGTCTTGTGTTTGTTTGACCCTTTCTATCCCTGAACTTTAAAAAAAAAAAAAAATTGATCTCTTTGTTGCAGGACTGAGGGCCAAATAAATACTGAAATGGAACCCAAGCTGAAGAAGATTGTTGTGGACTTCTTGTCCACCCTTGAGGTGTAAACCCACTCCTGTGTCTATCAACCTGTCTTGTGAATGTTTGGTTCCTCATCACATGAACTGTTGGAAAACAGTTTCTGCTTTTGTTTAAAATGTACAGAAGGTTTTTGCTTCAGAGAATAAAATGTTCCACTCGATATCTTGAGTTTGACTTTTCCTCCTGCATGTTAATTTACAGTGAAGAAAGTTAGTGCTGTGCTGATAAGACAATATTGGCAGAAACAATAGTAGTTTCTTTCTACTTAACCATTTTCTTTCTCATGTGAATTTATTGGAGGTGGTGTTAGCAACATGACACTTTTAATGTTAATCCCCATTTGAACACCGCTCTTTAATCCCCGTGCTTTTCACACTTGGCAAATTCAATTGCCTGTGCCAAATATGAAACCATGAGGAAAAACAAGCTGGAAATCTAAGCACGCTATATCCAGAGATACATTCTGTATGTCATTCTAACGTAGAGTATTTTTCTATCGGACAAAAATGGGTGCTCAGCCAAAGGAGGATGTATTGAGGTTGACTTGTCATTTTGATCACCAAACAGCAACAAGTGACCTGCCTTTTTTTTTTTGTTTATATCCAGCTTTCAATGGAAGCATAAACTGAGCAGGGTGTAAACGGTGGCTGACCAGTATGAGGTGCAGGGAGAGGATGTGGAGAAAAAGCTAAAAATCAGCCTCATTAAAATCAATGGGTTTAAGGAAGAGAGGAGCGATTGAGAGAATTTTCATGTAATGCCTTGCACAGCTGGTGTAGGAACAGATATATCAGATGTTTCGATGGGTAGATACCAAGTCTGAGCTTCATATGAACACTGGGTGCTTAAAAGTATTCTGGTCTATGACACTGCATTTGCCTAATGAGCTTATTTTGTAAAATGGCTCAAATAAGGACTCCAAAAGAAAAATTATCGTCCTCCGTATGATTCAGTATCAAACTACACACTAACTTGCACAACTTTCAGTGAGCTCTATTTCCGATGTAATGGTATATTTTCAGAAGTGACACTTTGAAAAACTGTTAACTATCATGGAATGGAATCCCTACACTGCAGCAGGTGGCCATTCAGCCCATCGAGTGCATCAGCCCGTGGAAAGAGCACCCTAAGCCAACGCCTCCACCTTATCCCAGTAACCGTACCTAACCTTTTGGACATGGGCAATTTATTATGGCCAATCCACCTAACCTCCACATCTTTGGACTGGGAGGAAACCGGAGCACCTGGAGGAAACCACGCAGACACGGGGCGAAAGTGCAAACTCCACACCGTCACCCGAGTCCAGTATTGAACCTAGGTCCCTGGAGCTGTGAGGCAGCAGTGCTAACCACTGAGCTATCGTGCTGGCCTAAATCAATGTACATACAGCAGAGGCTTGCTTGCAAGCAGTGATATTTAAATGCTCTTGAGACCCAGAAATCTGGTTAGATGCGAATACCTTCTCTGACATCAAATGCAATGAAATAATGATATCATGCGAGTTTGATGCACGTCAAACTCCTTTTACCTAATGCTCTCAGCAATCCTCCATGACCAAGGAGCCCAATATATCAGTGCAAAAGATGAGGCCGAAGTGTTCACAACAATATTCAACCAGAAGTGCCGAATAGATGACCGTCAGCCAATTCGATTCACTCCACATGATATCAAGAAACGGCTGAAGGCACTGGATACTGTAAAGGCTATGGGTCCTGACAATATTCTGGAAATAATACTGAAGACGTATGCTCCAGAACTTGCAGCACGCCCAGCCAAGTTGCTCCAATGCAGCTACAAAACTGGCATCTACCCGGCAATGTGGAAAATTGACCAGGTGTGTCCTATGCACAAGAAACGACATGTACAAACCAGCCAATTACCACTCCATCAGTCTACTCTCGAGTATCAGTAAAGTGATGGAAGGAGTCATCAATAATAACCTGCTCACAGGTGCTCGGTTTGACTTCTGTCAGGTTCACTCAGCTCCTGATCTGATTACAGCCTTAGTTCAAACATGGACAAAGAGCTAAACTCGGTCAGGTGAGAGTGACTGCCCCTCATATCAAGGTAGCATGTGGCTGAGTGTAACATCGCCGGGTAAAATCCTGGAACTCCCTAACAGCACTGGGTGTATCTACACTTCAGGGTCTGCAGCGGTTCAAGAAGACAGCTCATCACCACCTTCTGAAGGGCAGCGAGGTATGGGCAAATGCCAAGTCAATGATGTCCACATCGTGTAAATTAATTTATAAAAATCCAATGTTGCTCATTATTCTTTGCTACAGCACTGCTGAAAATGTGCTTGAACTTGTAGCATTGCAGCAACAGGGAGAGTGAGCAGTGCTCTCTTTCATTAGAATTTAGATTAGTTGAGAATGGAAAGTTATGCTTTATTGAGATTGATATTAATGAGAATAAATCAGCTGGGAACTGAAATTAAAATTTGGAATCGGCAAATAATTACCTTCTAGATGTCGGTATTCCTATAAACCTGTAACAAAAGGGAAATATTGGATGCTGCCAATCTGAAATAAAATCCAGACATGCTGGCAATCCACAGCAGGTCTGGCAGCATCTGCAGAGAGAGTTGACGGCGAAAGAAAGAGTGGTGAAATGAACAGTGGTTACAATCTGGAATGTACTGCCTGAGAGTGGTGGAGGCAGAGTCAGTTGTGGCTTTCAGGAGGGAATTGGGTCATAGCCTGTAAATGAAACATTTTACAGGCTGACTGGGAAAAGGTAGGGTGAATTGCTACTGGGGTGGGGGCGGTGGCTGCAGCTGGACATGATGGGCCAAGTGATCTGTGCTGGAAGTGATCTTATGAATTAAACAAAAACTAATAGATTGTTCCAGTAATAGTTCTTCAATATGCGGCCCATTACTTTGGCCTGGTTGTCTATTCATCAATATGCCTGGAGTCACTTTGCTCACAATATCCATACAGCGTCTCGATCTCTGGTTTCTCCACAACTCTTCCCTCTTCCTGACAACATTGTTCTTGTTTGTAGAAATTTCCAACTTCAACCCCTGAAGGTTCCTGCTCGAGAACTTCCATATTACCTCACTAAGACATCTTGGCCGTAGGCTTATAGACAGTTATAGTCATTGGTCTCGAGGCTCTTCACAGCAGCATTATGCCACATGAGATGGCTGTAATTCATGAAATGGAAGGGGGAAAAAAAACTAATCACCAGGGAAGTGGTACTGAGCAAATAGTTTGGGCTGTGGGCTGGCAAGTCCTCAGGTCCTAATGGGCTTCACCTGAGGGTTTTAAAAGGAGTCTAGTGAGATAGTTAATGCATTGGTTTTCATGTTACAAAATTCCCTGGATTCAGGGAAGGTCCCATTAGATTGGAAGATAGCAAATGTAATTCCTTTATTTTTAGAAGCTTTAATAAAAATATTTTAGCAGAGCACTTTGATAAATTCAAGGTTATCTGGCAGAGTGAACAGGCTCCCAGACACGCGAGGCTGAATTTGACCGTGCCCAGGGTGTTGTAACATAAGTCAGTGGGCTAGGATCTGACAAACGGGAAGGTAATGTGAGAAAATATGGAATTGTCTATTTCAGCAGGAAGGCAAAAAAAGCGTTTTATATAAATGTTAAAGAGATTGCAGAGCTCTGCGAAGCAGATGGGCGCCTTGGTGCATGAATTACATCAGGGCAGTATGCAGGTGTAGAACGTAATAGGAAAGCTTTTCACAAAAATTTAGAGTACCCAATTCTTTTTTTCCAATAAGGGACAACTTAGCGTGGTCAGTCCACCTACCCTGCACATCCGTTTGGGTTGCAGGGGTGAGACCCACACAGGCAGTGGGAGAATGTGTAAACTCCACATGGACAGTGATTTTGGGGGCGGGATCGAATCCGGGTCCTCGGTGCTGTGAGGCAACAGTGCTAACCACTGCACCACTGTGCTGTCCACATAATTAGGAAAACAAATGTTATTGTTTATTGCGAAAGGAATACAAGTTAATTTTCTGTAATACAAAGCATTAGTGAGGCCATATCTGGAGTGCGGTGTACAGTATTGGTCTCCGTATCTAAGAAAGGACGTCAATGTGTTGGATGCCTTTCTGGGAAGGTTTACTAGATAGATACCAGAAATAGGGGGGTTGTCTTAAGAGGAAACGTTGGACAGGCTGGGCTTGTGTCCACTGGAATTTAGAAGAGGAAGAGGCAACTTGATTGGGACATAAAAGATCCTTGACAGGATCGATGTGGAGAGGATGCACCCTCTTGTGAGAGAACCTAGAAGTAGGTGGACACTTAAAAAATACAGAGTTACCCATTTAAGAGATGAGAATTTTTTCCTCTGAGAGTTGCAAGTCTTCAGAAAAGAACAAGCTGGGATTTTTTATAATCTGATAGTTTTGTGGTTACTTTTATTGGTTACTGGATTGTTAGTCCAATTCGATTCGCTCCAAGTGATTTCAAGAAATGGTTGAAGGCACTGGGCACTGCAATGTCTATGAGCCCTGACAATATTCTGGCAATAGTACAGAAAACTGGTGCTCCAGAACTAGCTGTGCCCTCAGACAAGCTGTTCCAGTACAGCTACAATAGGCACCAACTTCAAGAGCCACACCCTCCACCACTGACGCCCGGTGGCAGCAGTGTGGACCATCTACGATGCATTGCAGCAAATCTTCATGGCTCCTTCAGTAGCAAATGTGTGCCCTCTGCCACCTAGATGGACAAGGGCAGCAGCATGGGGAAACCAGCACCCGCAGGTTCCCCTCCAAGCTACGCACCATTCTGACATGGAACTATATCGCTGTTCCGTCACTGGATCAAAATTCTGGCGCTCTTCCCTAACCGCACTAGGTGTACCTACACCACAGGGCCTGCGGCAGTTCAAGAAGGCAGTTCACCCATCACTTTCTAATAATAATAATCTTTATTGTCACAAATAGGCTTCCATTAACACTGCAATGAAGTTACTGTGAAAAGCCCCCAGTCGCCACATTCCGGCACCTGTCCGGGTACACAGAGGGAGAATTCAGAATGTCCAAATTACCTAACAGCACGTCTCAAGGGCAATTAGAGCTGAGCAATAAATGCTGACCTAGCCAGCAACACCCATGTTCTGTTTAAAAAATAAAAATAAATGAAACATAACTGTTACACCCCCATACACTAAAAGGAAAATTCACTATACAGTATTCAGAGAGCAGAAATAAGACTGTGTCTGTAGCTCAGCTTATTCACCAGCAGATGGCGATCTTCCACTAACTTTAATGTCTTCTCTCCCTCCCCCAGAGCTCCACTCTGGAAAGAATTCTGAGATAAATCAGTTTCAAAATGTTCCCCTTTCTTAAAACCGAGTGGGGATTCAATTTGCTTACTCATCAGCAGATACCACAGGAGCTCAATGAAGTGGTATCTCCGGGAAATGCTCCGCCAACCCCAATACCCGAAGGATCTTTATATGCTAATTCAGAATTGTACATTCCACTGGTGTTACCAAAGAGCTAAATCCATTCTTTTTTCAAAAAATATTCATAACATTTCTAAAATTACAAACCATTTCAAAATGGTCATTATGGAAAATACAAAAATGTTCACCTTTTTCTCCAGGCAGCATGTAGCATTCTGAGGTGCCTCAATACGATGTGGGTGATATAAGCTGATGATGATGGTCGTCCTTCGAGTTCGATGAAGGCGATGGATGTGCAGACTCATTAACGATGAACATGGAGATGGATCTGTAGTCCCAGTCTACAGTCTGAAAAAGTTGGACCATTGGAACTCATTTGTTGTAACACGGACAGATGTTGCTTTATGCCAGTGTTTTCATACTTTTTTTCCCGGGAACCAATTTTGCCAACTGGCTGACCTTTGTGGGACCCACGCCGGTCGACCTTCGCGACCCAGGCTTACCTTTAATGTGACCTTTACCTTTAATTGATTACCGTTAATCCTCACGATCTTACTCCATTCAGGTTTACAGGACAAGAGGGCAATGTACATATTGGGTGCAGAGCTCAGCCAGTTCCTTTGTGCCATCATGAGAACAGTAAATCCAACCTCATTGTGAAGGGAAACAGCAACAAAACACCTGTTTTACTCAGCATTGGATACTCCTGGGAGGTTCTCCTCTTGCCTGGCTTGCTAGCAGCTAGAAAATGGAAGAAGTTCTCCTCTGTGATTTGGCAACAAAAGCACGTAGGTACAGAGCGCTTGAAATTAAGTACGTGCAGGGTACGTGACCAGCTCACTGCTGCCGCTTATGTTCGGAAGAATGCACACAGCCTCATTCCGTTCTCATTTAAAAACCGGTTGCGGCTGCCATTCTCAATTTAAATGGCAGTAGCAGCCATTGGACACTTCACCCGCGATCGGGACCACCGCTGGAAGGCCGCAACCAATCGCTCTGCGACCCTCCTGACATCCGCCCGCGACCCACAGACAGGTCGCAACCTGCACTTTATTAAACCCTGCTCTATGCTGTTGTTCAGGGGCAGAAATGAGACATTGACATCGATCCTTTTCAAAGGTGGCAGGTGCTCCCTGGATCAGGGCTCTCCAGTGAGTTCCAACTCGCATGGATTCTTCCAAATAATGAGACGTGACGCCGCACTACTTCGTACAGCTGCTGTGTCGGAATGTGATGCTCCTCCGTCCTGATTACATGTCCTGCCCAGGGCAGT
Organism: Scyliorhinus canicula; assembly: GCF_902713615.1. Taxonomy (NCBI): domain Eukaryota; kingdom Metazoa; phylum Chordata; class Chondrichthyes; order Carcharhiniformes; family Scyliorhinidae; genus Scyliorhinus; species Scyliorhinus canicula. The sequence continues at coordinate 43,297,530 of NC_052148.1, read as the reverse complement.
TGGGCTCACAGCAACATTGTCTGTCTGGGCTTGGTGTAGGATTTTTAAAAAATTAATTTTTTTATTCCAAAAATGTTCAAGTCATCACATACAATAGAATACAAACAATTTATTTTTAAAAATACTAATAAGCCTAAACCCCCCTTCCCCCCCCCCCCCCCCCCAGGACCAAACCCACCCTTGCTTCCCCCTCCCCCCTAACCAAACTCCCCCAGTTGCTGGCCATGAACAAGTCCTTAAAAAAGGTAATGAATGTTTCCATCTGGAATAGAACCTATCCTCCAACCCACGAACGACATACTTAATCTTTTCCAGTCTCAGAAACTCTGACAAGTCCCCAACCCATGCCGAGGCCTTAAGTGACGCTGGCGACCTCCATGCAAGCAGGACTCAGATAGTCACATGCTCTTTCCTAGGGTAGGAGAGTCAATTACTAGGGGACATAGATTTAATGTGCGTGGGGAAAAGTTTAGAACAGATGTGCAAGGCACGTTTTTTACACAGAGGGTGGTAAATATATGGAACGCTCTGCCTGGGGAGGTGGTGGGAGCGGGCACGATAGCGGCATTCAGGGCACATCTAGACAAATTTTTAAAAGGGTGGGAATGGAAGGATACGGACTCCGTAAGTGCAGACGGTTTTAGTTTAGGCAGGCATCATGGTCGGCACAGGCTTGGAGGGCCGAAGGGCCTGTTCCTGTGCTGTATTGTTCTTTGTTCTTTGACTTGCCTCCAGGCAATCAGCGAAGCGAAGGCCAGGACGTCAGCTTTCCTTCCCTCCAGGAGTGCCAGCAAGTCTGAAACTCCAAAGGTTGCCACCAATGGGCACGGCTCCAGCCTGACCCCCCCCCACAATCTCTCACTAAGTCTCAAAAAAGAAGACCCAAAACTCAAACAGCTTAGGGAAGGACCAGAACAAGGACCAGAGGGGCTGGTTTAGCACAAGGAAGGGAGTGGTTTAGCACAAGGCTAAAGAGCTGGCTTTTAAAGCAGCCCAAGGCAGGCCAGCAGCACAGTACCAGCCTCCCCGAACAGGCGCCTGAATGTGGTGACTAGGGGCTTTTCACAGTAACTTAATTTGAAGCCTACTTGCGACAATAAGCGATTTTCATTTCATTCATGTGAGAATGGTTCAGTGGCCCCCTGAAACAGCGCTCACACCTGCCCTTTATTCCAGGGAAAAAGCCAGCCATGTGGGTCCTGTGAACTACTTTAGACCACATCAGGCTCAGCCTGGCACACAGCGAGGTGAAATTCATCCTATGCAAAATTTCGCTCCACACCCCTCCCTCCAGCCCCAGGCCCAGCTCCACCTCCCACCTCTTCTTTACTTCCTCCAATGGTGCTCTCCTTGTCTCAAACAACCATCCATATATATCGGATATCTTCCCTTCCCCTGTCTCATCTCGAGAGAGTATCCAGTCTATAAATGTAGGTGCAGATACCTAAACAAACTCCCTCTCGAGAGTTGAAATTTCTCCACCATCTCCTCCAGTCATATAAACCTACCCTCCACAAACAAATCCCTGAACCTCTCAGCCCCCTCCCTCCTCCAAATCTTATATATTGCATCCATCCTGGACATAGGCTGGTATAGAACCTCAGTCATTCCAAGATTGATTGTCAAAACAAACAGCTTTGAAGCCTCTGAAAATGTGTTAAGTATGATCTGCAAATCTCTCGTCTTCATGAGCCATTAAGGCACGATCTTCGGTGAAAAGGACTTCATGGATGATCTCCTCAGCAGTATAGGCTTTTGTGCTGAGACATCATAGGTGAGGATCAGATTGGGTTTGTAAAGGGGAGGCAGTTGTCGGCAAATGTAAGGAGCTTAACGTAACATGATTATGTTGCCCCTGGAATGGCAGGAAATGGAAGTAGCAAAGGCAATGGATGCAGAGAAGACTTTCGACCGAGTGGAGGGGGAATATCTGTGGGAGATGTTGGGACGGTTTGGGTTTGGGCAGAGGTTTGTGGAATGGGTCCGTTTGCTGTATAAGGCACCGGTCGCAAGTGTGCGGACGACCCGGGTCAGCTCGGGATATTTCAGGTTGCACCATGGGACAAGGCAGGGGTGCCCACCCTCCCCGTTGCTTTTTGCCCTGGTGATAGAGCCATTGACAATGGTGCTTAGAACATCGAGGGGTTGGAAAGGGATTGTGCGGGGTGGGGAGGGGGGTTGAGTACAAGGTTTTGCTGTGTGCGGATGACCTGTTGCTATATATTTTGGACCCATTGGGGGGCATTGGCAGAATTATGGGGATTAAGGAGGGCTTTGGCCGTTTTTCTGGATACAAGCTGATTTTGCGTCCACTTTGATTCAACTTTTGCCTCCAGATAAAGTAGTAGATGGCTGAGGTGTCCACTGCGGCACATGATCAGGATATGCGCCATGTACATAACACCAAGAGCACCACCTACCTGATGGCCAGGTTCTTCCCCGCAATGGAGAGGGAGCATTGATTCCACATGCCCAGTTCCTGCCTCACCGTGGAAATGTACTCCTCCCAGATTTTGGTGCATGTCTGGCCTCTCCGGATCATGGGCGGGATTCTCCGTCCCGCCACATCACTTTTCTGTCCTGACCCGCCGGTGGGATTCTCCGTTACGCCGGCCGGTCTATGGGGGTTTCCCATTGTGGGGCAGCCCCACGCTGTCGGGAAACCCCCGGGCGCCGGCAAAGCGGAGAATCACGCAGGTGGAGAATCCAGTCCCATATCCCCAGCACTTTCATTTAGTCTAGTCTGACGGTGAAATGGACAAAGGATCAGTTGGCCCAGTTACCAAAGAACACGGCCTCGTTCTTGCACCAATTTGCCTTGACTCCCAAGGCCAGTTCAAACTGGTCGTAGATGTTCAGCAGTACGCACAGAGACAGCAGATTTGAGAAGAAGCCAGCCACCTTGTCCATGTACATGGAGGCTTTGAGCTGCATATCTCCGCTGCTGGGGACCATCACCCCTCTTGTGCCCGAATCCTTCCTCAAGGACACAACAAAAGATTCTGCAAAGATACGGACAGGACAGAGGAGAGTTGAAAACCCTGCTTGACTCCAGAAAGCTTTCCAATTCCCACCCATTCATTGAAACTATGCTACTGATGTTTGTGTAATGCCATTAGATCCAATTGCGGACGCCCCCCCCAAACCCTATTTTGGAGAGCACATCCATCGTGTAGGTCTCGAAGGCTTCACCCCCTGTTCACCCTTTGTGCCTCACATAGACAATGGTACCTCTGAGTAGTGCAAGGCTATCAGAGTTCTTCCTGCTGGCTACATCTCAGGCTTGGTCAGGGTGGAACATTGACTACAAAGCAGACTTAACCCGATTGGCGATGAACCTTGGACAGAATTTTATAGTCAATGTTCAGCAGTGAAAAGACTACAAATTGGTCATTTCTTCCTGACTGAAAATGAATCACATTGGATCCTCCCTAATATTTCTTCAAATGGTATCATACTCTGCTCCTAACAACTCCATGGTGTTTATAAATGCCAAAAATTAAAATTATCCCCTAGTTCCAATGAAAATAATAACACTTAAGTTGGCATCATTTGTTGTTCCACAGGAGTCAATAAAATTATAGTCAGAGCTGCTGCTATTTCTACCCAAGCATTCATCAAGATCCTTTGATGTTATTATTCTGGTTAGCTTCCTCAGTACATCAGGGGGCAGTTTTAGAAAATTCTTATGTATTTTCCACAATATGATACTTTGTACGCAGCCGAGAACCCTTTAATTTGGGATTGCAAGGTTACAAATGAATGCCAGTTAGGTTAATTTGGATAATGCTGCACAGAAGAAGGCCTTTAAACCCATTGAGTCTGTGCTCCTTTTGTTGTATGTTACTTGCAACTGGCCAAGGTACAGTTTCAAAGGCACAGGTACGTCTGAACAATAATTGTTTATTGTATAAACATGACAACTTACAGATCTAGAAGGCCACAGGTAATAGATACTGTTACAACACCCCAGGCTAGTGCGTGGTCAATTCCAGCCCCACTTGACCCAGAGTCGTAACCCAATTGAATTAACCAATGATTCTTAGAAAAATACCTGTAGTCTTTGGCTCTTGGCGGCCAAATAATTACAGTCGCCAGGTTTGTAAATGAAAACATAATTACTTTTTATTTATAACAAGAACTATAATGAATTATGTAGCAAATACAGCTGGTTAACTATTATCTAATTCCTAATCCCCCACTTTAACTTCCCCTCCTCCCCTACCTCTATGCGCGCACACAAGACACACAAACACAGAGGGGAAGAGAGGGTTGAAAATCACAAGTAAAAGAAAAAAAACTCTTTGTTTCCAATGGTTGTCTTCAAGCAGACCTTCCTTCAAAGTAAGCTTTCAGATCCAGGTCTCTGTTTGCAGCCTGTAATGGTTTCACTGCAGACTCATTCAGGTCTCTGCAGTTTCAGAAATACAGCAACTCATAGCCTTTCTGGAGAGAGAGGGAGAAGAAGAGCAGATCCTTCCCCTACGTGTCCAGGATTCAAACTCTGCTTTCCTTAGGTCTCTAAAACTCATCCACTCATACAAGATCCAATCGCCACCTGTTACTGAGCAGAATACAGCCTTTTGACCAATTCATTGGCCACCAGCCAATCAATCGAACCCATCTCTTGGGTGCCAAGAAGTCTGGGGCTAGCTGTCCAGAGCTAGTAGCACCATGTACTATGTTTGAAATTCTTGAATTCAATCTCTCTGCTGCTTGACTTAAAGGTACATGTCCAATAAGCGCCCATGAACCAGGGCAGCACGGTAGCATTGTGGATAGCACAATTGCTTCACAGCTCCAGGGTCCCAGGTTCGATTCCCGCTTGGGTCACTGTCTGTGCGGAGTCTGCACATCCTCCCCGTGTGTGCGTGGGTTTCCTCGGGGTGCTCCGGTTTCCTCCCACAGTCCAAAGATGTGCAGGTTAGGTGGATTGGCCACGATAAATTGCCCTTAGTTTCCAAAATTGCCCTTAGTGTTGGGTGGGGTTACTGGGGATAGGATGGAGGTGTTGACATTGGGTAGGGTGCTCTTTCCAAGAGCCGGTGCAGACTCGATGGGGCGAATGGCCTCCTGCACTGTAAATTCTAAAATGACAACAGCAATAATAACGAAAGGGGAAATAAGGGAATCAGCAGGAAGGAGCCTTACAACACTCAGTCTAAGACATGCGTTTTCAACCTTCTAGACTCTTAGTTATGTGACTCTCTCTCTTATCACATGAGCGGTACTATTTCTCCAGTGCCGCTTCATTAACCCGTTCAGCCCTGAATACCCTAATACAACACTTTTTGAAAAGCAATTCAGTTAGTCCCACCCTCTCTGCTCTTTCCCTGAAATCCTTTCACCTTCTCTTTTGAAAACTATTATTGAATCTATACCCACCGCCCAAGCGGGCAGTGCATTCCAAATTGTTGCATAATAATGCTCCTCCTCGTGATGCCTCTGGTTCTGCCAATTGTCGTAAGTCAGTGCCCTCTGGTTAATGGCCCTACAGCCATTACGAGCTGTTCCCTTTGCTTCCCTACCTGGATGAACCCTCATGATTTTAAGAACCTTTATCCAATCTCCTTTTCGCCTTTTCTGCTCCAAGGAGAGCACCCACGGCTTCTCCAGTCATTTCTAATTACATTTTGACGGGAACCAGCAGACCAACGGCAGAGTATGTTAGGCACTCGCAGCTGTTTCATTTGTAGCCAATACCAAGCTGACATCTGTTAACTTGTCCCTTAAATGCTTACTCGAATGGTGGAAGTGCCAGTTATAGAATATTTGCACCATATTTCCCAGCATCATTTGAATTTGGAAGAAAATAAAAACCACACAAAAAAAAAAAGTTGCTGAGAGGAAGGAAGGAGGCATACTGCAGCAGGAAGTATTTGAATGAAGAAGTGGGTGCCTGAAATTCGAAGAAAATGGGTAAACTTGCTGTTGTTGGTAGAAAGGAGCTGATGGCAGGCCAGGTTGTCTAGTCATCGGGATGAGGAATGGTAGCATAGTGGTTAGCACTGTTGCTTCACAGCACCAGAGTCCCAGGTTCGATTCCCCACTGGGTCACTGTCTGTGCAGAGTCTGAACCTTCTCCCTGTGTCTGTTTGGGTTTCCTCCGGGTGCTCCGGTTTCCTCCCACAAGTCCCGAAAGACGTGCTGTTAGGTGAATTGGATATTCTGAATTCTCCCTCTGTGTCCCCGAACAGGCACCGGAATTTAGCAACTAGGGGCTTTTCACAGTAACTTCATTGCAGTGTTAATGTAAGCCTACTTGTGACAATAATAAAGATTATTATTATTATAAGAATTATCATTGATCATATGTTGGGGCCCAGATTTCACCTGGGATAGCAGAGTGTTAATAATAATCGCTTATTGTCACAAGGAGGCTTCAATTAAGTTACTGTGAAAAGCCCCTAGTCACCACATTTTGTCACCTGTTCAGGGAGGCTGGTACGGGAATTGAACCAACACTGCTGGCATTGTTCTGCATTACAAGCCAGGTGTTTAGGCCACTGTGCTAAACCAGCCCCTTATACTGAAGTTAATACCTTATTACGAAGGATAAAGTAAATAAATTAAATATGTCCTAGTTGCTGACTATCTCTGCTTCTGAGTCATATTGGCTGGTGCTGCTGGTCTGGGGCTGGTTTAGCACAGGGCTAAATAGCTGGCTTTTAAAGCAGACCAAGGCAGGCCAGCAGCGCGGGTTCAATTCCCGTACCAGCCTCCCCGAACAGGCACCGGAATGTGGTGACTAGGGGCTTTTCACAGTAACTTCATTGAAGCTTACTTGTGACAATAAGCGATTTTCATTTCATATTGAAACCTTTTTAAAAAGAATAAAATTTAGAGTACCCAGTTTATTTTTTTCCAATTAAGGGGCAATTTAGCGGGGCCAATTCACCTATCAGGCACATCTTTGGGTTGTGGGGTGGAGCTCCAAGCAGACACGGGGGAGAATGTGCAAACTCAACAGGGACAGTGACCCGGGGCCGCAATAGAACCCGGGTCCTTGGCGCTGTGAGGCAGCAGTGCTAACCACTGCACCACCGCACTGCCTCTGAGTCATATTGAAACCTAAACAGATGCTGACACAGACTGAGAGACATGAATCTACGGTTTGAAAACCATAACTATTGTAAGTCAAGATGTGTTCCAATTAACTGAGACTAAATTGGACCAAGCACATAAACGCTGTAGTTCAAAGAGTCATCGTGTCTCCTGCCGACACAAGATGGCCACCGACACATGTCTGCACATGTGCACTTGTCCGCGCATGCACAGAAAATCTAAAGCGGAATCTTGCCGACAGTGAAAAACAGATAGACAAAATCTAATACCGTGTCTCCTGCCTCCCATCAAATTATTATTTTATTTTTAAATTGGTGCAGATTTGTTGCGTTCTTAACTTGAGCATGAGAGCGTCAAGAAAAATATTGTGAGGGGCCCCCATGAAGGGGTGGTATTGTCACTGCATTAATAATCCAGGGGCACAGGCTAATGACCTGAGGGACCCAGGTTCAAATCCCACCATGGCAGATGGTGAAATTTTAATTCAATAAAAATCTGGAATTCTAATTCTAATGATGACCATGAAACCATTGTCATAAAAACCCACCTGGTTCACTAATGTCCTTTAGGGAAGGAAATCTGTCATCCCTGCCTGATCTGGCCGACATGTGACTCCAGACCCACAACAATGTGGTTGACTCTGAACTGCCCTCCGAAATGGGCAAGCCTAATGGCCTAGCAAGCCACTCAGTTCAAGGGCAATAGCCGGTAATGCCCATCTCCCATGAATGAATAAACAAATGTGAGCCAATTTCCTAAACTATTTTTAATCTTTGTGGTTGTCTTTCAGTAGCTTCAGAAGCAGAAACATAAAAATTTGCCCTATTGCACTTGAAAGGGAGTTTAATGTCTCCAGCCTCTATGTACACGCTCGCTTGTTTGAATTGAGTCATAGAAAAAGATATGAAATTACCAGAGCAATAATAGGTATTATATTTTGTTTTCAACGAAATAGCCCTTTCTGGTTCCAAACTCCTAATAAAATGAGAAACTAACTGGAAAGGATAAATATCACGCTGAGGTTGAGAGAATAAGCAGAGTCCTGGAATGGTATTCTCTGGCCCCCAGCCGTGTGTTTTTGGCGACGCAGCATTCGCTGGCAGTTAGATTCTTTCCTCCCGCCACTTGTCAATGGGATTTACCATTGAAGCCTCCCCACGTTGCTGTGAAACCTGCGGATGGGGGTGTGCTGATGGCAGGGAAAGAGAATCCTGATGACCGGAGGACTCTGGCCATGATCTCCGTCAACTTCTACAGATGTGCAATAGAGAGCATCCTATCCAGCTGCATCACAGCTTGGTATGGCAACTGCTCGGTCCAAGATCACACCTCCACATTGATTCTGTCTACACCTCCCGCTTCTTCCCCACAGCTACATGACTCCTCAACGGCTCCCCCTTGGACTGATCTGTTCCCTGTAAGAAGACTATTCACGATACCCTATGCTGCTCTTGCTCATGTATTTGCTTTGTTTGGCCCCTTGTTCCGCACTGTAACCAATCACTGTTGTCGATGTACCATTTGTCCATGTTCTCTGTTGATTATTCTTTTTGTCTCCTATGTACGTCCTGTGTATGTTCCTCCTCGGCCGCAGAACAATACTTTTCACTGTACTTCTTACATGTGACAATAAATCAAATCAAATCAAAATCAAATCAAAGTCCACACTGCCCTCACGGAGTGAAGCGGTAGAACTGTGCAGGCACCCCTTTGGCAGAAAGGAGCAGGTCAAAGACTGGGTAATGGGTTGCAACGACTCCACCTCCTGAACCCCAAAGGCTTTCCGACATCTACAAGATATAAATAGCCTGCTGGCTCTACATCAAACAGGTCAAAGCAGCCCTCGTGAAGGCAGCCCATCCGTCACCTTAAAAATTCACTCCCTCCACTACCAATGCACAGCGGCTGCAGTGTGTACAAGATACACAGCAGGAACTTGCCAAACCTCCTTCGACAGCACCTTCCAAAACCCCAACCTTCACTACCTAGAAGGACAAAGTCAGCAAGTGCATGGGAACACCTCCAGGCCACATATCATCTGAACTGGAAATACATCGCCGATCCTTCACTGTCAAAATCCTGGAACTCTCTCCCTAACAGCACTGTGGGTGTACCTACACTAGACAAACCACAGTGTTTCAAGAAGGTGACTCACCACCCATCTCCAAAAGGGCAATAATACATGGCAATTAATGCTGGCCAAGCCAGAAATGCTCAGATCCCATGAAGAATAATGGGAAACACAATCACTGTTTGATTTGGAGATGTTTGGAACAATCTTTAGATTTACCTGGGCATGTCTGATCTAGTTGATATCTTGGGGTTAATAATGAATTATTATAATAATATTAGAATAATTAGTTTTGATGTCTAATAGTTGTTGTTATTTAAATTTTGGGAAGAGTGAGCTTCATTTTGGCCGTTGAGGCAAATACTTAAAATTGGACGGAGGTGGTAAGTCATGAGTAAGTAATAAGCAATGTTGATCAAACCTGCAGCTACGGGTCATTGGAGGTATCCTTACGGAGAATCATGGAGCGGGATTCTCCATCGGCGGGAGCCTCCACCACCGGCAGCGCGCCCGTGGATTTCCCGAGAGCGCGGGGTGGCCAGAATAGGAAACTGCATTGGCCAGCCGCCGGGGCGGAGGATCCCGCTGCCGGAAGGGACGTGTCGCACCAGAAAACGGGTCTGGCGGGATGGAGAACCCCGCCCCGTGGTGTTTTCCTTTTTCCAGTATTTTCCTCAACCAAGTCTAGACACAGACCCTCAAAGCAAGCTAACTAAGCACTCTTCATTATGGAGACAGGACTAATTAAAATGGAATAAAAAATAAAATCTATGTAAAGCTGCCAGTATACTGGAGGGAGGAGGCATTAGAGATAGGGTAATAATTAAAAGAGTGGCCCAAAGATTATTATAGCTAAAGCTATTAAGGAAATGTGATTAAGTTCTTCCAGTGCCAGAGCAAGTGCTCGGGCAAGAATGTCTCGTTGCCAGCCGGGGCGCAGCCGGAAAATTCCACCCACTGTCCGTCGGGTCGGCATCAGGCATCTCAGCATCGACGGCCAATGGGTCTGACGGCTGTGACAGCAATGGTAACTGTGGAATAAGCGGGACCGGCCCGTCCGGGACAGGCTCTTGAAGCTTCTGGGTCCTCCGGCCGATGTGGTCCATATGGTGATTTGATCCTCTGCCCTGTGCCCTCACGGAATATGAGACAGAACCCGTCTGGGCCAATACCACACCCAGGACCCATGTGGCGCCATTGCGGAAATTCTGGATGTAAATTGCATTTCCGGGTGCGAAACAGCGCAATGGCTTGCGCCTGCACGTGTCAGATTCGGAGCGGTCTTGACCCCGTCAGACTTTGGTGCCTTCTGGTTTTCCTGGTATGATCTACAACATTGAGCCAGCTTCTCAATGTCCGTGTCAATCCCGGGCCACCAGATGTAACTACGGGCCATCTTGGAAACCCCTGGATGCCTGTTGTGGAGAGATCCAGCAAAAGGAGGGAAAGCCCGCGATCCGGGACAACCACCCGAGTCCCGCACAGGATGGCACCACGATCTTTGAAGTATAAGCCTTCAGGTCCACGGTAAGGCTCGGTGTTGGGGCCATACAGGATAATGTAGATACATTGATACATAGAAGATAGGAGCAGGAGGAGGCCTTTTGGCCCTTCGAGCCTGCTCCGCTATTTATCACGTGTTGTGGGCCAGGGTGTTGAAAACTCCAAAGTATATCATAGAGATCCCCTGACCTACAACTGTTTGTTCATTTTGGTTACGAGGAGCACAAGGGCCGACCTTTCAAGTGTTATTCAACAGAGGCCTTAAGCACTTTTAATCAAAAACAAAGTTTATTCTACAAATTCAGTTAACATTTCAAGAAACACACACAGTTAGCAGTTTTATCAACTACAAACATAAATATCTCACACAGTTACAGTTCTCACTACAAATATAACCCTTAATAACTTCGCTTTTTACTGTTTCAATTTGATAACAACATCCAATAAACCAGACAAACCCTTTTACCAAAACAGTAGGTTTGAATTCTTTCCAGAAAATAGTTATCACTTTTAAATTATCAAGTGATCTGGACACATTTTAACATGCAGAGAGAGAGAAACAAGAGAAGCCTTCTTTGTCTGAATCCAACTTCCAACTGTGTAAAACGAAAGTAAAACCTAGAGCCACAGCCCAGCTTCGCCCACACAATGACATCACTGAAGCCATTTGATAAACACACATTTTTTAAAGGGACAATCCCATGACACACGATCATGCCTAATCATTCAACTCAATAGCCTAATCCTGCTTTCTCCCCATAGCCTTTGATCCCATTCTCCCCAAGTGCTATATCCAGCTGCCTCTTGAATATATTCAATGTTTTAGAATCAACCACGTCCTGTGGTAATGGATTCCACAGGCTCACCACTCTTTGTGTGAAGAAGTGTCTCCTTATCTCTGTCCGAAATGGTTTACCCTGAATCCTCAGGCTGTGACCCCTGTTCTGGACACACCCATCATTGGTAACATCTTCCCTGCATCTACCCTGTCTAGTCCTGGTAGAATTTTGTAAGTCTCTATGAGATCCCCCCTCGTTCTCTGTGATCGCCTCAGCACCGGCTTCGCTGTGGGCATGGTTTTGGACTCATCGCTGCGGGCACGGGTGTTGGACTTGTTGACTCCGGGAGCGTGTCATCTGGAGCTTCATCACGCTGTGTCGGCGATGGGGGAAGGTGGGTTGTAGGCCATGTAAGGGCGGGGGCGGTGTTCAGGATCCCCAGGAGGGCAGCTGGTAGCCCATCGTGAGGGATTCGGTTGGTGGTGATAGGCGGCGTAGAGGGTGGCGTGTTGGTGATGGTCGCTGGGGAACTGGCGGGTGCCAGATCCCGGAGGGAGACTACATCCTGTCGTCCGTCGCGGTGCGCCACGTAGGCATACTGAGGGTTGGCTCCTCACGTGCTTCCAGAGGAGGACAGGCCCCGGTGGTGTCAGCCAGGATGGAACCGAGATTCCGGAGATGGACTTCCTGGGGAAGACAAATAGACGGTCGTGAGGGGTTTCCGTTCGTGGTTGTGCAGAGGAGCGACTGAATGGAGTGGAGCGCGTCGGGGAGGACCTCCTGCCAGTGGGAAACCGGGAGACTTCTAGATTGTTGGGCCAGAAGGACGGCCTTCCATACCATCGCGTTCTCCCTCTCCACCTGTCCGTTTCCATGGGGGTTGTAGCTGGTAGTCCTGCTTGAGGCAATGCCCTTACCGAGCAGGTACTGACGCAGCTCATCGCTCATAAAAGAGGAGCCCCGGTCACTGTGGACGTAAGTGGGGAAGCCGAACAGGGTGAAGGTGCTGTGCAGGGCCTTAATGACAGTGGCCGCGGTCATGTCGGGACATGGGACGGCGAAGGGGAAACGGGAGTACTCGTCAACAACATTGAGAAAGTACATGTTGCGGCCAGTGGAGGGGAGGGGCCCTTTGAAATCTACGCAGAGGCGCTCAAAGGGGAGGGAGGCCTTCGCCAGTTGGGCCTTGTCTGGCCGATAGAAGTGCAGCTTGCACTCCGCGCAGACTTGGCAGTCCCTGGTCATGGCCCTGACCTCCTCGGTGGAGTAGGGCAGGTTGCGGGCCTTGATGAAGTGGAGAAGCCGGGTGACCCCCGGGTGACCGAGGTATTGTGGATGGCCCGAAGTCGGTCATCTTGTGCGCTGGTGCATGTGCCGCGGGACAGAACATCTGGGGGCTCATTGAGCTTCCCAGGATGATCACAATATCGTAATTATAGGTGGAGAGTTCGATTCTCCACCTCAAGATCTTATCATCCTTGATCTTGCCCCGCTGTGTGTTGTTGAACATAAAGGCTACCGACCGTTGGTCGGTGACGAGGGTGAACCTCCTACTGGCCAGGTAGTGCCTCCAATGCCGCAAAGCTTCCACAATGGCTTGAGCTTCCTTTTCGACAGAGGAGTGTCGAATCTCGGAGGCGTTGAGGGTGTGGGAAAAGAAGGCCACAGGTCTGCCTGCCTGGTTTAGGGTAGCGGCCAAGGTGACATCTGACGCGTCGCTCTCCACCTGGAAGGGGATGGACTTGTCCACCGCGTGCATCGCGGCCTTGGTAATATCTGCCTTGATGCGGCTGAAGGCCAGGCGGGCCTCAGTCAGCAGGGGAAAGATGGTGGCTTTGATAAGTGGGCGGGCTTTGTCCGCATAGTTGGGGACCCACTGGGCATAATAGGAGAAGAACCCCAGGCATCGTTTCAGGGCCTTGGGGCAGTGGGGAAGGGGGAGTTGCAGGATGGGGCGCATGCGGTCGGGTTCGGGCCCTAGGACTCCGTTTTCCATGACATAGCCGAGGATGGCTAGTTGGGTTGTGCGGAAAACACATTTCTCCTTGTTGTAGGTGAGATTAAAGGATTGGGCGGTTTGGAGGAACTTCTGGAGATTAGCGTCATGGTCCTGCTGATCATGGCCGCAGATGGTGACGTTATCCAAGTACGGAAACGTGGCCCGCAGCCCGTACTGGTCCACCATTCAGTCCATCGTTCTTTGGAAGACAGAGACCCCATTGGTGACGCCGAAGGGAACCCAGAGGAAGTGGAAGAGAAGGCCGTCTGCCTCAAAGGCAGTGTAGTGGCGGTCTTCCGGGCGGATCGGAAGCTGGTGGTATGCAGACTTCAGATCTACCGTGGAGAAAAATCGGTAGTGTGCAATCTGATTAACCATATCCGATATGCGGGGAAGGGGGTACGCATCGAGTTGCATGTACCGATTTATGGTCTGGCTGTAATCTACAACCATCCGGTTCTTTTCCTCAGTCCTGACGACTACCACTTGGGCTCTCCAGGGGCTATTGCTGGCCTTGATGATCCCCTCCATCAAGAGCCGCTGGACCTCTGACTTGATAAAAGCCCTGTCCTGAGCACTGTACCGCCTGCTCCTGGTGGCAACGGGTTTACAGTCGGAGGTGATGTTCGCGAAGAGCGAGGGGGGGGTGACCTTAAGGGTCACAAGGCTACATACAGTGAGAGAGGGTAGGGGTCCGCCGGACTTCAGGGTCAGGCTTCTGAGGTTGCACTGGAAATCCAGTCCTAACAAGAGAGGAACGCAGAGATGGGGGAGGACATAGAGTTTAAATTTGGCGTACTCGGCGCCTTGTATTGCGAGGTTCGTGACAGTACCCCGAGATCTGCACCGAATGTGACCCGGAAGCAAGGGAGATTGTTTGGGACGCGGGGGAAATCTGGAGGGAGCAGCGCCTTACCGTGTCCGGATGGATGAAGCTCTCCGTGCTCCCGGAGTCAAACAGACAGGGCGTTTTGCGCCCATTGATCCGGACGGTCATCATGGAGTTCTTGAGGTGCTTGGGCCGTGACTGGTCGAGAGTGACAGCGCCCAGCTGCGGGTAGCCGACATGGTCGGTGGTAGCGAGGTGGTCCCAAGATGGTGGCCAAGATGGCGGCCCCCGTCGGTCGCACGTGTCGGACGGTGTTGAAGATGGCGGCCAAGATGGCTGCCCCTATGAGTCGCATATGTTGGGCGGAGTTAAAGATGGCGGCCCCCACGGATAGCACGAGGCGGATGATGCATCAGAAGGGGGCGGTACCGGCAGGAACGCAGCCTCGCTGCAGGGTCTGCAGGCCTGTGAGTCTGTGAGTCGGGCCTGCGATTTTGGAACTTTGGGTCGGGCCAAGCAGACTTTGGCAAAATGTCCTTTCTTGCCGCAGTCGCTGCAGGTCGCGTTCCGGGCTGGGCATTGCTGCCTGGGGTGCTCGTTCTGACCGCAGAAATAGCAAGATGGCCCCCCGGGTTGGGCGGGCAGCCGCGCGGCACAGGCCTGGGACACCCTCGGGTCGGGTGATGGTCACGCTTCCGGCACCCACGAGGAAATCGTGTAGTCAGAGGGGAAAGCGTTTAGGCTCTGGAAAGCTACCTCTAACGAGGTGGATAGTTTTACCGTCTCTTCTCGGTCGAGGGCGCCCTTTTCGAGCCGGCGCTGTCTGACATAGTTGGACCGGCTCCAGCCACATAGGTGTCCCGGATGGCGAGTTCCATGTGCTGCGAGGCCGTGACGTCCTTTGTAGCCACCTGAGGTGGCCACATCCCGATTCCAAAATGGATGCCCGCAAAGAATACAGGGAAAATTGGCCAGCCACAGGGAAAACAAGCAGGTGCAAGGTTTCCTGTGTATTAAGATTTGCAGAACCCAGACAGAACCGAAACCAATAGCCATCTACATACTAATGAGCAATCCCCAGAAACAATCAGAAACATTGAATCAATCGGGACCAAACCAGATTCCCGGCGCCAGCGGGAGCCAGGACAAAGGCAGGCCAACGGACACATAGGGCCCGCCCAACGATCAGGGAACAGCTCCAGTATTGGAGAAATCGATAGAACCGATTGGGACATGGTCCAATTAATTGGGACCAAGTCCGGGGTCCGCCCAAAAGGGCGCGAAACCCCTGGGGACTATAAAGTAGAGTCCCCAAGTTCAGTTCACACTCTTGACCGTGACTCTCAGCAAGGAGAGACCTGCCTAGCAGCTGCACCAACCAAGTAAGTCTCCAGTCAACGCATGCAACGAGATAGACGCTCCTAGCTACTATCCCGTACCAGCTTGAAGCCAGCAGATTCAGAACCGGACAAAGGCCATTGTTCCCCTGACCTGGTGGGCCATTTGAAAGCTAAGTACAGGCCTTTAGCTGCAGTGATAGTTTAGTAAGTAGAGTTTTATGCATGAGTAGTGATTGACTGTGTATATAATAAATGTGTTTTGGTTTGAAACTTACTAACTGGTGTATTGAGGTATTGATCAGCACTTGGCTTTGAACCTCGTGGTGGTATCAGAAAGATACCTGGCGACTCTAGAGCAAAGGTTATTAAAACAGAGCAATTAAGTAAAAGCATAACGAGCAATACAGTTCCGAGCGAGTACCCTCAGCTCGCGTAGATATTCCTCCAGCATCCTCCAACGCCCCGGGGCGTTGACGATGTGTGGTGAGGAGATGCTGCGCAAACACTTCGTTCACCGGCCTCACGTAATGTCTTTTCAAGATCGCGACCGCGTCTGTGTACGTGGTCGCGTCCTCGATTAGTAAAATATTCTGTGGCTCACCCGGGCGTGGAGGAAAACTCAGCTTGTGTGCCTCGGTGATGGCGGACGAGGAGGAGGAGGAGGCGAGGTAGGCCTCAAAGCAGTGGAGCCAATGTGAGAAGATCCCTTTGGCTTAAGCTGCCTGTGGGTCGAGTTCGAGTCAATCAGGTTTGAGGGTGAGATATCTTAGCTTATTAAATTGATGCGACCATCAATTCACAAGAGACAATTAGTAGAAGTGAACAGTGGTTTTGATAAGCTAGATCTATGCCTGCCTGCGACTGCTCTGTACTGAGTGCCGCCTACAGGCTGCAGGTTTATATACCACCCCCGAGGGGGCGGAGCCACAGGCAGAGCCCACAGGGGCGTCAACATAATACAATACAATACAGTGGTGAAATTGCAGTAGCAATACGTTCACCACAATCATGTCATAATAAAGATTATTATCTTCTCTTCTCTAAGGTGAACAGACCCAGGATTCTTCAATCTATCCTTGTAACCGAAGTCCCTCTTCCCTGGAACCACTTTTGAATCTCGTCTACACCCTTTCTAAAATGCTTACATATTTCCTAAAGAGCGTTGCCCAGAATTCAGCTGAAATTGCGACTTATGAATGGTAGTCATCACTTCCTTGTTTTTGTGCTCTATATTTCTATTTATAATGCTCTGGATCCCAGATGCCTTTTGAATTATGTTCTCAATCTGCCCGGCTATTTTCAGTGATTTGTGCACATATATTGGTGTCACGGTAGCACAGTGATTAGCACTGTTGCTTCACAGCTCCAGGGTCCCAGGTTCGATTCCCGGCTTGGGTCACTGTCTGTGCGGAGTCTGCACATTTCCCCGTGTCTGAGTGGGTTTCCTCCGGGTGTTCCGGTTTCCTCCCACAGTCCAAAGATGTGCAGGTTAGGTGGATTGGTCATGATAAATTGCCCTTCGTGTCCAAAAAGGTTAGGGGATAAGGTAGAGGCATGGGCTTAAGCTTGAGTAGAGTGCACTTTCTAAGGGCCGGTGCAGACTCGATGGACCAAATGGCCTCCTTCTGCACTGGAAATTCTATGAATTCTATGAACCCCATTGCTGTGGGTCTGGAGTCTCATCTGGGTCAGACCGGGTAAGGATGGCAGATTTCCTTTCTCTGAAAGGACATTAGTGAACCAGATGGGTTTGTACGACAATCGACAATGGTTTCATGGTCATCCTTAGACTTTCACTTCCAGATGTTTTACTTCCAGATGTTTACTGAATTCAAATTTCACCATCTGCCCTGGTGGGATTCGATCCCAGGTCCCCAGAGCATTTCTCTGGGGCTCTGGATTACTCTGCGTTGGTACCACACAATGTCGGCAACATCTCCTGTGCCTGAAGGCGGTTGGATTCCCCCGGCCGTACTTGTAGGCACTGGGAAGTTGAGGACACCTCCTCCTGTAAATGCTGGCTCTGTGCCTGCATCTCTATCAGTGATAGGATCATACCTTCCAGAAGTGTTGCACCTGTCCACAACTGTTTCCTGGGATTGGGCTGCCCTCTGACTGCCCATTCCCTCGGGTGTTCATGCCTCAACCTGATGTGCTGCAGCATGTGTGAAGAGAGTACCAGAGAGAACCCAGGAGCCTCTTCACTAAAGTGTCCCACTGAGGTGATCGTCTCTGCGATGGTGGAGGGTACAGGTGACAGCAGTGATGAAAAGTTAGTGTCTTCCCCGGACTGGGGTGTGCTGGAGGTGTGGCTGGACGGCTGGCCATTCTGATACTAGTCCTGCAAGACAGAAGATGGGGCAGCATGGTGGCGTAGTGGTTAGCACTGGTGCCTCACAGCACCAGGGACCCGAGTTCGTTTCCGGCCTCAGGTTTGTACTTTCTCCCCGTGTCTGCGTGGGTTTCCTCCGGGTGCTCCGGTTTCCTCCCACAGTCCAAAGATGTGCAGGTTAGGTGGATTGGCCATGTTATATTGCCCCCTAGTGTGTAAAGGTTAGGTGGTGGGTTACAGGTTTATGGGGGAGTGGGCTTAGGTAGGGCGTTCTTTCAGAGGGTCGGTGCAGACCAGATGGGCTGAATTGTCTCCTTCTGCACTGTAGGGATTCTATGAAGACAAGAGTCAAGGTGAGATCTTGGGAAGGAGTAGTCTGTGGGAGTGGGGTGACTCACTTGCTACAGAAGCATCATTTTACATTGGGATCTGACTTGTTGCCGCATGCCGACCTCCGCTTCCAAGACTGCCCTTTCCGCAGCCTCACCTGCTAACTCCATCACACTCTGCTCTGCGGAGGTTTGGAATAGCAGGTCTGGGATGCCCCCTCCAGTTTTCTGACGCTCCCTTCGATTATGGGCCGTCTTGTCCTCGGGCACACAGAATGGACATGGTGAGATGCACGGTGGCGGATTCAACAGGGGGTCTGCAGCCGGTGGCGTATGTGTGCAAGGTACCTGGCCAAAGAGGACAATGCAGATGTTGGGATTTGGTGGAGGGTCGGATGTAAGGGAAATGCTGGCAGGTGGGTTTTGGTTGAACTCTAGGGGATTGGGGATCAAGCTTGAGAACCACAGGTTCCATTAAAATATAAAGCAATTAATAGATGAGCATTAGGCAGGACCCGTGGACATACTACAATAGACACATTAATTCACTTTATTTTTTAAAAAAAATAGGAAAAACTAAATAAAGAATTGGAGATGAAGCCCTCATTCTACTCATTTAAAAAAATATATAAATTTAGTGTGCCCAATTCATTTTTTTCCAATTAAGAGGCACTTTAGTGCGTCCAATCCACCTCACGGTAGCATGGTGGTTAGCATCAATGCTTCACAGCTCCAGGGTCCCAGGTTCAATTCCCGGCTGGGTCACTGTCTGTGTGGAGTCTGCACGTCCTCCCCGTGTGTGCGTGGGTTTCCTCCGGGTGCTCCGGTTTCCTCCCACAGTCCAAAGATGTGCGGGTTAGGTGGATTGGCCATGCTAAATTGCCCGTAGTGTAAGGTTAATGGGGCGATTGTTGGGTTACGGGTATACGGGTTACGTGGGTTTAAGTAGGGTGATCATTGCTCGGCACAACATCGAGGGCCGAAGGGCCTGTTCTGTGCTGTACTGTTCTATGTTCTATGTTCTATGTGAGGGGCACAGACGTGGTGACCCACCCGAGCTGCCCTGAGGAGGCCATCCATCGTTTCTCTGCACTGGTTTCCAGTCCTCGTGGTGAGGCTGGCAGCACTGACCAACTCTGCCACCTCCTCCCAGGCACTGTTGACAATGGCGGGCTTGAGTCTCCAGCCCACCTTGAGGAAGAGGGTGTCCCTCCTCTCCTCCGCCATGTCTAGCATTCAATCGAGCTCCGACGCGTCTCCTATGAGCATAAGAACGCGGAGCAGGAGTAGGTAGTTAAGGTCCTTGAGCCTGCTCCGTCATTCAATACAATCATGGCTGATCACCTCTTGGCCTCAACTCCACCATGCTACCCATTCACCATAATCCTTCAACCCATTACTAATTAAACATCTGTCTAACTCCTCCTTAATTTACTCAAAGCCCCGGCATCCACTGCATTCCACAGATTCACGACCCTTTGAGAGAACTAATTTCTCCTCAGACCCATTTTAAATCTGCTGTCCCTTATCCTAGAGCTATGACCTCTCGTTCTAGATTGGCCTATAAAAAGAACCATTAGCTTTACACCTATTTTGTCAATACCGTTATCATCGTATATACCTCAATTAGATTTCCCCTCATTCCTCTTGACTAAACTTCTCAACCTCTCGACATAAGACAAACCCCTCATCTCCATCTCTGGAATCAATCTAGTGAACCTCCTCTGAACTGTCTCGAATGGAACTACATCCGTCTTCAAATAAGGGGAACTAACTGTACAGGTACCCTCGGTGCGGTTTCACCAATGCCATTAGGAGCCATCTTCTTGGTTGGAATGAGTGCGTGGGAATATACGCAGCTGCAGCTTCTCAGGCTTGCCAGTGCTAATTTCAGCCTCAACCAATCAGATGCCAGCAGGATTGGGAATGGCTTTAATTTCACATGGGCAGAGAGCTGGCCCATTTGCATCTCTTGACTCGCTTCACGAATAGCGCCCCCAAGGGGAACGCGAACCGCCTGCAATTCAGTCCGAGCAGTAACTCTCCCAAACAGAGAATCCTGCCCCATAGCTTTTTTATTATTGCTGACTGTTTGATTATTCAGCAAGGTTTGTTGATACGGTGGATTTAGAAATGTCATGTATTTATTAACGCAACAATCCACATAAACATTGCGATTTGGTGTGAACGCAGCAGCAGGTTTTGGCAACAAAAGTGATCCTCCGCCCCATCGCCCCATCGCCTTTCCCAATTTCAACATTTAAAAGTTTTAGGAAGATTTCTAAGTGGGGATATTGGTAAACTTCCAAAGAAGGTGGCCCTCTAAGGCATGCCTCAATGTTTGTCCCATCCTACGGTAATTTTGTAGGCTTTGAAACTCCTGGAAGAGAGGTCTGGGATTTCAGTACCCAGTCGAAGAATATGTTCCTTTAAAGTGAAAGGGCGGAATTCTCCGTTGGCCAACATTGAAATTGGGAAAAGCGATTGAGCAGAGAATTGCTTTTGTTGCCAAAACTGGCGGACGCTGGGTTGATACCAAATCGCAATTCTCTGGTGCTTCGACAGCGGCGTCAATACGTTTCACTCCATACGTACAGTAAACGGCATTGGCATATCATTAGTGGACATTCTCCGGGCCCTCCCCGATTGTGCACCTTCACTGGGGGCGATTCCCGGCGGCAAGGTTCACTTGTGCTTTATCGATGAACAGACGCTTGGCTGATGGCACAGTCAGAGAGGAGGCAGGACACAGAGAGACACGACCGTGGACTACCGATCCTGACTCTTGCTGGACTGGCTGGGGTGGGTAGTGGGCCCTGCCAAGGCTCGGGGGGGGGGGGGGGTGACTGGGGGACAGGCGCGAGGCCGTGGTGACCCCCACGGGACAGGGGCGGTATCCAGGCATGGACTGTCATTGCTGCAAGGCAGCCATCTTGCTGAGCACCCCACTGACCACCCACCTTTGACCCTCTGCAGAGTGACACCCACCGTATGGGTGCCCCCAATCCACCCCACCCCCCACCTAAGACCCCACCATCCAATCACCACCCCCCCGCACCCCACCCTATGCGAATCCACCCCTGCCCAACATGCCAGCACCCATCAGCTGGGCATCACGAGGCTCACCCAAGGACAACACCCACAGTAGCCCCTACGGGGGGGCACTGGGTGGGGAAAGTGGAGCGTACCGCTGCCAAGGGCTCTTCCCTGGAGGCTCAAGCCTGCCATTGTCAACAGTGCCTGGGAGGAGGTGGCAGAGTCGGTCAGTGCTGCCAGCCTCACTGAGAGGACTGGAACCCAGTACAGAAAAAAGATGAGTGACTTCCTCAGGGCAGCTCGGGTGGGTCACCATCACTGTGTCCCTGGCATCACTCCTGTCCCTCACACCTCACATCACCTCGCCACTTCCTGGGTGTCCTGGGATTTGGGCCAATGGCTCCCGTCCGTGTAGGTATAGTCCTTGTTGCTCTGCCTGTGGCTCCAGTTGTGGCTGGGGTTGGGGGTCACCAGGAAGGCCCACCCCATCACCAGCAGCTCCTATAAAACAAAAGTTAAAACTCATGATTACATTGCAGGTCGGGGGAGTGGGGGTGGGTGGGTGTGTGTTGGGGAGGGGGTTGTGTTTTAGAGGGAGGAGTAGGGGTGTGGTGGTGGTGTGAGGGTGGTGGTGGTGGGGGATGGTGACACGTGCCATGGGGAACCGCGACTCAGCGGGGTCTCACTTCCTCACCGGGTGGCGACCTTCACCCTGGCAACTGCCCTTCCTTCGGGCCCACCGATCACATCCAGGGCTCACTGCTCTGCCACGGTGAGGGGCTGCAGGTGCACCGGTCCCCTCCCAGTCTTCTCCTGTTCCCGGCGGCCTTCTCCTGGTGGGGGTGGGGGTTGGACAACAGAAAACGCACAGTGCTGAACAGTCCAATACTTGCAGCCCAGATGGTGGGTATCTGGTGGTGTCAGTGGTCCGGGCACCTGGTCATGGCGGCCGGTATGGGTGCCGGCATGTTGTGCAAGATGAGGGTTCGGCCGCCCTCCGGGTGGGTGGGGGGAGGGGTTGCAGGGTGACGATGTATGGGGTGGGGGTTGGTGGTATGGGGCATACTCACCCTGGTCGCCCCGAGGAGGTCGGGCAGTTTTTTCTGGCACTGCTGGCCGGTCCGGACAGTGTTGCCCACGGCGCTGACCAACTCTGCCACCTGCGTCCAGGCTCAGTGAACGGCGACATCTGGCAGCCTCCTTCCCGCCCCAGGGTACGGAGACGCCTGTCTCTCGTCCATGGCATCCAGCAGAGTCTCGAGCTCGTCTTCCCTGAAACGGGGTGCCCCCCTCCTCGCTGTCACCTTGTTGGCTGGGGTGGTGTGTGTGGGGAGTGTTTGTGGGGAGTGGACTGTGTATATGTCGCTGAAGCTTATCAGCCTCTTGAGTGTCAATCGTGAACTCAGTCAATCTGGCACCGTTTCTTATTGGAATCGAGTGTGTTCCACATGGCACCATTGCTAGCCCCTTAACGGTGTTGAATTGGTCCAGGCGCGATGCCAGTTTTCCTGTCGT
This sequence comes from Scyliorhinus canicula, assembly GCF_902713615.1. Taxonomy (NCBI): domain Eukaryota; kingdom Metazoa; phylum Chordata; class Chondrichthyes; order Carcharhiniformes; family Scyliorhinidae; genus Scyliorhinus; species Scyliorhinus canicula. The sequence goes on along the minus strand of NC_052148.1, from coordinate 43,274,732 downwards.
AGAAGTCCACGAATCCTGGCCCTGGTGTCAACACTGGATCTCAGGAATGTCAGGAACAGAGAATTCCGTCAAAGAAATCTCTTTTAATTGAGACTTTGGGTGCGATTCACCCACAAAATGACCAAGGGTGTGATTTAATGGCCTCGTCACGCCCATCTTGGTGATGCGACAAGGCCATTGAATCTCCCGATTTCAAAGTGAGTTTGAGGGCCCGCCACACAACCCACCCATGGACAATGTGACCCCCCGCAGACATGGGCAACACCCGCTACCTCAACCCCGACGGCAGCCTCCCCCCCATCAATAAAAGTTAGCGTGAGCCACCCAGGCATGAAACCGACCCTGCCCCACACCCATCCATCCTTGTGGGCATTGGGGCATCACCTCCCCCTCCTCAAGTGTGCATGGCCATCCTCAGGGCCCTGCCTCAGGCCCTGCCTATTGGCACTACCAACCTGGCACCTGGGCAATGCTCCCATCTCCCTGGGACAACCTGGGGCACCCAGGTGCCATTGGAAGTGCTTGGGCCCTACCCTGTCCCTGACCACCTGAGGGGGCTCCAATAGTCTGAGACCCCTGGAGTGGCCATCATTCCTGGTCTCCGCTTGTGGAGACCTTGCTGGTATGGTCCGGTGAGTCCTGGAAGCCTCAACCCGGCCGCCCATATTTAGATGAACCTAATAGCTCATTTACATATGATTATCTGCGCAGGAAGGACGTGATCCAGATCGCGCTGGTCGGGTGGCTTACACATGGTTCAGCACCCGCCGCAAAGCCCGCTTTGGGCCTCTCCCTGCGATGCACCCAGTGCAAAACGATTGCCACCGGGGCACAACAGGGAGGGAAAATCATGGCCTTTAAGGTAGCAATAAATTCACGGGAATTGGCTTAACTTGCTGGCAGATAGGACAGTAGAACCATTAACTTGCTTGGCGGATAGGACAGTAGAACCATTAACCTGCTGGTGGATAGGTCAGTAGAACCATTAACAGTTGTCCTATGTTAAAGGTTCTGCGTAAATACAAGTTGCTGGTTGAGATTTTCAGTAATGACTCATATATATGCCTGAGGTTAAGACCTGCAGCAAAATTATAACTATGAGTAAAATCTGCTTCAGTCAAACGGGAAGGGAGATGTGGCCATGTGCCACATTTGCACTTAAAAACTGTTTATTTAAAACTTTTCCAAGGAGGGGCAAATTTAAATCAGCTGTCCACATCAAAGGCAAGGCTTTGTAGAAAGAAAAGTTGAGAAGGAAAGCTCAATGTAAGGGAGTGAATGTACATAGCAAATTACAAGTGCTGTAAATCTGAAACCAGAACAGAAAATGCTGAAAGCGCACAATCGGTCCACCATAATGGAGAAGACAACAGTGGCCGTTTCCACTGTGTAAAACGGGTGATGATAACTGGGTTTCTATCTGGTTTCGCTCTCTTGGGTGAGATAGGGAGTGTGGCACATAATTGTGATGCTTGGCAGAGGGATCCTTCTTTCTTTGTCATTGTTTCGTATTAATTGGCAGCCACCTCCGGTTATTAATTTTTGTTGACTCCAACGGAAAAAGAGGCGGGTGAGGGTGCGTGAGAGTTAACAAGGTGTGTGAGGTGAGAGGGTGCGTGAGAGGAGAGAGTACCAATCTGCCACAGCGCGGTTTAGGTCCTTTCAAAATGTAAAATGTGGCCCAGAGTGTGATTTATGTGAAGTTGGAGCGAGGTTATTTCCACAATCCTTTCAGTACAGCAAGGTCACCAAACAGAGATGGGGAAATCACCACAGGGCGAATAATCCCATATAGCACCTTTCACAGAGATCAATAAACGTTACAGCATAATTGGTAACATAAATAGAAATAAGAATGATTTAGAAATACAGTTTGACAAATAAAAATAACCTGAAACAAAATGCGCACAAAGAACAAGGCCTGGGTGACAATTGCTAACAGAAGGAGGCAGAGAGAGTAAGGAAAGAAGAGGACTGATTCAAGGCTTTCTTTTTTTTTAAATAATAATCTTTATTGTCATAAGTAGGTTTACATTAACATAGCAATGAAGTTACTGTGAAAATCCCCTAGTCACCACACTGCAGCGCCTGTTCGGGTACACTGAGGGAGAATTCAGAATGTCCAATTCACCTAACAAGCACATCTTTCGGGATTTGTGGGAGGAAACCGGAGCACCCAGAGGAAACTCACGCAGACACGGGGAGAACGTGCAGACTCTGCACAGACAGTGGCCAAGCTGGGAATGGAAACCTGGGACCCTGGCCCTGTGAAGCAACAGTGCTAACCACCGTGCTACCATGCTACCCAAATAGTTTTGCAACTACACAGTTGTGGCTAATTAGTTTATCACCTGGACAAATCAAAATGTGTTTCGCCACTTCAACGCTCTTCACCCCACAACCACACCCACCTACCTGAAGCAGGGGGGCCCGTTTCTTATTCATTTACCATCATTCTTCGTGTCTGCACTTTCGCTGTACTTAGATTGCGTGGCACCCCACAGTGTTGTTCTTTATCAGCTCTTACTGAAGCACGTTTTCAGTGTCACTTGGACGCCTCAAGGTGCTGCTACCACCTTTGTCACATGACAGCAGTGCAGGGATACTTTCAGGTGAGACTCACGCCTCGCCACCTGGCTGGCATGTTGCATTACAACACAATCAAATGCACCCGTCGTATTTTAAACCCAACTTCAATAAACCATTGATAAGCTGCGATCTACCAGACACGCCACACCCGAAAAACAGCACATCGTGGGCAGTAAATGCCAGGTGATCCTGCTCCTGGGATCTACCTTGCTCGCCACGCCTTGCGACAGCGAGCACGATCTAGCGAGATTTCGCAATGTGAAGCCTGCCCATTGTGGGCAGGATCACTTTTTGACATATTAGAATGAGACAGCTAGTTCGATGGCTGCGAGCACCGGGAAATGCACGGCTACACACACACTCACTATTCCATTTGGTTTGATCGCGCCCATTATAATCTGGCATGGGGGCTTGTGCTGAAGCTTTGCGATGGCACTGGTGCCTGAGACCTATCTCCTTTGCTCTTGAGCAAACACTGTGCCTCCACATGCACCCAGAGCGTGCCAGTCAGGCTGCCAGTTACTAAGGTTGTGCTCCAGAGTCAGCACCTTACGAATGCATTGCGCCCGAATTGCCGCTGAACAGTGTAAAGGCCCTTAGCTAAGTTTGAGTTGTTATTTATAACTGACCTTTTCAACACATACATCCATTCACACATGTTGGTTTGTGCAAGCTGCTGGTGGTGTTCCTGTAAGTGTTCACACAGCGCCTTCATTCTTCCAGATCGTGCAAGTTAAAAAGGAAGTTTGTAGAACAAACCAGCTCGGAGAAACACAGGAGAAACCCAATCCACAGTGTGTTGGGACATTTTGCAGCAACTCTATGAAGGTTGCACGAAGGCCGACTCAACCCACTGAGCTCTTGAATATCCACCACAAGACCTGCAACCCCAGAATCAGGAGGGTTTCCTCTTTCTGAACATGCTGATAATAATTTCTTCTTTGTTTGTGACCTCTGCAGAAGTAAATAAATTCCAGACTGCGATACCAGTAGTACATTTCCAATGTGTGTGATTTCATGCTTAGTCCTCTGTGGACATCCTTCCTTGTCTTTAAGACACAGATAGATTGGTTCTTGATTAAATAGCAGATCAGGGTAGACTTCCGGAGGCGGCCATGGAGTGAGTGGTCGCACATTTGCTGGCTCCCGCTCAAGGTGGATTTTTTCGGTCCTTCCCCACCCGAATGGTGTGGTATTTGAGGGCAAAAAGGTGTGCAAGTGCCCAGGGAAGGTAATACACCTGTGGTGAGACTGGTGCATGGATCAGCGGACTAGAAGTGCAAGGGGAAAAAGATGGCAACAGGAACAGGAAAGTTTTTGTGGCGAGGCACAGGTGAAGATGGCAGAGGGCAAGGGGGGGGGCGGCACGGAGAGTCGGTGGCGTAGTGGTATTGTCACTGGACTCGTAATCCAGAGACCCTGGTTAATGCTCTGCGGATCCGGGTTCAAATCCCACATTGCAGATGGTGAAATTTGAATCCTGGTGATGGAACCATCAATTCACCAGACACGTGTTTCCGATATGAATCTAGGCTTTCATCGACTTACTTCAGAGCCAGCCTGTTACCCGTTGATGAACTCTTAGTGAACTCAGGCTGACTCTGGACAAGGGTACTTATACAGCAGCAATAGGGGGAGGAGTCGTGGGCGGAGCCAAGGGTGGAGCCCAGTACATGTTCCTGAGTACTCCCAGAGCTACTCCCCCTAGTGGTTGGATAGCGCTACTGCGCTTACAAAGACAGTGTGAATTATCATATCATATATTACATTCACCACACCTGGAAAATAAAAAATCTGGAATTAACAGTCTCATGATGAACAATGAAACCTTTGTCAATTGCCGAAGAAAAACATCTGGTTCACTAATGTCCTTCAGGGAAGGAAATCTACCGTCCTTACCTGTGACTCCAGAATCACAGACTCTTAACTGCCCCCCTCTGAAATGGCCTAACAAGCCACTCAGTTCAAAGGCAATTAGGGATGGGCAACAAATGCTGGCCCAGCCAGCGACGCCCACATCCCATATAACATACAGTGCAGAAGGAGGCCACTCGGCCCTTTGAGTCCGCACCGACCCATTCAAGCCCTCACCTCCACCCTATCCCCCTACCCCAATAACCCCTGCCAACCTTTTTTTTTGGTCACTAAGGGCAATTTATCATGGCCAATCCACCTATCCCAAGGCCGAATAAAAAAAAGTGCTTTCCGCCCAGTGGTCGGCAGAGCAGCAGCAGAGGAAAGAGGCCTTGGAGGATTGGGCCAAGGTGGTGGAGCCGCGCAGGGTGGTGATTTAGCGAGTGGAGCAGAGGCAGGAGGCTCAGGGCCTGGTGATCCAGAAGGTGGAGGAGTCGGGAGGGGAGCATGAGGGTCGGCTGACCTCGCTGGAGGCGGAACTGGTGTTGGTGATTAGCAGCCAGAAAAGGAGAAATTGGAGGACCTCGAGATCCGCTCCGGGAGGCAGAATCTGAGGTTTGTGGGGATGGCTGATGGCATCGAAGGTGCGGAGGCCACCAAGTTTGAGGCAAGCATGTTGGAGAAGCTGATGGGGGAAGAGGGCCTTTGACCGGCCCCTCGAGGTGAATCGGGTGCACAGGGCGCTGAGGAGGAGGCCACAGGTGGGGCAAATCGCTGAGGGTGATGGTGGTGAGGCTGCATCGGTTCTTGGATAAAGAGAAGATCCTGAGGTGGGCGAGGCAGGCCAAGAAGTGCACTTGGGAAGGGAGTGAGCTGCAGATTCACCAGAACCTGGGTGCGGAGCTGGCGAAGCAGAGGGCCGGGTATAAACGGATAAAGGCCACCCTCTACAAGAAGGGGATGAGGTTCGGGGCATTTTCTGCTTGTGGGTGGCGCTTGTGAATGTCACTGAGGTTGTAGCATTGTAGCTGGAGCATCATTTGCTGCAGAAACAGGAATTTTATTTTGACTCTGTGGAGGAGGCGATGGACTATATGGGGCACCATGGACTGGGAGGAGTGGGGGGACATTGAAGAGGAGTTGTGTGTAAATTGTGGGGCATATTGGGTGGGTGGATTGGGGAAGGTTACGACAGGGAAGCGGTGATGGTGAGTGTGCCTTTTGTTTCTCTTTGTTTATTGGCGGTTGGGAAGATTGGGGGGGGAGGGGGTGGACTGGGAAGGTGAGGGGTAGTCAGTGGCCTTGGGCGGGGGCCACCAAGCTAGCTGGGTTGGCAGGAGGAAGGCGTGGGGGAGGGGGATTGGGTTGGTTCTTTGGTTTGATGGTGGGGGGTGGAGGGTTGATGACATGGGTGTGATTGGTGTGGCGTAATTGGGAAGGGATAGACGGCAACACACATCTGGGGGCGGGCCTGGAGGGTATGGATAATCGGTAGAGGAGGGGGGAAGGGGAAAGGGGGCGGGGATCCCCCGACAAGGCTGATCACGTGGAGCGTGCGAGGGTTGAATGGCCTAGTTAAATGATTGTGTGTATTCGTGCATCTGCGGAGTTTGAAGGCGGAGATGGTGTTTCGGGGGATCAGACGAGGCCGAGGAAGGGGTGGGTGGTTCAGTGGTTAGACATGAAGTAGAGGGGGTTGGTGGCGTTGGGTAATAAGGGAGTAGCTTTTGAAGTGGGGAGCATTGTGCCCGATCCAGGGGGTAGATATGTGATGGTCAGTGGGAAGCTGGAGGGGATGTCGGTGGTCCTGGTGAATGTTTATGTCCTGAATTGGGATGACATGGACCTTATGAGGTGGGTGCTAAGGAGGATCCGGACCTGGAAGCGCAAAGGCTGATTATGCGGAGGCGATTTCAATATGATCCTAGATCTGAGTTTGGATTGGTCGAGTCCCAAGTCGTTGAGGGTGTCAAGTGGTGGCTAGGAGTCGAGAGGTTTATGGAGTACATGGGGGTGGATCCATGAAGGTTTGGGAGGCTGATGGTGAAGCAGTTTTCATACTTTCCACGTGTGCATCGGGTGTACTCCCGGATTGACTTTTTTTTGTTACAGAGGTGGCCAACTTGAGTACTTGGTGAATGTGGTTTCCAACAAGGCGCCACATTGGATGGGTTTGAGCATGGTGCAGGGGAGGCCCAACGGCTGCAAAGGAGATTAGATGTGGGGTTGTTGGCGGATGAGGGTGTGTGTGATTGGATTTTGTTTATTGTCACGTGTACCAAGGTACAGAGAAAAGTATTTTTCTGCGAGCAGCTCAACAGATCATTACGTACATGAACAGGAAAGCAAAGAAAAAAAAAAGGCACAATAGGGAAACACAAGGTACACAATGTAACTACATAACACCGGCATCGGGTGAAGCATACAGGGTGTAGTGTTAATGAGGTCAATCCATAAGCGGGTCATTTAGGAGTCTGGTGACAGTGGGGAAGAAGCTGTTTTTGAGTCTGTTCGTGCGAGTTCTCAGACTTCTGTATCTCCTGCCCGATGGAAGAAGTTGGAAGAGTGAGTAAGCCGGGTGGGAGGGGTCTTTGATTATGCTGCCCGCTTTCCCCAGGCAGCGGGAGGTGTAGATGGAGTCAATGGATGGGAGGCAGGTTCATGTGATGGATTGGGTGGTCCTGGGCTGAGCAGTTGCCATACCAGGCTGTGATGCAGCCAGAACGGGTGATGGCTGCTATTCGGGGTTATGTGGAGTTGAATGGCATGAGACAGGTCACAGCCACCACACTGTGGGAGGCATTTATGGCAGTAGTTAGGGGGGGAATTTATTTCAATCCGGGCACATAGGGAGAAAGTGGAAAGAGGAGAGGACAAGGCTGGCAGTTGAGATGCTGAGGGTGGGACAGTGGTTTGTGGTGGCACCAGAGGAGGGCTTGTTAAAGGAGAGGCAGAGGCTCCAGATGGAATTTGGGTTAGTGTTCACAGGGAAGGCGGTGGGGCAGTTGCGGTGGGTCAGAGGGGCAGTGTGTGAGTGCGGGGAAAAGGCAAGCAGGATGCTGGCCCATCAGCCGATGAAGAAGGCGGCAGCAGAGGGGATTTATAGGATGAGGGACGAGAAGGACGAGGTGGTAATGGACCCAGAGGAGGCGAATAGGGTATTTGAGGCCTTCTATAGGAGGCTGTATGAGTCCCAGCCTCCTGTTGGGGAGGAGGGGTTGAGACGGCTCCTGGATAGGTTGGAGTTCTCCAAGGTGGAGGGGGAGAGGGTGCAGGCCTGGGGGGCCCGATCGGGCTGAGGGAGGTGATAGACGACATGACAAGGAAGGCCCCAGGGCTGGACAGGTTCCCAGTAGAATTTTAAGAAGTTTGGTTCAGAGCTGGGGCCGCCCACCGCCCACTGTCCCAATTGATCAAGGTCCCATTGCAATCCAAGATAACTTTCTTCACTGTCCACTATGCCACCAATCTTGGTGTCAGTTAGGATCCCACCTATCTCTTGTGGATCCACACATAGATGACCTTGTAGATCCTCAGGGGGCCCAATTCTCTCCCTAGTTACTCTTTTGCCCTTTATGTATTTGTAGAAGCTCTTGGGATTCTCCTTTGCATTTTCTGACAAAGCAATTTCATGTCTTTTTGCCCTCCTGATTTCTCTATACTCTTCAAGGGATCCATTTGATCCCAGCTGCCTATGCATGTCATGTGCCTCCTTCTTTTTGACCAGGGCCTCAATATCCCAAGTCATCCAGGGTTCCCTGCTTCTACCAGCCTTGCCCTTCACTCTTAAGAGGAATGTGCTTACCCTTAACCCTGGTTAAGACACCTTTGAAAGCCTCCCACTTACCAACCATCCCTTTGCCTACCAACAAACTCACCCAAATCAACCTTTGAAAGTTCCTGTATAATACCATCAAAATTGGGCCAGACCTATCATTCTCCATAGCTATCTTAAAACTAATGGTATCATAGTTACTGATCCCAAAGTGATCCCTCACTAATACTTCTGTGACCTGCCCTTCCTTATTTCCTAAGAGGAGGCCGTGATATCCCCTCTTAGTACTGTCATGATATTCTCCACAATCAAAAACGCAACTCCTCCTCCTCTCTTACCTCCTGTTCTTTCTTTCCTTTATCATCTGTACCCTGGAACATTGAACTGCCAGTCCTGCCCCTCCCTTAGTCATGTTTCACTAATAGTTATAATATCCCAGTCCCATGTAGCCATCCATGCCCCGAGTTCAGGGACCCTTCCTGTGAACCTGGCTCCTTCACGTGCAAGAAGGATGTCCAAACGCAGATAAAGAATACTAATGGGTGACCATCAGACAGAGGAAGAGCAAGAAGGCAGTGCAAGGGACCCCTGCAGACATCTCCCACCAAAACAGATGTACCATTTTGGATACTGTTGAGGGAGATGGCTCACCAGGTTCATGCACCGTGGCTGGCTCTGCTGCACATGAGGACAGGAAAAAGAGTGGCAGAGCTATAGTGATAGGGGACTCTACGGCTGCAAACAATGGTCACCCATTTCCTATCTCCCACAGTATTCTTTATCTGCGGTGTGACCAATTTGCTAAATGTGCTATCCACAACCTCCTCAGCATCATAGATGCCCCAAAGTGAATCCATCTGCAGATCCAGAGCCGTCAAGGGGTCTAGCAGGAGCTGCAACTGGACACTTCTTGCACGTGAAGGAGCCAGGGTCAGTGGAAAGTTCCCTGAATTCCCACATCACACGAGAGGAGCATGACACGGGTCTATGTCTCCTGCCATGACAAGAAGAAGAAGAACAACTACAAGAACAAGAAGAAGAACAAGAAGAAGAACAATAACAACAAGAAGAACAAGAAGAAGAAGAAGAAGAAAAACAACAACAAGAATAAGAAGAAGAACAACAAGAACAACAAGAAGAACAACAACAAGAATAACAACAGGAACAAGAAGAAGAACAACAACAAGAAGAAGAACAACAACAAGAAGAACAACAAGAAGAACAACAACAAGAAGGACAAGAAGAACAAGCAGAACAACAAGAACAACATGAACAAGAAGAAGAAGTAGAACAACAACAAGAACAACAAGAAGAATAACAACAAGAACAACAAGAACAACAACAACAAGAATAACAAGAAGAACGCCAAGAACAAGAAGAAGAAGAAGAACAAGAAGAAGAACAACAAGAAGAAGAACAACAACAAGAACATCAACAACAAGAAGAACAACAAGAAGAACAACAAGAAAAAGAACAAGAAGAACAAGAAGAAGAAGAAGTACAACAACAACAGCAAGAACAACAACAATAACAACAGGAACAACAGCAACAACAACAACAACAACAACGCAACTTACCAGTCACCAGCCAATCACTTATCTGCTAGCTGTAATGTCACGGTTCAATTTCGTTCTACCTCTCACTTGCCCTCGAATCTCCCTCGTAGGCCTACCTCTCCACTCCTCTCAATGATGAGCACCTAGAGTCTCCCTCGTATGCCCGCCTCTCTACCCCTCCCGATGATGAGCACCTAGAGTTTCCCTCATAGGCCCGCCTCTCCACTCCTCCCGATGATGAGCACCTCTTTCCCCTCAGCACTGAATTCCACTCAGCTCCAAATGCTGAATACCTTCACTCTGGCTGAAATCTCACTCCAGCTGACGGTCGCACGCTTGCTCTCTGGTTGTGCGCTTGCTTAACCTACTGCCTTATATACAGCTGAGGTGAACTGGGATGGCTCACACACCAGTTTAAAATTCCTACATAATTTTTGTGAAGACCACAAAGAATCCAGCGTGGGTTTGTAGGATCAAAAGAAATAACTTTATTTACAATTACATATATACAACAGCAGCAGTACACCGCTGCTCTCTCCTCTCTAGCTGGTTCCACACTGGCCAGCTCTATTTATGCAGGTGACTCTGCTAATGATTTCTCCGCCCTCCTCATTGGGGGAGCTCATATACATTAAGGATTATGGGATAGGCAATAGTCCCCAGCCAGTAGTAATCAGGCAGGTTATAACAGTAATCACATCCATTGAGTCGCTGATCAGGCTTAAATTGATTGACTGAGTTGACTTCTCCCAGAATCTTCTTTTGCCGCCTCTACTGAGTGAACTTCCTCCTGTTTGACACTGGAGGGGTTCTTTGGCTACCCACAGTACAGTCGAGGTGACTGATTGACTTCTCCCAGGATCTTCTTCTGCCAACTCTACTGGATCATCCAGCCTCATGTGATATATGACGGGCAGCTTCCCAATAACATCACAGTCAAATGGGTCTTTCTAACATTCTAACATCTCTGGGGTTTGGTACTGCAGAGTGTATTGATGCACTATCAATAACGATGAGACGAGAGTAGAGTGTAATCGAGGCTTTATTAAGCAGAGATGTGTAGCCTCCTGCAGCTGCTGCCGAAATGGCTGCAGCTCGGTGAGCCCACACATTTATACTCCTCCTACTGGGCGGAGCCAGCAGGCAGGGATCTACCCCTGTACCTGTCGTACAGGAGCCTTACCGTAATACACCTCGTATGTGATATATACAACAGTGGTGACTATTCACATTCACCCCCTGTTAAAAAAGTCCAGCCCGGGGGGGGGGGTGGAAAGACTTTACGTGCATTTTAAGGTGAACATTTTGGGGAAAGTTCGCAAATTCAGCCGATCGGGTGCCTTGATCCTCCGTTGTGAGCGCTGCAGTCCCGGTGGCGACGCAGGCATCGGCTTGGCCGCCGGTGACTCTGGGAGCGTGTAGACCTCATCTTCATCCCCGGGTGGGACCAAGGGGAGGACGGATTGTCCTGGAGCGGGGGCTGAGGTGGGGTGTGCTGGGGGAGGGAGGGTGGCGCCGGGGCGGGGGGGGGGGGGGGGGGGGGGGGGGAAACCAGCTGGTGCCAGGTCCCGGAGGGAGACTGTGTCTTGGCGGCCATCGGGGTCGGGTTTGCATGGAGTAGCTGTACCCTCTCGACCAACGGGTCCGCCTTGTGGAGCCGCACGTGCTTGTGGAGGAGAACAGGTCCTGGAGCTGCCAGCCACATTGGGAGCGAAACCCCGGAGGTGGATGTCCTGGGGAAGGCAAGGAGACGTTCATGGGGGGTTGCGTTAGTCGCAGTGCAAAGTAGCGATGGGATGGAGTGAAGGGCGTCAGGGAGGACCTCCTGCCAGCGGGAGACCGGGAGAGTTCTGGACCGTAGGGCCAGCTGGGCGGCCTTCCAGACCGTCCATTTTCGCACTCCACCTGGCCGTTTCCCCGGGGGTTGTTACTGGTCGTCCTGCTCGAGGCGATGCCCTTGCTGAGCGGGTGCTGACGCAGCTCATCACTCATAAAGGAGGATCCCCAGTCACTGTGGATGTAGGCGGGGAAACTGAACAGGGCGAAGATGGTGTTGAGGGCTTTGATGACTGTGGCAGACGTCATATCAGGGCATGGGACGGAATCTGGAGTATTTGTCGAACACATTAAGGAAGTACGTGTTTCGGTCGGTAGAGGGGAGGGGCCCTTTGAAATCCACACTGAGGCGTTCAAAGGGGCGGGAGGCCTTCACTAGATGCGCGCGGTCTGGCCTGTAGAAGTGCTGTTTGCACTCCGCGCAGAACTGGCAGTCTCAATGGAGTAGGGCAGATTGTGGGCCTTTATGAATTGAAAGAGCCAGGTGACCCCTGGGTGACAGAGAGTGTCGTGTAGGGTCGGGAGTCGGTCCACCTGTGCCCTGGCACATGTACCTTGGGATAGTGCGTTGGGGGACTCGTTGAGCTTACTGGGGCGATACAAAATCTCGTAATTGTAGGTGGAGAGCTCGATCCTCCACCTCAAGATTTTATCATTTTTGATCTTGCCCCGCTGTGTGTTATTGAACATGAAGGCAACCGACCGTTGGTCAGTGAGGAGAGTGAATCTCCTGCCGGCCAGGTATTGTCTCCAATGCCGCACAGCTTCTACGATGGCTTGGGCCTCCTTCTCGACGGAGGAGTGCCGAACTTTGGAGGCGTGGAGTGTGCGTGAAAAGAATGCCACCGGCCTGCCTGTCTGGTTGACGGTGGCAGCCAGAGCGACGTCTGATGCATTGCTCTCAACTTGGAAGGGGAGCATCTCGTCGACCGCGTGCATCACGGCCTTGGCGATGTCGGCCTTGATACGGTTGAAGGCCTGGTGAGCCTCGGCCGTCAGGGGGAAAGAGGTGGAATGAATGAGTGGGCGGGCCTTGTCCGCATAGTTAGGGACCAACTGGGCGTAGTATGAGAAGAACCCCAGGCATCGTTTCAGGGCCTTGGGGCAGTGGGGCAGGGGGAGTTCCATGAGGGGGCACATGCAATCGGGGTTGGGCCCTAGAACTCCATTTTGCACCACATAGCCGAGGATGGCTAAGCGGTTGGTGCTGAACACGCACTTCTCCTTGTTGTACGTAAGGTTGAGGAGTTTGGCGGTGTGGAGGAATTTGGAAAGGTTAGCGTCATGGTCCTGCTGGTCGTGGCTGCAGATGGTGATGTTATCCAGGTACAGGAAGGTGGCCCGCAGACCGAACCAGTCAACGGTCCATCTCCCGTTGGAAGACCGAGACCCCATTAGTGACGCCGAAGGGACCCCTAAGGAAGTGGTAAAGGCGGCCGTCCACTTCAAAAGCCTTGCAAATGGGGAGCTGGTGGTAGGCAGATTTCAGGTCCACTGTCGAGAAGACCCGGTACTGTGCAATCTGATTGACCATATCAGATATGCGTGGGAGGGGTACGCGTCGAGCTGCGTGTACCGATTGATGGTCTGACTTTAGTCAACAACCATCCTGTTTTTCTCCCCAGTTTTCACAACTACCACTTGGGCTCTCCAGGGGCTGTTGCTGGATGATGCCTTCCAGCAGCAGCCGCTGGACCTCAGACCTGATAAAGGTCCGGTCCTGGGTACTGTACCGTCTGCTCCTGGTGGCGACGGGTTTGCAACCCAGGGTGAGGTTTGTAAACGGAAAAGGCGGGCCGACCTTAAGGGTCATGAGACCGCAGACAGCGGCTCTTACGTGCTGAGTGTGTGGCCATGCCAGGGAGAATGCCCGCAGCACCGACACATCACTTCCTGTTGTCACAATATACACATGGACACACAGTCTACACAAAGGGATATAGGGTGTGATTGAAAGGCCACACTGTTCCCAAAAAGGGTGGCTGCTGGAAGCTGAGAGACCCCGCTCCCAGGATCTACCCCGCTCCCAATGCCTCACAAGATCTAACATAATCTCGAGAGACGTTGCGGAATTAATTCCATCCATTGTGGGCGGGATCACTTTTGGACAAATCTGCATATTAAAGCAGGACAGTTAGTCTCACTTTAATGTGCAGTTTCCCGAGGAACCCAAGGTGTTGGGATCCATCCCCTTCACCTCGGAGATCTCGGGTGAGCGTTGTTCAGTACTGGTCTCCATAAACGGGGATCAGATGGAACGTCACTTGTGGGGGGTCCCCCAGGGGATTGAAGGCCCCCAGGTGCATGCCCTTTAGGCAGGGTGGTATCCTGGCACTGTGAGTGCCACCCAGGCAACCTGGCAGTGCCACTTGGGTGCCAGCCTGGCATTGCCAAGATGCCAGGTGGCACTGCCAGGATGCCAAGCTAGCATTTTATGTGCAATGGCAATCAGGCCGGGATGTCCTCTGCCGGTGTTGGAGGGGCACGCAGTGGGCCTGGGGACCCTCCCATTGTATGTTGGGGCGTGGGGGGGTGTTCAGGGACCACTTTGATAGCGTTGTGTTTCTTGGCACTGCAAGCGCCGGGAAACATGGCCTTATCCGCACTCGCTATGGCACTTTGTTCCCATTTAGTTAAATCCTGCCCATATATTCATTAACCGACATCACTAAAATAGATTGTATCACATTGCTGTTTGCGGGGGGCTTGCTTTTTGAAAATCGGCTGCTATGTTTCCAGCACAGCAACAATGATCACATTTTCAAAATACTTTGCATCCTGTGAAGCACTTTGAGACATCTTGAGGTTGTGAAACTTTCTATTTCCATGCTACTGCTGCCCGCTTCCTCTCATATATCCAGCTCATGGTGTGGTATCCCTCACCCACACAACACCATATTGCTTTGCCCGATGTTTTCCTGCATTGCCTTCCTCGGCCTCAGACCACATTATTTTGCTTGAAGCTGATCCCCGAATAGGGTCTGCAGATGTCACTACAATGGCGGATTCTCATCCAGATCCAGGGTGAGGGGTCTCTGCTTATAAGGAGGTTGTAGCCCCTGCTTCTTCCCCTTTAGCACCATTTGCTTTGCGGAGGAGAGGTGGAAATGTAAAGTACAATAATAGGCGGCACGGTGGTGCAGTGGTTAGCGCTGCTGTCTCACGCCGCCAAGGTCCCAGGTTCGATCCCGGCTCTGGGTCACTGTCTGTGTGGAGTTTGCACATTCTCCCCGTGTTTGCGTGGGTTTCACCCCCACAACCCAAAGATGTGCAGCGTAGGTGGATTAGCCACGCTTAATTGCCCCTTAATTGGTAAAAAGTGAATTGGGTACTCTAAATGTATAAATAAAAAGTAAAGGACAATCATGTTTAGTTGTTTCAAAAGTTTCATTTGGACCATTTTATAAGGCCACAAAGAGTCCACACCGAGTTTTGTAGGAACAACTCTGTCTTCCTTCGTTGATGCCTTACTGGCTCTATTTATACACAGCCAGACATTGTCAGAGATTTCCCACCCCGTGTCGGGGGAGCTCGTGTTCTGGAAGATCCATGGCATAGTTAATCAGTCCCACCCTAAGACACGTGTGGGTTATAACAGACCAGGAGAAACATAACTATGTAAGGCACTTCCAAAGGATTGCAAAATGTGTTCTTAAAATAGCACCACTGCGGTATAACCTAGCAACTCAGAGGCAGCAGACTTCTGAACCTGACTTGATCAAACTGAATTTAAAGTGGAGTGGGGTGAAGCAACAAGCTGGAAAGGAGAGACTGTCTCTGAGTCAGAATGGTAACTGCAGACATCAATACAGTATAATATTTTATTGATTCATTGAACAGGGACGTGACAATCAACAAGTAATAAACAGTCCGCTCATCATTTTCTTCGCATCCCAGTTGTTACAAGGGTCAAAAACCACTGGTCCTTACAGGGATCTGAGCAATAATGAACCTATCTAAATGGAGCTGTGCCAGTTTTTAGAGTTGCTAAGTTAAAACATATTACATTTTTAACCTGAATTCAGAGAAGTGGTGTAAAGTGCATGATAACAAGCCTATAAGCCATATTATATCTCTCTCAATCTCTCTCAACTCGCTATCACCCATTTTAAAAGATCACGCAAAAGTCATATGATCTATCCCAGGGAATGCAACATGATTGAACTTATTTACAGAAGGCATTAGCTGTAAATGAAGAATTCACCTTAACTTCACATACTGAAGGGCAGCACGGTGGCGCAGTGGTTAGCACTGCAGTCTCACGGCAGCGAGGTCCCAGGCTCGATCCCGGCCCTGGGTCACTGTCCGTGTGGAGTTTACACATTCTCCCCGTGTTTGCTTGGGTTTCGCCCCCACAACCCAAAGATGTGCAAGGTAGGTGGATTGAACACGTTAAATTGCCCCTTAATTGGGAAAAAATGAATTGGGCACTCTAAATTTATAAAAAATAAACTTCACATACTGAAATTCCAAATTCTCCTAAAGATAATTCTTACTATTGGCTCACAGTTTGGGGAAGATGGGCGCGCAGCACGGTGACACAGTGGTTAGCACTGCTACCTCACAGCGCCAGCGACCCGGGTTCAATTCCGACCTCGGGTAACTGCCTATATGGAGTTTGCACATTCTTCCCCGTGTCTGCGTGGGTTTCCTCCGGGTGCTCTGGTTTCCTTCCACAGTCCAAAGATGTGCAGGTTAGGTGGATTGGCCATGATAAATTGCTCCGAGGTGGGGTTATAGGGTTAGGGTGGGGGATTGGGCCTAGGTAGGGTGCTCTTTCAGTGGGTCGGTGCAGAATCATTGGGCCAAATGGCCTCCTTCTGCACTGTCGAGATTCTATGATGATGTAAATCTAAAATCTAAGTCTGTAGCGGTATTGTCACTGGGTTAGTAATCCAGAGACTCAAGCTGGGGACATGTATTCAAATCCCACCAGATTCTATCCTTTGTTTAATAAGACCTTTGTGGAGGGCTGGTTCATGATGTAGAGCGACGGCAACAGCGCAGGTTCAATTCCCCGACCAACTGGGGTTATTCCTGCTCAACCTTGCCCCTCTCCTGAGTGTGGTGACCTTAATGTTAAATCACCACCAATCAGCACTCCCTCTCAAAGGGTCCCCTGGGACTGTGGAGACATTTATCCTCCTGTTGCACTGATCACACTAAACAGCACTCTTAAGGTCAAATATAGAACGGATTAGATGCAAAGCATCTCTCTTGTACTCTATTCTAGCATATATTTCACTCTCAATTTTAGAAAAGCATTAATTACTGCAGCAGTTTAAAATTATCCACCCAGTAATCCTAACAGTCTGTCTGGGTAGGATGAACTATTCAGTGTGATTCATGGCATCTAGGAACTGGTTCCAAATGTTTCTGAGAGGCTTTGCTGAAAGAGAATGTTTATTTCAATATTTACGGTGTCTGAAAGGGTGTGGCAGAACCAGACATATCTAAAAGACGAAATGTCAACCTGGTGAAGCTACAGCACAGGATAAGCAGCAATGTAATAATCACGCCAAGACCAGTCTTCCGCACCATACCCTTTTATTTATATAACGGAACAGGCCGCAGCCACGGCCTACAGCGCACATGGAAACCGAAAGAATGCCGGACCAGTTGAAGCAGCGAGCTTCTCATTGGGTGAGCTCCCACCTGCTCAATAGGGAGGTTCATGCACCACAAAGTCTATGGGAAGATCTACTGATGATCTCTTGTGTCCTTCGTGGCCACTATAACATCCCTCCCTCCTTAAATCCATTTTTTCCCCCTGGTACCCTCACTGTGAGAAAGACCCTTCTGCCGCTTGGCAATTGGTCTGAGGTCAGTGGAGGGTGGGACCTGATCTGAATTGGTGACCTTTATTTTTGGAGGGATTGCCAAAGAGTTACTGACGTGGTTCCTCTTTGGGATCATCGACCGCTACAGTGCAAAAGGAGGCCATTTGGCTCATTGAATCTGCACTGATCCTCTGAAAGAGCACCCCACCTAGGCCCCATCTGCTGCCCTATCCATGATACCCCACCTAGTCTTTGGACACTAAGAGGCATTTGAGCATGACCAATCCACCTAATCGGCACGTCTTTGGACTGTGAGAGGAAACTGAAGCACCCGGAGGAAACCCGCACAGACACGGGGGAACGTGCAGACTCTACACGGAAACCCCCGCAGGCATGGGGAGAAAGTACAAACTCCACACGGACAGTCACCTAAGGTCGGAATCAAACCCGGGTCCCTTGCACTGTGAGGCAGCAGTGCTAACCACTGTGCCATTGTGCCGGCGTTGGGGCACCGGCTTTCTCAGCTCCTTTCTCAGACTCCGTGTCCCCATTATCCGGAGGGACATGCACTGGATTGGCTTTGAACTATTGTCCGGTTCTGGCAACAGCCACCTCCATGGCCGGTAATGAGGCTTTTTCGGGGGTGGAGTCCCTGTTCCTGAGGTGGTCCAGGTATGACCTTTTCCTGAACCTCAATTTTGAATGACCCTGGCTCCCTTTTCTCTATTATGATCCCAGGGATCCAGCTGGGACAGTCTGTGAAGTTCTTCACGTAAACCTGAGCGCCTGTTTTGAATGTTCTTTCCCTTCTTGTACTTTCTTTTCTGGTTCTCTTGTTGGGACTCCACCCTCCCCGCCAGGTTTGTGAATAATAGTCTTAGTCTAGTATGATGATGCCAATTTGGTCTCAATGGATGTCGTAGGTTGTTTCTTCATGCCACCCGTTCCACCAGCCCATTTAACAATGGGTAATAAGGTGCTGTTCTGATGTGTCTGATGCCATTGGATAGCATGAAGTTTTGGAACTCATTACTGCTGAAGGCAGTGCCATATCGGAAACCAGGACCCTGTTGTAATTTCTCAATTGTAGCATGGGAGCAGGTGGAGCTCATGTGGTGTATCTCCAACTATTTGGAGTGTGCATATACCAGGATCAAAAACATGGAACCCATAAAATGCCGTGTGCACTCGTACCTATGGCCTGCCAGGCCACTCCCATAGATGTAGGGAGGGTGAGGGAAGGAGCTTACAATTCTCCTGGCATGGATCGCACTGCCTCACCGTGTCTGTGTGGGTTTCCTCCGGGTGCTCCGGTTTCCTCCCACAGTCCAAAGGTTTCAGGTTGGGTGGATTGACCATGCTAATTGCCCCTTCGGGGTGGTGGGGGGGGGGAGGGGGGGGGGGGGATTGCAATGGCCCTAGGTAGGGTGGCCTTTCAAAGGGCCGATGCAGACTTGATGGGCCAAATGCCCTCCTTCCACACTGTAGGGATTCTAAAATTCAGGTTCACTTTAGTTTAGGCAGAGTTAGAGAACAAAGACCAATACAGGATAAAAGCAAATTACTGCAGATGCTGGAATCTGAAACAAAAGAGAAAATGCTGGAAAAACTCAGCAGGTCTGGCAGCATCTTTAGGGAGAGAAAAGAGCTTACATCTTTGTCAAAGCTAACAGTCAGAGAATGTGGGGAGCATTGGGGAAATGTGGGGAATGTGGGTAAAAGAACAATATAGCACAGGAACAGGCCCTTTAGCTCTCCAAGCCTGCGCCGATCACATGTCCTGTCTAGACCAATCGTCTGCATCCTTCTATACCCCGTCTGTTTATGTGCCTATCTAGATAAGTCTGAAAGGTCGTTAATGTATCTGCCTCAACCACCTCACTTGGCAGTGCATTCCAGACCACCACCACCCTCTGTGTAAAAAAACTTCCCCCGCACATCTCCACTGAATCTTTCTCCCCCCCTCACCTTGAACTTGTGCTCCCTTGTAATTGTCATTTCCACCCTGGGAAAAAGCCTCCAACTGTTCATCCTATCTATACCCCTAATAATTTTAATAACTTCTATCAGGTGGTCCCACAGCCTCCGCCTCTCCAGGGAGAACAGTCCCAGTTTGTTCAATTTCTCCTCGTAGCTAATACCCTCCATACCAGGCAACATCCTGGTAAACCTTTTCTGCACTTTCTCCAAAGTCTCCATGTCAGCCATGATTTCATTGAATGGCGGAGCAGGTTCGAAGGGCCAGGTGGCCTACTCCTGCTCCTAGTTCTAATGTTCTTATCTTATGTCCTTCTGGTAGTGTAGTGACCAGAATTGTACACAGTATTCCACATGTGGCCTAACCAACGTTCTATATAACATAATTTTCGAGCTTTTATACTCAATATTCTGCCCTATGAAGGCAAGCATGCCATATGCTTTCTTTACCACCATTTCTACCTGTGCTACCACTTTTAAGAATCTGTGGGCCTGCACGCCCAGATCTCTAGATCTCTCTGTGTGTCTATGCTCCTGATGGTTCTGCCATTTATTTTATAGCTCCTATCTGAAATGCATCACCTCGCATTTATTCGGGTTAAATTCCACCTGACATTTCTTTGCCCAATTTTGCAGCCTATCTATAGCCTGTTGTATTCCCTGACAACCTTCATCACTATCTGCAACTCCTGCAATCTTAGTATCATCCAAAACTTGCTAATTAGAGCCGCTACGTTTTCTTCCAAGTCATTTGTATATGTTACAAAGAGCAGAGGTCACTTCCGGTGATGGCGGGCGGGAGGCAGCCGCGCAATGGAGGGCTCCCGTTCGGGAATGGCGTTTTCGGGGCTTTAAGCCCGGCCCCAGGGTCCACGGAGGCGGCAAAAGCAGGGAGAAGGCACAGAGGAGGCACAGTGAAGGCACAGTAAAGGAAAATGTTGAGGGTGAGCAAAAAAACGGCCGTACAAAAAAAAGCTGAAGGTCCATCGGGGAGTGGAAAGTTCACCCCGGGGTCACCAAGGAAAATGGAGGCTGGAGCACCAGAGGAGGCCACATTGCTTACGGCTGAAGAAATAACTAAGGTGATGGCTGTGGAATTCAAAAGGCAGTTTACAAAATACATGGAGAACATGAGGAAGGAGATGAGGGGGGTTTTGAGTGTGCTGGTGGAGGAGGCGATTTCCCCGGTGACGACGGCGGTGGCGAGCGCAGTGGCGGAGGTGCGGGAGCAAGGGGAGGCTCTGAAGGAAGTGGAGGAGACATTATTGCAGCACGGTGATCAACTTACCTGGGTGGGGAAGGAGGTGCGGAAGGTGATGGAGATTAACAAGGATCTGCGAGGATAAATGGAAGACCTGGAAAACAAATCCAGGCGACAGAATTTGAGGATTGTGGGGCTGCCCGAAGGAGTTGAAGGGCTGAGGCCGACTGAGTATTTTGCCGCGATGCTGGCGAAACTATTAGGGGAGGGGGAGGATCCCTCCTGATATGAACTGGATTGGGCTCATCGATCTCGGAGGCCTGTACCAAAGGCGAGTGAGCCGCCAAGGGTAGTGACTCTGTGCTTTCGTAGGCACAGTGTGAAGGTCCTGTGCTGGGCCAAGCAGAAGCGGGTGGGCTGGAGCTGGTATACGTGTATACCAGGACTTTACGGCAGAGCTGTCGAGGAGCGGGCTGCTTTCAACCGGGTGAAGAGGGCACTGCACATTAACAAGGTGCAGTGCGGCATTGTATATCCAGCGAAGCTGGGTGTGACTTACAAGCTCAAGGAGTTTTACTTTGGAACGGCGGAAGCAGCGGAGGAGTTTGCAAAGGCAGAAGGACTGTGGAGAACTGAGAAATTGAGAAATGGCCATGTGCCGATGTAACATCATAACTGTATTTTCTTCTTTTTTGTTTCACTGCGTGCGGGTGTATGGGCTAAAGGAGTCAATGTTGTATATATTTGGGCAAGGGAAGTGATGGGACTTTCACTCGAAGCGAGGGCTCTTTGGGGTGTAGGTGGATATCGGGGTGTGTGTGCTAAAAATGGATTTCTGGGTTTCCAAGGGCCGGGCAAGGGGGAAAGGGACCCGGGCGGGGGCCTCCGCGCTGGCCAGTCTAAGCCGGCCAGTGAACGGGAGTGAGGTGGGGGGAGGGGCTGCGGCCATCGGAGCCTGGCAGAACAGGGTCCGAATGGTCTAGCCGGGGTGGAAAGTTGGGGGGAAAGCACCGAGGTTGGGGGGAGGAGTTTTACAAGAAGCAGTGGATGGGAGGAGTTGGGGGGGGGGGGGGTGGTTTACAACTCTTGGGTATCATGTACGGTACTCTTTCAGAGGTTGGATGGCGTTGAATGTGGGGGAGGGGGGAATGGAATCTATGGTGACGATGGGCGGTCCCGGACTCCTTTTTCTTTTCTCCTTTGTTTTTGTTTCCATCGTGGGAGGGTTTGTTTTATTGGATTGACAGGGATGTTTGGGGTGGTGGGAGGGTGGGATCGTTGTTATTATTAAGGGGATTTATTTTGTATTTGTTACCGTTTACTGTCTGTGGGTGGGTGTAAATTTTGAAGTAAAATGTGAAAATGGAGAATAAAAACATAAAAAAAAAACCAAAGAGCAGAGGTCCCAGTACTGATCCCTGCGGAAGACCACTAGTTACAGACCATTGGGGCCTCACGGTAGCATGGTGGTTAGCATCAATGCTTCACAGCTCCAGGGTCCCAGGTTCGATTCCCGGCTGGGTCACTGTCTGTGTGGAGTCTGCACGTCCTCCCCGTGTGTGCGTGGGTTTCCTCCGGGTGCTCCGGTTTCCTCCCACAGTCCAAAGATGTGCGGGTTAGGTGGATTGGCCATGCTAAATTGCCCGCAGTGTAAGGTTAATGGGGGGATTGTTGGGTTATGGGTCTACGGGTTACGTGGGTTTAAGTAGGGTGATCATTGTTCGGCACAACATCGAGGGCCGAAGGGCCTGTTCTGTGCTGTACTGTTCTATGTTCTATGTTCTATGTTCTAGACCTCCATTTGGAAAAACACCCTTCCACTGCTACCCTCTGTCTTCTATGGCCAAGCCAGTTCTGGATCCATCCAGCTAGTTCACCCCTGACCCCATGTTTTGCACCAGCCTGCCATGAAGGAGGGACCTTATCAAATGCTTTACTAAAGTCCATGTAGACAACATTCGCAGCCCTTCCCTCGTTAATCATTTTTGTCACCTCTTAAAAAACTCAATTAAATTAGTGGCACATGACCTCCCTCGTACAACGCCATGCTGTCTGTCGCTAATAAGACCATTCACTTCCAAATGCGCACAGATCCTATCTCTAAGAATCTTTTGAAACAATTTCACTATCACTGACGTAAAGCTCACTGGCCTATAATTACCGGGGTTATCCTTGCAACCCTTCTTAAATAATGCTACAACATTGGATATCCTCCAATCCTCTGGGATCTCACCTGTGGCCAGCGAGGACACAAAGATTTTTGTCAGAGGCCCAGCGATGTAATCGTTTTGGATCTTTTTGCACCCGAAAAGGTGACGGAATGTGGCAACTAGGTGATTTTCACAGTAAATTCATTGCAGTTAATGTAAGCCCACTTGTGACACTAATAAAGATTATGATTATGTTTATGGTATAGATTGTGAACAGTTGAGGTCCGAGGACTGACCCCTGCAGCACCCCGCTAGTTACAGTTCACCAGCCAGAGAAGGACCCATTTATCCTGACCCTCTGCTTTTTGTCAGTCAGCCATTCCTTAATCCAATCAATACTCTAACCCCAATCTCCTGTGATCTCACGTTCTAGATCAGTCTTTTATGCGGCACCATGTCAAACGTCTTCTGGAAGTCTAGGTATACCACATCCACAGTTTATCCATTATCCACCTTGCTGGTTACATCCTCAAAGAACCCAAACAAGTTTGTCAAACATGACTTACTCTTCATAAAACCATGCTGACAATGGTGAATTGAGCTTTGTCATTCCAAATGTTCTGTTATTTTGTGCGCTCTTCAGCTCTTGTGTACCTTTTTCAGCACTTTCCATGGCCAGAGCTATCGTTATTGCTCATTTAAAAGTTATGTTGACCTCTGCAAGCAATCTGTAATGAATAGCATCATTGTTCATGCCACAGACTAATCTATCTCATAGTATGTTGTACAGAATGGCTCCAAAATCACAATACTCCAATAATTGCTTCAGTTTAGCAATGGAAGTTATGATCGATTCGGTTGGGTCTCTCTCCCTCTAACTGAATTTGAATCTCTGGGTTATCAGTAATGGTTGAGGTTGCAATTGAGCATTTGTGGAGGGGAGGTTCGCGAGCTTGGGGGAGTTTGAGGGAAAGTTTGGGTTCCCCCCCGGGGAACATGTTTCGGTACATGCAGGTTAGGGCGTTTGCCAGGCGGCAGATGGAGGGGTTCCCCTTGTTGCTCCCATGTGGGGTACGGGACAGGGTGCACTCGGGGGTGTGGGTTGGAGGAGGGAGGATTTCGGACATATACCGGGTAATGCAGGAGGTAGACGAGGCCTCGGTGGAGGAACTGAAGGGTAAATGGGAAGAGGAGCTGGGTGAGGAGATTGAGGAGGGGACATGGGCGGATGCCCTGGAGAGAGTGAATTCTTCCTCTTCCTGTTCGAAGCTTAGCCTCATACAGTTCAAGGTGTTGCATAGGGCCCACATGACTGGGATGAGGATGAGTAGGTTTTTCGGGGGCGAAGACAGGTGCGCTAGGTGCTCGGGGAGCCCAGCGAACCACGCCTATATGTTTTGGGCGTGCCCAGCGCTGGGGGAGTTTTGGAAGGGGGTAGCAAGGACGGTGTCAAGGGTGATGGGATCCAGGGTCAAGCCAGGCTGGGGACTCGCAATTTTTGGGGTTGCAGTGGAGCCGGGAGTGCAGGAGGCGAAAGAGGCCGGTGTCCTGGCCTTTGCGTCCCTAGTAGCCCGGCGGAGGATTCTTCTTCAGTGGAAGGATGCGAGGCCCCCAAGCGTGGAGGCCTGGATCAATGATATGGCGGGTTTCATCAAATTGGAGAAGGTGAAATTTGCCCTGAGGGGATCAGTACAGGGGTTCTTTAGGAGGTGGCAGCCTTTCCTGGACTTCCTGGCGGAACGGTAGGGAAATAGGCCGGCAGCAGCAGCAAACCGGGGGGTGGGGGTGGGGAGGGAGGGTGGAAGGGTGGGGGGTGGAGGGGGGGGGGGGGGGTTTGGTTCGGTGGGAGGGGGAATTGTGTACATGTGTTTGTTGAATGTGGCGGGTGTTATCTCTTTCCTTTTTGTTGTTTGCTTTTTTTAAATTTTTGTAGTTGCTTTTGTAGTTGGGTGGGTGTTGTTCTTGAGTTTCTACCATGGTTGTTTTGTTAATATTGTTTTGTTGTTTATATTTTGTGAAAATCTTAATAAAAATTATTTAAAAAAAAAAAGAGGTTGCAATTGAGCCTTCATTAAAGCCACAAGCTCACTAAATGATTTTGAATTGGGCGCGCTTGGGGTTGTAAGACTGTGAATAAGGTTATATGCCGGAGTTCCACAAATACTTAGGAGAATCGTTTTGCATTTTCCTCCTTCTCTAGTTCATTTGCTTAGAAATAATACTCAAGGCGCTCGACATATTATGTCCAGTCCTCTGTGGAGGAGTCAAATGGGTCTATTTGCCCAAAGAGAGGCATTCTGGTGAGTGTATTTTTCCTCAGACGTCGATTAAAATAGGTGTCGGGCCAGAGGCAGTGATTTATCCTTATCGCCAGATGTAAAGATGCACTTTCACAGATTTTATTCATGAACACAAAAGGTAGTTATTTATTAATAATAATTGTACAGTAGCCACATAGACTGTAACCAGCTCCCCAAAATGTCTTTGCCGAGGAGCCTTTCTCGCCATGGGCTATTCCACACTCTGAGTTCTGGCTGGTCACCCAGGCCAAGTGACCCTCATTCTGCTGTGTTGCCCTGAAAGGGACAAACACCACACATTGGCTGCTCAAAGGAGAACAATCCCAACTCCTCTAGTCACTCCGCATAATGCAATTTCCTCATCTCAGGTTGTCAGTATTGTTCCATTACAAAGTAACATTCATGTCACACAAGTGCCAGGCAATGACCATCTTCAATAAGAGAGAATCAAACCATCGCCCCTTGACATTCAATGGCATTGCCATCCCTGAATCTCCCACTATCAATATCCTGCGGGTTACCATTAACTAGTAACTGAACTGGACTCGCCACATAATACTGTAATGAGGTTACAAGAGCAAGTCAAAGGCTAGGAATCCTGCGGCGAGTAACTCACCTCCTGACCTCCCCCAAAGCCTGTCCACCACCTACAAGGCGCAAGTCAGGAGTGTGATGGAATACTCTCCACTTGCCTGGATAAGTGCAGCTCCAACAACACTCAAGAAGCTCGGCACCATCCAGGACAAAGCAGCCCGCTTGATTGGCACCCCTTCCACAAACATTCACTCCATCCACCACCAACGCACAGTAGCAGATGCGTGTACCATCTCCTTAGGCATTACCTTACACCAAGACCACTACCATCTAGAATGATAGGGGCAGCAGCTATATGGAAAAACCACCAACTGGAAGTTCCCCTCCAAGTCATTCACCATCCTGACTTGGAAATATATTGCCATTCCTTCAGTGTCTTTGCGGCAAAATCCTGCAACCCCCTCCCGAACAGCACTGTGGATGTACCCACACCACATACACTGCAGAGGTTCAAGAAGGCAGCTCACCACCACTTTCTAAAGGCCAATTGGGATGGGCAACAAACGCTGGCCTAGCTAGCGAAGCCCACATCCCACAAAAAGTGAATTAAAAAAGAGCAATCCACTTCAGATGGGATGTCTTCAGATGACGAACATTTGCTAATGGTAAAAGAGACCAATCCTTGAGAGGCAGATTCTGTCACAAATGCCACACATGAAGCCACTGAGTGTCTTTGTGGATTGTTATTTTGGCCTTGCCGTCGGTTGCCGAGGCACTGTTGCTAGTGGTCATCATGGTTGTGCAAACCAGCCCACAGGAGACGTTGCCATTTTCTAATGTTGTCATCGAGTGACTCCTAGGTGTAAGAATCAATATCTAGATCTTTTATGTGACACTTACAAGCATCCTTGGAACAGAGCTTTAGGCACGGATGGAGGAAGATCAAGCTGACCCCTAGGACCAAGTTTACGGTTTATAAGGCCTATTCTCAACGCCTGCTCTCTAGCTGTGAAACATGGACGACTTACAGCCATCAAGAGAAACAATTTTCATCTCCAACATCAGCAGTACATTGTGGGTATATTGCTACCAAAATTTGTTACGGTACATCAAACAGAGGCGGCTTTTGTGGATTGGGCACGTCCACAGGGTGGAAGATGGTCACGTGCCTAAGGACTTTCCTTATGGTGAAGTAGCTGGAGCCAGGCGATCAGTAGGATCCCTGCCGCTATTCTGGTAAATATCCTTTGTACGTTCTCCAAGGTCTTAGAAAAATATATAGAAAATAGAAGCAGGAGGAGGCCATTCGGCCCTTCGAGATTGCTTCGTCATTCATTATCATTGCTGATCACCAAGTTCAATACCCGATCCAGCCTTCCCCCCATATCCCTTGATTCCTTTAGCCCCAAGAGCTATATCTGATTCCTTCTTGAAATTACACAACGTTTTGGCCTCAACTCCTTTCTGTGGTAGTGAATTCCACAGATTCACCACTCTCTGGGTGAAGAAATTTATCCTCACCTCAGTCCTAAAAGGTTTACTCCTTTTCCTCAAACTATGACCCCAAGTTTTGGACTCCCCCACCATCGGGAACATTCTTTCTGAATCTACCCTGTCTAAACCTGTTAGAATTTTCTTAGTTTCTATGAGATCCCCTCTCATTCTTCTAAACTTCTATGAATATAATCCTAACCAATGTAATCTCTCCTCATAAGAAAGTCTCGTCATCCCAGGAATCAGCCTGGTAAACCTTCGCTGCTCTCCCTCCATAGCAAGAACATCCTTCCTCAGATAAGGACACCAAAACTGCACACAATACTCCAGGTGTGGTCTCACTAATGCCCTATACAATTGCAGTAAAACATCTCTATTCCTATACTCAAATCCTCTCGCTATGAAGGCCAACATACCATTTACCTTCTTTACTGCCTGCTGTACCTGCGTGCTTACTTTCAGCGACTGATGCACGAGGGCACCAAGGTCTCGTCGAGTGTCCCAATTTACACCCATTCAAATAATAATCTACCTTCCTATGTTTGCTACTGAAGCGAATACCCTCACATTTATCCACATTACAGCACTCCTCCATGATAGTCCTCGATACCGAGGCCCCTCAAGGCTGTGTACTTCGTCCCGTACTATGCTCCCCATACACACATAAATGCGTAGCAAAATTTGGTTCCAACTCCATCTACAAGTTTGCTGATGACACAACCATTGTTGGCCGGATCTTGAACAACGACGAGTCAGAATACATGAGAGAGATAGAGAACCTAGTGGAGTTGTGTAACGACAACAATCTCTCCCTCAATGCCAGCAAAACTGAAGAGCTGGTCATTGACTTCAGGAAGCAAAGTACTGTACACCCCCCCGTCTTTATCAATGGGGCCAAGGTGGAGATGGTTGACAGCTTCAAATTCCTAGGGGTGCACATCACCAAGAATCTGTCCTGGTCCACCCACGCCAACGCTACCACCAAGAAATCACAACAGATCCTTTACTTCCTCAGGAAACTAAGGAAATTCGGCATGTCCACACCGAGTCTTACCGACTTTTACAGAAAGCATCCTATCAGGCTGCATCACAGCCTGGTATGGCAACTGCTTGGTCCAAGACTGCAAGAAACTTCAGAGAGTAGTGATCACAGCCCAGTCCATCACACAAACCTGCCTCCCATCCATTGACTCCATCTACACCTCCCGCTGCCTGGGGAAAGCGGGCAGCATAATCAAAGCCCCCTCTCACCCGGCTTACTCACACTTCCAACTTCTTCCATTGGGCAGGAGATACCAAAGTCTGAGAACGCGCACAAACAGACTCAAAAACAGCTTCTTCCTCACTGTTACCAGATTCCTAAACGACCCTCTTATGGACTGACCTCATTAACACTACATCCCTGTACTCTTCATCCAACGCCAATGTTTATGTATTTACATTCTGTACCTTGCGTTGCCCTATTATGTATTTCTTTTCTTTTCATGTACTAAATGATCTATTTGAGCTGCTCGTACAAAAATACTTTTCACTGTACCTCGGTACACGTGACACGGAACAAATCCAATTAAATCCACCCACTCAGCCTGTCCAAATCCCACCTTGGCAGCCTCCTAATGTATAGTTCCAGCATTTGGACATAATACTTTAGTTGAGACCTACAAAGGTTTATAAATGTTTAGCTGTATTCCTTACTTTTGTTATAAAGCCAAGGATTCCATATCGTATTATAATGACTTGAGCATCTTATCTTGCCACTGTCAAAGATTTCAGTGCGTAAATTCCAAGATCTTCCTGTTCCTCCACCCACACTAAATTTGTCCCATTTTGTCGCCTCAATCATTTTGTCAGACTCCATTCCAAGTATATCGTGATGTAAAAAATTCTGTTGGCATGAGTCAATGCAGACCATTGATAAAAGTTCTTGTTGCCTGTCTGGTTACAACAGGGGCTGAAAGCAGAGTGTCTCGGTCAGTGGTAGGGAAGTGTGCAGCGCTGTCCCCCAGGGGTGAATGACCACTACTCTTTCTGGTATATATTAACAACCTGGACTCAGGTACACAACGCATAATTTCAAAGTTCACAGTTGACATGAAAATTGGTAAAGTAAACAGTGAGCAGGACAATAACAAATAACACGCTTCAAGAGACATAGACGGACTGGTGAAATGAGTAGACACATGTCAGATGAAATTTAATGCAGAAAAGTGTGAAGTGATACACTTTCACTGGGTAAATTAGTAAAGGTAAATGTTAAATGGGGTGCCGTAACATCGAGACCTAAAGAGTGGATGAACGCAGATCTTTGGTCGTGACAGTTGAGAAGGTTGTTAGAAAAAAATAGGATCCTTGATGTTATAAACAGAGAAACCATTGGTTGTGCTCCAGCTAGAATATTGGCTGCGATCTAACGGCCGCGTTGCGCGGGAACCTGGCAAAATGGCTGCTGAGGGGATCGGAGGGGCTCTGGGGCTGCTGCTGCGGTGCACAGGGGAGCTGTGGGGGGGGGGGGGGGACTGGCCGAGGGGGCTGGGTGCCATCGGTGTGTAGCCACCTGGGGTGGCCACTGCCCAACACAAAATGGAAGATTGCAAGGAATGCAGGGAAAATGGACATGTTGGCAAGCAAGCAGCTTGCAAGGCGATTGTATATTGGGACGACTGCAGAAACCAGTTTTGACTGTTGCAGAAACCAGACAGCACTGTGAAAATAAACCAGTTAACACACTAATGAGGCAATACCGGGCGAGTCCCAGATACAATGGACACAAGTTAAGCACAAATCAATACATTCTATGGAAGGCCAGACCCTGTGGCGCCAGAGAAGCCCAAAACAATAGGTCCCAAGAACAGCCCCAGTGACCGAGGAACTGCCCATGATTGGGGGCTTCAAACATATTGATTGGGAAGAGACCCAATCGATTCCAAGCAGGTAAGGGAGTCCGCCCAAAGGGGCGCGGACCCCCTGGGACCTATAAAAGACAGGTCCCACACATGGTTCAGTCTCCTATCTCCTGGCTCCTGTCTCCTACTCCAGTCGTCGAGCAGCAGCCACCTACAAGTAAGTGCCTAACGATGACCGCTACCAGAAATAGGCACTCCTGACCCCCTTTTCAATTGATAACAATCTGAAGTCTGCAGACCAGAGCAGAGCAAGAGGCCTTGTTCCCTGACCCAGCAGTTCCTTCGAGATAAGTATTAGTTGTTTAGCGGTAGGAGTAAGTTTAATCCTTTAGCGTGTGCATGGGTAGTTATTATAATTGTATTATAATAAACTCTAGTTGTTTGGACTTACTAATTGGTGGACGGTTTTATTGCTTTGAACTTCACCTTGAAGCTTGTGGCGGTGTCTTAACGGCACCTGGCGACTCCAGAGCTTAGAACAAGAAACAGAGCCAAATTGAGTGCTAAGCACACTCACCCAGAACGAGCAACATTTAGTGGCAGACTCGATTAGAAGTGGCCCCCCCCCACTCCGAGAGAACCCAGAAATTTGAATTGGAAATCCAATTGGGGAAAAAGGGAAAATCACAAGTGTTCAAGGAGTTCAAATCAATAACGATAATTCGGAAGTGTGTTTTTGCATGCGTAATTAACAGGGTTATAAGGTTAAACGGAGAGATTTGTGTTGCATCAAACTGTCGGGAATTTTATAATCGGAACATAGCGAAAGCCGTACCTGTATTTAAAAGCATTACCTGATCATCCCCTGTTCCAAATTAAAGAGAGAAAGAGAAAATGGCCATGTAGGCAATGGAACGCCTCATGAACCCAGAACAGTTCGTGGTCGCAGCGACCAGCAGTAGCAGAGTAGGCCAGTGTCCCATATGGGAGCTGGAACTCAGGAAATATCTCAAAGGGAAAGGATGGCCCCTTTGGAGTGAGTTTTGTTTGAATGAAGAGACAGGTCCCGGGAGTATAGGACATACTTGGTGGGAGAAACTTTTTCAAATTCACAGGAAGAATTTAAGTAAAGCACACAAACCGATGGCAATTGTGTCCTGCTTGGCACAATTGCGAGGCACAGAGGAGGTTGTTCGGACGCTCCGAGCAGAATTAGAGGAAAGGAATAGGATGAGCAAAGTGGATGTCAGGGACATCGAAAAGGAAAACCTAAAGTTAAGAAGGAAGCTGGGAGAGAAGGATAGAGAGGTGGATGATGCCAAGAGGGCACATCAGTCCTGTCTAGCCCATCTGAGCAGTTCCCAAACCCAATATGAAAAAGCCTATCAAGATGTGCAGCGTGCAGTCCTGATAAGAGAAGAGTCAGAAAAGCAGGTAGAGGCACTGCAAAGGCAATGCTCTGACCTAAAGGCAGCTTTAAGAGCACTCCATGCTGCCACCACTGAGCAAAGACAAAGCACAGTGGATCACGCCAAGTGTAGGAAGCAGATTGCGGAGCTGCAATCTCTGCTTTCCATACAGAATGGGTTCCAAAGCACCTTTGGAACACAGTTAGATGAGGAAAATGCCCCAGATTGGCAAGAATTGAGCGAGACAGCGCAGCGCTATGTTCAGGGAACATGTGCGCCAGCAGCGCAACAGAAAAGGAAAGCGCCCCAACCCCCCACAGATCAGATAGCACCCACACCAATGAACCCAGTCACCACCCAAAGAAAGGCAACCACAGAAGGCGCACCCGACATCACCTACACAACCCCCTTAACTGTAACACAACTCAGGAATGCGTGTGAGAAAATCACCCCGTTCCTCCCCACCGCAGACCCCCACCAATTTTTCACGAAAGTGAAACAGCAGGCAACCATGTACGGCCTGGATGAAAGAGAGCAAGTGAAGCTCACAGTTTTGAGTTTAGACTCATCAGTAGTTGCAGCTCTCCCCGACCCACAGAACGTTGGAGGAGGCACCCTCGAGGAGATGCATACATCTATTTTAGACGCGATAGGGTACAATAGAGGAGACCCAGTTGAAGGCCTAAATAAGTGTAGGCAGAAGAGGACAGAGCATCCCACAGCATTCGCAGGAAGGCTGTGGATTAATTTCACTGCCGTTTTCGGTGATTTAGACCGAGCGCATTTAACCTGCGATAATATGGTTAAATGGACCCGCACCATAATCTCCCACGCCACAGATGCAGGACAGAATGTCTGCAGTAGTTATGACCCCTCAGAAGAGGCCCATAATGAAAAATGGGTTTTGAAAAGATTGTCCCGCGCTTGGAAGCAATCTGTCCAAGGCAAAGTAAAGGTAAATACCCCAGAAGTAGCTCAGGCTGCAGCAGATATACAGGCAGTGAGAGCGCACCAAAACCCCGCATGGGTAAATGAAGGAAAGAACAGCCTCCCACAGAAGTTGCAGGAATGTTACAACTACGGACAGTTAGGACATTTTGCAAGGGAATGCAACGGCCCACAGAGATCTCAGAGAGGCCAGCAGACAGGCACTCTGAACAGGAACAAAGCTAAGCCTATCCACAGTCAGGACAGACCAATGTGGACGGAACGGACTGACGGTGTTCGGGCTCCCCCACTTGGGTCTGTGACACCCTCTGGGACCGATCCGGAAGGCCGGTGGTCACAGCAAAGGTTAGAGGGAAGCCCATAGAATTACTTTGGGACACAGGAGGGTCCCGCACCACAATTAATTCCACCATTACATCACAGGCAGACACGTGGCCGACCACATCCACAATTACACTCAGCGGATTTACAGGTCACTCGCAGCAGGGACACATTACAGCCCCTGTATGAATTCAGCTAGGGAACATCTCCACCAGACACCCCATTGTTTTAGTTAACCTGCCCTGCACAGCAGAACACATACTGGGTACTGATTTCATGAATGCCCACAGCCTGTCGTTCGATCCAGTCAATCAGTGTGTCTGGAGAATGGCAAGATCAGACAGAGCACCCACAACTCTCACAGCAGGAGAGTATGCAAATCGGATTAGCGCAGTAGGCGACTATTGTTTCGACCCGACCATGCTCAGCACGGACAAACAGGTTAGGGCAGTTTTGAACCGACACAGGACAGCATTTGCCAGTCACTGGCACGACTGCGGCAGAATGGCTGGACAAGTTCAAGTTACTGGACCTGACCTGAGACCACAGAGACAGTACCGATTTCCCCTAGAAGCAGAGGGAGAAATTGGAAAGGTTATAGAGAGCTTATTAGAGCAGGGTGTACTTCGGACAGTAGCCTCGACTAATAATGCCCCTATGTGGCCAGTGAGGAAGCCCGACGGATCATGGCATCTGACCATTGATTATCGGGAACTCAACAAAGTAACCCCAGCAGTAGCCCCCACGGTAGCAACAAGTCCAGAGACCATGCTCAAACAGGGACTCCACTCCAAATATTTCACGGTATTGGACATTAGCAATGGCTTCTGGTCAATCCCATTGGCAAAGGCGTGCCAGTACAAATTTGCCTTCACATTTAAGGGACAGCAGTATACGTGGACATGCCTCCCACAAGGATTCCACAATTCCCCCACCATTTTCCACCGACAGCTGGCAAATGGATTAGCCAAATTTTCCCGCCCCGAATGTCTGGTTCAGTATGTGGACGACCTATTACTGCAGACAGACACCAAGGCAGAGCACATCACACTTCTGGCCGAGCTCCTGGAAATTTTACAAGAGACTGGATGTAAAGTTAACCCCAGAAAGGCCCAAATATTAGAGAATCAAGTGATGTATTTGGGTACAGTCATCACGCACGGCAAACGCGAGATCGAGTTCAAAAGAATTGAATCGATTGTCAAATTGCCCCTTCCCCAGAATGTTTCAGCCCTCCGGTCGTTTTTAGGACTGGTTGGGTACTGTCGGAACCATATCGATGGTTTTGCGACAAAGGCAGCCCCACTCTCAGACCTCCTTAAGAAAGGAGCCCCTTGGGAATGGCTTCCGCAGCATACAGAGGCTGTGGAAGAGTTAAAAAAAGGCCCTTAGCGCAGCACCTGCGCTACAAGTTCCAGACCAACTCTCCCCCTATGCAATAGAGGTAGCTAGCACCAATCTGACCCTCTCGGCCGTGCTCCTTCAGGAACGGCACGAGCAGCTACGACCCGTGGCTTATGCCTCACGACTTTTAGACCCCGTAGAACAAGGATTTTCAGCCCGCGAGAGGCACCTACTAGCAGTTTCTTGGGCAGTTCAGTACTTCTCGTACATTACCGGACTTAATCCCATCACCATTTTGACCGAGCACACCCCCACACAGTTACTTTTAGACAGTCGACTGAAGGACAGTTCAGTGAGCCAGATAAGAGCAGCTAGGTGGACACTACTGTTACAAGGACGGGACATAACAGTTAAACGGACCAAAACACACATTTTTAGCGGACAACCTCCAGTATCCAGGACAACCCCATGAATGTGAGATTGTAGCACCCCTACACAGCACAGGACCCTTCATTGCAAAAACGCCCCCCAGGAAGATAGGGAATTCAAGCCAGAGCCCCCAGCACACCGACGCGTGTGCCGCATTGAAAATATATGTGGACGGTTCATCCACAGTTTTAAATGGAGAACGCATCACTGGATGCGGGATTTATGTTGAGGATGCGCAGGGTCGCGCACTAGAAGAAATCACATTAAAATTACCAGGTCACTTAGGCGCGCAGGCAGCAGAGCTCGCGGCCATAGCGTATATAGTGGACCACCCAGATTCGTTCCCCAGCCCAGCAGACATATATTCGGACAGCTTATATGTCTGTAACAGCCTGACCGATTTTCTACCCCTGTGGAGGACAAGAGGTTTTATCTCCGCAGACGGGAAGCCCCTTCCATCAGCCCCATTACCCCGCCATATCCTAGAGAAGGCAAAGGATAGGACGTATGGCATAGTTAAAGTTAGAAGTCACCATAGGTCATCCCCCCCTGGAAATGTAAAAGCCGACGCACTGGCAAAAGCAGGTTCCAGGCGAGATCACTTTTGGACACCCTCAGCTAGCGCACCAGCTAGCGCCCCTGTGAGTGCAGTTCAGGTCTCACAGACAGAAATCAAAGAATTAGTACAGGTACAGAAGCAGGGCGACCCGTTAATGGCCCCTGGACAAACCTCCAGATCGATTTTATAGGACCATTGCCCCCTTGCAGGAATGGCTATAAATATGTTCTGGTGGTCATAGATACCTTTACCAAATGGGTAGAGGCATTCCCTTCACGCACCAACACAGCTAAAACAGCTGCAAAGATCCTGACACACCACATCTTTACAAGATGGGGTCTCCCCAGAAGTATAGAGTCAGATCAGAGATCTCACTTTACAGGACGGGTCATGAAGAACGTCCTGATCATATTCGGCATAAAACAGAACTTCCACATTGCGTATCACCCCCAGTGAATCGGACCCTAAAATCGACCCTTAGGAAGATGGTACAGGAGAACAATTCGACTTGGGATTCAGTGCTCCCATTCGCACTAATGTTCATCCGAAATACAGTTTCA
The DNA here is from genome assembly GCF_902713615.1 of Scyliorhinus canicula. Taxonomy (NCBI): domain Eukaryota; kingdom Metazoa; phylum Chordata; class Chondrichthyes; order Carcharhiniformes; family Scyliorhinidae; genus Scyliorhinus; species Scyliorhinus canicula. The sequence continues at coordinate 43,239,273 of NC_052148.1, read as the reverse complement.
TCATCTACAGGTTTCACCCCACACACACTCATGACCGGACACCCTATGAAAGGATCAGAATTCCTTTTAGGACTGGACATGACCAGCCCAGAAGTGACGGCCCTCACACGAGAAAGCAGTCAAAGAATTAGTTGAAACTGTGAGGTCTGCACAGTTAGCAGCCGCAGTAACATTGGGAAAATGATGAAAACAGAGCACGGCCTGTTTTAACAAGAATGTACACCCCACAGAATTTCAGGTTGGGCAACAGGTTATGCTATCTGTTTATAACCCCAGCACATTTTTGGCTCCTAAATTTTCCGGCCCGTACTCAATTTCGGACAAAATCAGCCCCTCAGTTTATAGGATAAAGTACCCCAATGGTAAGACTGCGTGGTTTCATAGTAACCAACTGAAGGCTTATGGAACACAGTCAAACCACTCACACCATGTCCTACTCGATGCAACAGAACACCTCGCTCCGTCCACAAGAGACACATTTCCACCCTCCCCCTCACAGACCAGTTCCTCATCGGACTCGACCTCGACTCCGCCCACTGACTCCAGACCACGCCCCGGAATGCCCACAAGCTGCCACAGCAGAGACAGTGACAGTGACTGTGAAACTGAGGACAGCCACAGAACTCCACCCTATAGCCCCCACTTCAGCGACTACGACCCCGACTCCAGTGACCCCATGGAGATCACCTACATTAAATATCCAGACCCACACCCAAACCCACCACCCAACACTGACAACCCCGACAATGCTCCTTCAATTTTAGACCCCACGATTTGGCACAGGGACAATTCTTGGTGACTTGTCCGCAATGACGAGAGTGACCCCCGGTCACACAATGCAAAGATTGCATGCCTGATCCATACAAGGGTGTGGGATCCGGGAGAAGAGGATGACTTGATGTCTGACTTCCGACACGGCAACCCCTTTGCGACCCTGTTCGCAGAGACTGAGGAGAAATGAGGTGTCCAGATGATGTAAAAGAGGAACCGCTTGAGAGAAGCGCTGTCCTTTCTGATGGAACCTGCACGGATGTTTGTTTGTTTGTATGTTAAATGTTTGATTGGAGATTGGCCACTTACTTTTCAGCTGAAAAGCTTGTGACCACCTCACATGCACGTTAGTTTATCCGCAGATATTTCTGAGAACTTCACTCAGTTGAAATGTCCTCTGGTGAACCAACGATGTTCACGACTTGTCTTCTGTTTACAGACATAGAACAGTACAGCACAGAACAGGCCCTTCGGCCCTCGATGTTGTGCCGAGCAATGATCACCCGACTCAAACCCACGTATCCACCCTATACCCGTAACCCAACAACCCCCCCCCTTAACCTTGCTTTTTAGGACACTACGGGCAATTTAGCATGGCCAATCCACCTAACCCGCATGTCTTTGGACTGTGGGAGGAAACCGGAGCACCCGGAGGAAACCCACGCACACACGGGGAGGACGTGCAGACTCCGCACAGACAGTGACCCAGCCGGGAATTGAACCTGGGACCCTGGAGCTGTGAAGCATTTATGCTAACCACCATGCTACTTGGCTCCTCTGGGAATAGAGGCTGCAATTCTACTACGACTACATTCATGCCCGTTCATTTCAGGTTGCTCAGGCAGTGGAGAAATGGCATTGAGGATCCGCCCTGTCTGAGGACCCCCCTTTGGTCAGCTAAGCTCGGGTACAGCACAGCATGCCCTACCCGGGGATCCCATTCAAATCTTACCCGTAGCGGCCCACACGCAACCCATTCGAATATCTCATTTCTAAACTTTGGTTTCATTTTTGTTTAAGGTAGCCCTTCGGCAGCCATCCCATATGCTATTTACATCCAGGAACATTCGGATGGTAAATCGCAAAACCTGCGAGACGGCTCGCAGTGGCAAAGTTGTTCGGTGTATGTCTGGTCCTAAATTCGCTTTTGAAAAAAAAAATGAGGGGAGTCACAGGGTGTGACTTGGCCATTCATTTAAGGGACAATTGGAATGAGAGGACAGATACACTAACATTATAGGTATTAAACGAATTATTGACAGATACTGTGCTTGATCCCATAGCTTTCGAACTTTCAAAGGAAGGATCAGAGCAAGATCAGCAATACAAAAGGACAGAAGGAAGAGAAGGAAGAAGACCACGATGAAAAACTACATGCTTTTAGTTTCTGTTTTTGTATTTTTGCGCACGGACACAAACCATCTTTCCCCTTTGACCCCCGCCGTTAATGTTTCCCACACACCGACTTCTCAAAGCCCAGTAATGAACAGCAAGGACCAGACCTGGTGCACAAAATTCATGAACTGGTACACACTTTCGTATGTCATTAAATCACTTTTGGTGATTGCAGTTCTCTGCATCATAGTGCAGACACTCCGGTTAAGAAAATGGATAAGGAGAGCCTCCCGCTCTTGCGCCTCAACCATTTACAGAGTACAATCCCCTATTTTCGGATTCCACCAATCCCCCCAACCCCTTGATGTATAATAAAAGATTTAATTTAATACGATCTGTAAATAAAGATTATTGCGGATGTATTATAATGTTCTGCGCTCGACTGCCGAGTCAGAAAACGAAATGTAAAGATACTGTTGTATGAATGAGTAAGGGTTTAGAATGTTATAGGATGTTTAAACGTGAGATGAGAATAGTTTATTGTGATAGTTAGAGGTTCCCGATTCGAATTGGTAATGCATGTCCCCTTTGACATAGCGCCAATGAGAAAATGTTAGTTAAAAGTTTTTTTGCCATAGTTGAGGAAAGAATAGAAGCCATGGAACTCGCTGAGGTCAGGGAACACAAAGACACCGTACTTAGGTGATCCTTCATGATTTCTCATGAGGATCACAAGGAGGAAGTGTAGCCACCTGGGGTGGCCACTGCCCAACACAAAATGGAAGATTGCAAGGAATGCAGGGAAAATGGACATGTTGGCAAGCAAGCAGCTTGCAAGGTGATTGTATATTGGGATGACTGCAGAAACCAGTTTTGACTGTTGCAGAAACCAGACAGCACTGTGAAAATAAACCAGTTAACATACTAATGAGGCAATACCGGGCGAGTCCCAGATACAATGGACACAAGTTAAGCACAAATCAATACATTCTATGGAAGGCCAGACCCTGTGGCGCCAGAGAAGCCCAAAACAATAGGTCCCAAGAACAGCCCCAGCGACCGAGGAACTGCCCATGATTGGGGGGTTCAAACATAATCAATTGGGAAGAGACCCAATCGATTCCAAGCAGGTAAGGGAGTCCACCCAAAGGGGCGCGGACCCCCTGGGACCTATAAAAGACAGGTCCCACACATGGTTCAGTCTCCTGTCTCCTGGCTCCTGTCTCCTACTCCAGCCGTCGAGCAGCAGCCACCAACAAGTAAGTGCCTAACGATGACCGCTACCAGAAATAGGCACTCCTGACCCCCTTTTCAATTGATAACAATCTGAAGTCTGCAGACCAGAGCAGAGCAAGAGGCCTTGTTCCCTGACCCAGCAGTTCCTTCGAGATAAGTATTAGTTGTTTAGCGGTAGGAGTAAGTTTAATCCTTTAGCGTGTGCATGGGTAGTTATTATAATTGTATTATAATAAACTCTAGTTGTTTGGACTTACTAATTGGTGGACGGTTTTATTGCTTTGAACTTCACCTTGAAGCTTGTGGCGGTGTCTTAACGGCGCCTGGCGACTCCAGAGCTTAGAACAAGAAACAGAGCCAAATTGAGTGTTAAGCACACTCACCCAGAACGACCAACAGGTGGGCTGGAGGGGTGAGGGGCTCAGAGCCCATGGGTCACACAGGTCACCCCCTGGATTGTGTATACTCATAACAGGGGCAGCAAACACCCCCAGGGCAGAGCTCTGTCCATGGTAATATGACGAAGGCCACGTTGACTCCCTCTGACTACGAGCAGCCTCTGTCCGCACATTGAAGGCTATTGCTAATAGGGAATTGGCATTGTTAGTTATATGAACACCACAGTTCCTGAGTAGAATCCTGTGGGTGCACCTCTCAGGTGAGTGTTATTGCCTAGCATCCCAATCAAACAGTGAGGCCTGGACACCTTTGCCTGAACCCTGGAGGTGTCAACACCAAAGAGGCAGCAGTCAACACTTAAATACCCTAAAGCTGGGGATATCCCTGCGATCAGAGTGTGGATCGAGGAGGTAACCTAAGCCTGGTCCAAGTTATGTTCTCGGCAGGGGTCCAGGGTCTGGGGTCCGGTGTCCAGGGCCCCTGCTGAGGGTGGGGGGGGGGGGGGGTGTGGGGGGGGGGGGGGGGGCAGGTAGAGTCCACCAGCACAACCGGATTACACCCTGAGGGAGAATACGGGGAATTTCAGGGCCGGGGAGGCTCGAAGGACCCAAGGGGTTCCACTCCCTGAATGTTCAACTTGTGTATGACCACCACCTCTAGGCCATACATGTGTGTGCACATTTCCCAGGGAGTGTGCATGACAGTTACAGCCTAGGACACTCGGAGATCCCCACCTTCTTCCAGAACAAACCCAGGATGATGGGTTGGCTCTTGGGGGATAAGGGGTACGCGCTGAGGTCCTGGCTAATGACACCAGTGCGGAGGCCGGAGACCAATGCGGAGACCCGGTATAACGAGTCCCATGTGACCACCTGGGATGTCATTGAGTGGTGAATTGGACTCCTCAAAATGTGGTTCCGATGCCTTGACCTCTCTGGTGGTGCACTGCATTACATCCCCTGGAGGGTTGCCGGCTTTGTGGTAGTCTGCTGTCCCCTCCACAACCTGGCACAGCTGTGGGGCGACAGGCTGGAGATGGAGGAGGAGGGGCTTGTCGTCTCATCTGAGGGAGGAGGACGAGGAGGAGCCAGACCAGGAGGGGCTGGGACACGTTCCTCAGCAACTGGGACATGCTCTGGAGTGCCTTGGCAAGGTTTGGGACATGTCCGCCAGCCACTGGGACAAGATGTCGAGGCGCTCTGCCATGGCTGTCACTAACTGAGTCACACCTTGGATTCACCAGTGATGATGCTAATGTCATGCTGCAGGCTTTCCACTGTGGGCACCACCCTAGCAGCGTTGGCCTCGGTGCCACACATTGCCGGCGCAATCTCTGGTGCCTGTAGCTTTTGGGACTCCTCCAATCGGCTATGGACCCACTGGAGTGTTACTGACATCGCCTTCTTGAATCACACGGCCACACCCTAGCACCTGCATCAACTCTGGGATAACCCTGTCCAGATGCTCGGCATCTGACTGAGACCCAGCTGTGTCCTGGAACCCAGCAGATATTCAATAGAAGCAGGGAGGGCGTTTCCACTGGCGGGTGGAAGTAGAACAAGGAGGCATCTCCTCAAAATAAGGGGGAGCAGATTTAGGACTGAGTTGAGGAGGAATTTCTTCACCTATGTGGTTGTGAATTTGTGGAATTCCCTGCCCAGTGAAGCAGTTGAGGCTACCTTGTGAAATATTTTATGGCAAAGATGAGCCAAATGTCTCCCTTCTTACTGCGATTCTTCTCTCATTCTATGACTGTAAGATTGCCTAAAATATGACATTAAGTTGAGAGATCTGCCAATATGTGTTTATAATATCTGGTCTGAGAAATGGAGGAGTGTTATTCTGTGTTTGAGGTTAAGGCACATTGTTGGGTGTGTATAGAAGCAGCCCATCAAGTCTACAGCGACCCTCTGAAAGAGAATCCTACCTAGCTGCAGTCCCCCGCCCATCTCTGTCACCCCATTTAACCTGCACATCTTTGGACACGAAAGGGCAGTTTAGCGTGGCCAATCCACCTAATCTGCACATCTGCGCACTGTGGGAGGAAACCGGAGCTCCTGGTGGAAACCTATGCAGACATGGGGATAACATGCAAACTCCCCATAGACTCACCCGAGGTCGGAATCGAACATGGATCCCTAGCACTGTGAGGCAGCTGTGCTAACCACTCTGCCACCTTGCCGAGGGGGGGGGCTTTTTATGGTAAAAGCCACCATCAGCTGACAAGGCAGGAGTGGGCGGGCTATAAAAGAGCTTCCTGGACAAACAAGCAGGCTCTTCACCATGGATACAACTTACCTGCCCAACTCCATGACCATTAACTGAACAGTTACTGTGAACACAAAGGTGCTATTTAAATTAAAATTTTACTTGTAAATGTTTCACTTTATTTTGGTTTAATTTTTCCTAGTGTGCATCATCATTCTTTGTTGACATTAGCTTAGTTAGAGAGCGCAATGTAGTGACACACCTCAGGATTGGCACGGAAGGTACAAGGAAGTTAGGGCGTTTCTTTAATATGGAAGAAACAATGTGATTTTTGTAGCTCACTCTTTATTGAATGTTCATGTTAGTGTCCACTGTTGTACTCGCCACTCTGTGAGACATGTCTGAACCTCGAGACTCAATTGGCCTTCCCTTCTACATATTGGCAGGGACATTGTCCGTGATCACTCTCAGTGGGATAGTTGAAAGATTGCAGATGAACTCAAAGCCCTGTGAGGACTCTGCCAGCCAACATCCTGAGATGGAGCCACATGTGGACAGTATTGACACCGCCCTTTTCGTACCTTGGCCGCACAGCACCCGGACACCAGACTCTTCCTTCATCCACTCCTCCATGCCTCCAATCCCGTCCTCTGTCTTCCCTTGGATTTCACTTCCACTCTTCCATGCCCCAGACCCCACTTCACATCCCCACCCTCCCACCCCCACCACTGACTCATCCTTGGTGGTCCCAAGCCTCCGGGCATCCTCCCAATCCCCTCTATAATGCTGTAGAGCTCAACAAGGAAAGCCACTGACCTCAGGCACAACTGCACAAAGCTGACTGTTGCACACCACCTTTAAACAAACACGAACAGTGCCATGAGATTCCTGTGTGCCGCTGGCTTTATCTTGAAGGTAGGACATAATTAATAAAAGATATTGGGGGGGGGGGGGGTCACGTGATGTGAGCACAGGATTGGCTGCATTTTTGCGAGCTTCGGCTCTGCTCATCTTTTATTCTGTCTTTTCATCCTGTTGCACATTTCGGATTTGTCTTTTCTTGGGGTGCATGACTTGCGTTATGTCCCGGGAAATGTTTTGTCAATGTTCTTGCAAGAAAGAGCCGAGACAAAATGCCAAAATCCTTGTTTGTCAGTGGTGGCTGGAGAGGGTTGGTGTGGGCCTTGCTTTCAGTGGTGCAGTTGCTCTTCAGCGGCCTCTGCCTTGGCGGGGCTGGGTGCATCGAATGATGGCTGCCAGCAGAGATGTCATCCTGGCTGAAAGTCAGGGCTCACTGCCAAGAATTGCGGGGTACTGATTTGGAGGCGCACAAGGAGGTTCTTGCACTTTCCCTGGTGGAGGCCCATCTCCATTCTGTCGAGTTCCTGCTCCGTGGCTTGTTGACCATCCTGACCGTTTGAGAGAGGGAGAGGAGGGCTGATTGGGGCAAATCACTGAGCCCTGTCGCCGGGATGAGGTGGCTGAAAGGTTCCCGAGTGAGTTTGAAGATTGGTTGCCATGTTTTAGCAATCTCGACTTGGAAACTGGGCATTTCAGATTCGATAGGGCATATTGTATTCTGCCTTTGAGGCTGGGGTCTGCTTGGTCTACAATCGCTGGTCCTATATTATCCTGTTCTCAATGTTTGTCAGAGGGGTTGGAGATGGCCATACCGGTCAAGTCACCCCTCCCCCACTGGCCAAGGGCTAGGCTGTGGACTGTCTGGGTGTTGGTGAAATAGCATGGTGGAAGTAATGGTGTCGCGTACTTCAACCGTCAGAATCAGAGGGAGATCCTGGAGATTGTTCGTCGATTCTTGGCTTTTGCTTTCTTCGTGCCTCCGAGAAGGTGTCTTTATCTGAGCACAGCCCTGCAATTCAGTAGTTATCTTGAACATTACTCGCTGTTGATCATGTGCTGTTTGCTTGATGCTGCCTTTTCCCCTACAGTGGAATGTGTAAAGTGGGTACACTGCTCATTACCATGATTCAGCACGTTCACATTTAGTCAAATATGGAAAATGGGATTTGTGCATAGTTTCAATCCTAAAAGTAATCATGTCTCATGGTGACTTATAATCCTGGTGGTTAAAGGAAAAGGGTGTTCTTTGTCTTCGCCTTCCTGTCTCATTTAGTGGGAGATTGAGCTGGGAGATGGGCGATGGGTGGGATGTTGGGGTTGGTAGGGTTAGTTTGTCCTCACTGTAATTGAGGATAGTCCCCCCACTTAGACCTAATCCGTTTCGGGTTTTCCTTTTGAAGTTAAGAATCCATGCTTTTATCCTTTGTCGGCCCAGAGATACTTTTTGTTATCCTGGGAAGGACTGGGTTCTGTCCGACTCCTCCTTCGGGTTGTTTGTCTTTTCTCCTTACTTGAGTCTCTCTCTTCAGTTGTTTTCCGTACTATTGGAGCTAATTGACTGGCAGTCTGCGACTGAGCAGACTGAGATGGAATTGGTATACATGGTTGAAGATGGGGGGAGGTGAGGATAGCCCTGGGTATACTTTGTATGGTGGTGGTTTCTGTGAATTGGCTTGGGAGGCCCTCCCTACCAGGGTGTCCTTTTGATGGCACCGTGATGGCCCCCCCTTCTCTATGGGGCTGGGAGGGAATGCCTCCTTTCTTCTGTTGTGGGTTTTGTGAGTGTCTTGTTGTCCCCAATGGGGGAGGGTCAGTTCCGGTAGCTCTGGTCATTTCTTCTTCCTCAATGGGAGATCCTCGGTCTAAGCTTTACATGGATCTGTTGCTGCTGGCTCTCTCTTCATTATTTTTTGACCATATGGGTGGCACAGTAACACGGTGGTTAGCACAGTTGCTTCACAGCGCCAGGGCCCTAGGTTCGATTCCAGCTTGGGTCACTGTGCGGAGTCTGCACGTTCTCCCTGTGTCTGTGTGGGTTTCCTCCGGGTGCTCCAGTTTCCTCCCACAAGTCGCGAAAGGAGAGTTGTTGGGTAATTTGGACATTCTGAATTCTCCCTCTGTGTACCCAAACAGGCGCTGGAATGTGGCGACTAGGGGATTTTCACAGTAACTTCATTGCGGTGTTAATGTAAGCCGACTTGTGGCAATAAAGAATATTTTTAAAAATAATAATAATTGAGTCTCAGGTCTGGATGGGGGTTCGACTGCACTTTGGACGTGTTTGTAACTTCCTCTGAGAGCTGGGGTTTGCACGGACTTCCTCTGGGTATGATGTATCCATTTGTGGCTTCTGCCTAGCTGCAGTTGGGTCTGATATCTGAAAGAGAAGGCTGGGCTGCTGATGCCTGTGGTGTTGCTGCAGACGAGGGGGCTGGGTAGCGATATGTGCCCGTTGTGACTGCAAGGAGTGCGGCGTTGGAGGGTGGGGACCATTCTGCCATATCATGCTTTTATGACTTCATCTTGTTCTTCCCTTGGTCTCTCGTGGGGGTCACAGGAATATTTGCTTTTGCCCAGCGATTGCACCCAGCCAGCCATGATGTTGCACTCCTCTTCCATGTTGTGCCCATTTTCATTGAGCCTTTTGCTTCTGCTCTCCTTTTGTATGATATTACTTTGTAACTTTGCTGCGTCTGTTTCTAAATTGTACTATTCCAATATACTTTAAAAAAAATAAAAGATTTACAGTCATGGATTGTAAATGTATTACAAGTGGGAATGCAGTACATCATGGTGGGAGGGCCTAGACCCTGCTAACCTGACCTTCTGCATCTCGGCCCACCACTGTCATGTTAGGTACACTGGTCTAACACTGGCTGCAACTGGATGCAGCTGAGATCAAAAAGATACTCTCGACCTTGAAGTTAGTTCAATCAGGTTTATTGAACTAATAGCACAGTTTTCTGTGAGTTCGACTCTCTGCTAACTTAAGTATGGTTACTGTCTGATTGAACCAGACTAGCTCTTAGCCACGTGGTGGAGGTGTAAGATTGTAACAACACCCTTGACTGACTCTCTAGATGTTCATCGGTGGAAAGAGGTGGAGTGTGCGTGCCTCATGTGTTTTATAGTCAGATCCCACCTCTGAGTGTCCTGCCTGCTTATTGGTCATGTCCTGTTCTCTGTGTCCATTAGCTGCTTGTCTGTATATCACTATGTGTGTGTCTGCATATCATGACAACCCCCAGAAAACGGACATTTCAGCAGCCGCTTAATTCAGTGGATTGGGACACTTAGCTTTTAAATTGTAGTTTTATTTGTTTAAATGATTTTAACCCTCCCCCCCCCCCCCATTGATATGGTGGGATTTGAATTAATATCTCTGATTTACCAGTCCAGTGGTATACAGTAGTACTATTTGGGCATGCATCACATTGGGAGTGCCTAATACCAGCACATGGCTAAAACAGAAACTTATTCCAGGGCTGGCTACTAAGATTCAGCACTTCAATAAACAGAAAACATCCTGAACTCAAATCGAAATATCACGTGGATCAATGACAATCTGTTGCGTGCTGTCTGCACTGAGGCAGATTTGGCTCGGCAGACTTTAGGACCCAGAGGAATCCAATTGCGTCTCCTCTGTATCTGTGTGGGGGTTTCTTTTGAGTCAAGGAGTTAAGCAACCGAGAGGGAACTGAAAAGAACTTTGTGAAATCAAAGTTGGCAAATCATCTTCAAGACAGCAGTTGTCCCGAGGCTGCCGGCTGGACAGGACAGCGCTGCTCCCGAAACAGGGACTGAATCCAGGGGGTAGTGTGAGAGGATTGCACCGAACGTCAACATGAGAGAGCCGCGCTTCAGGGACAACTTCTGGGTGAGTGGCTGAAGCTTGTGTGGGAGCGAAGCGGGGGCATTGGTGACTGACCCCCTGAGTGAACAGGGTGCAGGGACACCTCCAGCACCGCTCTCACCATTCTCCCTTCATCTGCTGGGGGGTTAAAGACATGTTTCACTCTTCTAGTTTCCATATGTGTCTGGAGGAATGTGTGTGTGTGTATGTATGTCTGTCTGTGTCTGTGGGTATTTCTGTGTATGCGTATGTATGTATATGTGTGTGTGTCTGTGGAGGAATGTTTGTGTGTGTATGTGTGTGTCTGGAGGAATGTTTGTGTGTGTATGTATGTGTATATATATATGTGTGTGTGTGTGACTGGAGGAATATATGTGTGTATATATGTGTGTGTCTGGAGGAATGTATGTGTGTGTCTGTGGGTCTGTGGAGGAATGTTTGTGTGTATGTATGTGTGTCTGTGGAGAAATGTTTGTGTGTGTGTGTTTGTGGAGGAATGTTTGTGTGTGTGTATGTATTCCTCATGAATTCTGAAGGTCAGAATTATTCCTGGCTTTATTCCTGGGTTGGTGGAAATACTTCCTGCCGATGGTTGTCTTTTCATTCTGTGATTCCATCTAGTTAGCACCTACATTTTTTTCTTGGAGTGATTCCACAGGCCCCTCCCCTTCACTGTGGCGAAAATTAAAATGCTGCAGATGCTGGAAACCTGCGGTGAAAAAGGAATGGCATTGGCTGGAATCTCCCAGTACAGATCAAGTCTGCTGGCTGAAAATGTTAATTCCTCCTTTCACAGATGCTGGCCGGCCAGCCAAAATGTTTTCAACCGTTTCATTTTTCAATGTAAATCCCACTTGCAACCACAGATATTGGATGGTGGCTGGTTGTTTTTTTAAAAAAAAGAGAGCCTTTAACCATTTAAAGGAAAGAGGCAGCGTGAGTCTGTTACACTGTAGGATGTGGGGGAGCAAACTGGGAAAAGGTGTATTTAGGATTGGCATCTGGAAGGTTTTTCTTTTACTAACACAAAGGACGATTACAAAAATATAATACTGCTGGTGTTGGAAATCCAACCGCTGACATACTCAGACTGGCAACATCTGCAGGGAGAGGAACAGAGTTAACATTTCAGGTCAAAGAACCTTGGTCATTGCCCATGTCAGGGTCTTGGCCTGAAATACTCTTGTTTCTCCTTCCACTGATGCTGCCTGACCTGCTGAATATTTCCAGCATTGACTTGTGTTTATCATGAAAAAATTTGAGGAGGCAAAGAAACATCAGTTTAAGTGGCACCTTGAAACTGAGATGGGAGGAACTGGGAGATTGAACCAGCTGAAATCAGCTTCCTCCTCCACACAAAGCATGATTTAATATGCCTCTGGAATGTGCCTTGAGTCAGCTGGGCTTATTTTAAATTGAGGTGTCACTATGAGGGAAATATCTGTGAGATTGCTCCAAGGCATTGGTCCGACTGTATCTAGAGGGCCGTGTACAGTTTTGATTGTATTTAAGGAAGGATATCAATGCATTAGAAACGGTTCAGAGAAGCTTCACTCGACTGATTCCTGAGAATGTGTGAGGGAGGAGTGAAGGTTGGAGAGGCTGGGCCTGTAACCATTTGGAGTTTAGAAAGTTGAGAGGTGACCTGATTGAAACCCATAAGATCCTGAGGTGATTTGGCAGAATGGATGTTGATGGGATGTTTCCACTCGTGGGAGAGACTAGAACTAGGGGAGAATGTTTAAAAAAAAAAATAAGAGAGCTCCCATTGAAGACGGAGGTGAGAAGAAAGTTTTTCTCCCAGAGGGTTGTGATTCTTTGAAATTCACTCGGGGTCACTGAATGTTTTTAAGGCAGGGGTAGGTAGATTCTTGACTAACCAGGGAGTGAAAGGTTATCAGGGGGTGGGTGGATTGTGGAGTTGAGGCCATAATTAAATCAACAGTGATCTTATTGAATGGTGGAGCAGGCTCAGTGGTTGGTTGGGCTGCTCCAGTTCCTAATTTGTATGTTTATAAGAATGTGAACCTTCCAGATGAACTCAGTTTTCTATGATGAAAGGTTCCACTGTAATGAAGCTAAGACTACACATAATAGATTTAAATAAAATATGTAAATATCATCGTGGCTACTTCCTAATATTTTAAAAACTGAACAGAAGCTTTAAAATAACTGAAGCCATACCTGGCTATGACATTTGAAGAAAAGGAACTTTCTGGCCATATCCGAGAAGTTGACTCCTCATTATTTCTGAACAACCGCTAGTGGGTAGTGGGGGAGGGTATGGCAGCTGATAGAGGCGGTGTCATGTAAGGACACGAGTTTGGGGGCACTGTTAACGGCACCTCTGCCGTTCTCACCGGCTCAGTATTCCACAAGGCCGGTAGTAGTGGCATCCTTGGGAGAGTGGAGACAGTGGAGGCAGTACATGGGGCTAGAGGGGGGAGGGGTGGTCGGTGTGGGCACCGATATGTGATAACCACTGGTTCGCTCCAGGGAGGCTGGACGGGAGGTTTCGGAGGTGGCAGCGGGCAGGGATCGAGAGATTTGGGGATCTCTTTATGGGTGAGGGTTTCCCAAACTTAGAGGAGCTGGGGAAATTCCCCAGAGGAGCTGGGGGGCTGTTTAGCTGTTTAGCTCACAGGGCTAATCGCTGGCTTTGAAAGCAGATCAAGGCAAGCCAGCAGCACGGTTCAATTCCCGTAACAGCCTCCCCGAACAGGCGCCGGAATGTGGTGACTAGGGGCTTTTCACAGTAACTTCATTTGAAGCCTACTCGTGACAATAAGCGATTTTCATTTTTTCATTTCAGGAGTTTGAGTTGCCAGGTGGGAATGGGTACCAATAGCTACAGGTGAGGGATTTTGTGCGGGGGCAGGTTTCAACATTCCCGCACATGCCACCCCAGAGGCTACAGGATAAGGTGGTGTCAAGAACAGGAGTCACGCAGGTTGCATAAGCTCAGCCTGTCCAGACTGGTGGAACAAGTGAGGGAGGAGGTCCGGAGGTGGGATGCACTCCCGCTGTCATTGGCGGGGAGGGTGCAGACTGTTAAGATGACGAGTCTCCCGCGGTTCTTGTTTGTTTTTCCGTGTCCGCCCCATCTTTATCCTGCGGTCCTTCTTTAAGAGGCTGAATGAAATTATTCTGGGATTTGTCTGGGCAGGGTGAAGAGGGTGATGCTTGAAAGGAACAGAGGAGAAGGGAGGCTGGCGTTGCCGAACTTCAGCAACTATTACTGGGCGGCCAGCATAGCGATGATAAGGAAATGGATGGTGGATGTAGGGTCAGTTTGGGAGCGGATGGAGGCTGCTTCGTGCAGGGGCACTAGCTTAGCAGCCCTGGTCACGGCGCCTCTGCTGTTTTCGCCGGCACGGTACTCCACCAGCCCGATAGTGGTGGTGGCTCTTCGGATCTGGGGCCAGTGGAGGAGGCGTGTAGGGAAGATAAGAGCATTGGTGTGGGCCCCAATCTGCGGCAACCACCGGTTTGCCCCGGGGAACATGGACGGGACGAACATGGACGGGGGGGGGGGGGGGTTATTGACTGTGGAGGAGGGCAGGGATTGTGAGGATAGGGGATCTGTTCTTGGAAGGGAGCTTTCCGAGCATGAGGGCGCTGGAGGAGAAGTTTGGGCTGGCGAAAGGGAATTTCTTTAGATTCTTGCAGGTGAGGGATTTTGTGTGCTAACTGGTGCCGTCCTTCCCACGTCTCCCGCCGAAGGGGAGGCAGGAAGGGTAGTTTCTAGGGGAGAGGTGGGAGAGGATAGAGTTTCAGACGTCTACAAGGAACTGATGAGAGCTGAGGATACGCAGACCGAGGACCTGAAGGTTAAGTGGGAGGAGGAGCTCGGGAAGGGGGGGGGGGGGGGGGGGGGGGGCTGGAGGACGGTATTTGGGCAGGAGCCCCGAGCAGAGTAAACACGACTGCAACATGCGTCAGGCTCAGCCTGATCCAGTTTAAGGTAGTTCACTGGGACCACATGACGGTGGCTCGGATGAGCAGATTCTTCGGGCTGGAGGACAAGTGTGCTAGATGCGCCGGAGGGCCGGCTAACCATGTACACATGTTCTGGTTGTGCCCTAAACCCAGGGGGTATTGGTAGGGATTCGCAGATGTCATGTCCCGGGTATTGAAAACTGGGGTGGTAATGAGCCCTGAGGTGGCAATCTTTGCGGTTTCGGAGGACCCGGGAGTCCAGTAAGAGAGAGAGGCTGACGTTCTGGCCTTTGCTTCCCTGGTAGCCCAGCGACGAATACTGTTAGCATGGAGGGACTCAAAGCCCCCGAGGGCTGAGGTATGGCTATCGGACATGGTGAGCTTTCAAGTTCGCCTTGAGAGGTTCGCTACTAGGATTTGCCCGAAGGTGGCAGCCATTTATTAACGTCTGCACAGAGGAGTAAGCGTCAGCGGGGGGGGGGGGGGGGAATGGTCGCTGGCTAGGGTAGAGTAGAGTAGGGGGATGTTGAGGCAGGTCCGTGTGTGAACAGAGCCATGGTTTGCACTATGTTTAATTTGTAATTTGTGTCTTGACTTCTTTCTGTTTTTGTATTGTAAAATGTCACTTTTTCTATATGCCTAAAATACCTCAAGAAAATTGTTTGTTTAAAAAAAAGAACAGGAGTCAGAGAGGGGAAGGTCTCTGAGGTCTATAAAGAGCTGATGAAGTGGAACGGAACCTGATAGGAGAGGTGAAGAGAAAGTGGGAAGAAGAGTTGGGCGGGAGTTATGGGAGGAGGCCCTGAGGAGAATTACTGCATCCTCGTTGTATGCCAGGCTCAGCCTGATACAGTTTAAGGTGGTCCATAGGGCACGCTTGGATGAGCAGGTTCTTTGAGGCGGTGGAGGATAGGTGTGGGCTCTGTGCGGGGGGGTTCCTACAAACTGTGTCCAAATGCTTTGGGCATGTACGAGGCTGAGGGGTTTCTGGCAGGGGTTTTCTGACGTCATGTCAGAGGTATTAAAACTGAGGCATGGGAGAGATGGGTAAGGGGAGGAGAACCAACAGAGGGGTGGTTGGGGAAGGTGGCATTGATTGTGAAAGCTACATTGGTTGGGGTCTGAGCCCGGGGCGGGTTTGTTGGTTATATTATTGTGTTTTTGTTTTTTGTTGAAGTTTGATGTTTTAAAATTGTTTAAATTATAAATGCCTCAATAAAATATTTTCTAAAAAATAACTTCTGAACAAACGCTAACAGCACTGTGGGCTGTGGGAACCAAATTCAAAGGGAATTATACAAAGGCCATCTACTTTTCCTAAACCTGACCTGGCCAATGGCGATTACTAGTCTGCTAGGGTAAAGGATCCTGCAATCTCCTTTCAAATTCTCAATGGTTGAAACATTAACAAATGAATTAACATCCATTGTTAAAGCCAAAGTAGAGAAATGGGAGTGATATGCCCCCTCTTAGCTGAAGAAATCTTTAATATTGCCTTGTGGAGCTGCGAAGCAGTCTATCAAGTAGCAAGGAGCAGCTCAGAGCAAGGGCATGGTCCTGGAGAATGCCTGGGCTCCATCTACATTTGACTTGGACTTCTGAACTTCTGTACAATTGCTGACAAGACTAATTCTTGTCTGTATCTCTGCATGTCTATCCATTCATAGATGTCATAGCCACTGCAAAAGTAAATTATCCAGCATCAGTCATCAACCTGCCGACCTCTGTGAACAAATACACTATTGGACTTTGATTCTGGACTCACATGAAATAATCGCTCTTTGTTCTGTAAATATTTAATTCTTTATTCCCCCCCCCCCCTCTTTGATTGTATGAGTGAAAAGGGAGGTTATATTGTGACTCTCCTCTCACGTTTTTGAGTGTGTGGGAATAAACTACTCCAGTTTACTGTGAGATTATTAATGCAAATTGGATCACACAGAAACCAAAGTGTTTGGAAATACGGCATTGGTTATAAAGGGGTACGTAAAAATCAAAACATCTTTCTGTTAACGGACGGATGGTGGGTAGGGAAATCAGGGCTGTTTAAATTAAGCCCCTCCTGTCCGAAACAACCATGATGATGCAACTTTCTTCTGACCATCTAACTAGGATGGATGCAGTGGCGATCTGAGCAATTCAGTGACAACTCCACAGTTTAACTTCAACTAAATTCAGAGAATTAATGCTATAACAGCTAAAGAGTCCACTGCAGACCAAACTTTAAACAGCAATGGAAGTGATGTGGTCTCAGGGGCAATGGGTTGAGAACCAATTTTAAATCCTATGAAAACCCAACCCCACACTTTTAGTTCCTCTTTTTAACTAGCTTGTTATTTCAAAACTGAACATCATTTGTCAAATTCCTCCCGATCTCTGGGGGCAGTTCCAGCTCCACAACTCTCTGCGATATCTGTGCTCATCTAATGCTGAACCCCCCCCCCCCACAATTTGGCCAAACCTTTGGTCATAGGACCAAATATCCTTTTACATCTCAGTGTCAATTCAGAATGCTCCTGTGAAGTACAGGGTTGGGGAGAGGGGATTGGTTGTTATGTTAAAGCTGCTATGTAAATGTGTTGTTGTGATCTGTAACTTCCTCTGGCTGCTTCCAAATGGAAAGGTGGCACTGAATAGTTCTGGGTCTCTACCCTGTCAGGCTATGTCTTCAGGGCAGAACGCATGGCTTGATATCCTTCGTGAGGAGTTCAGCTACCGTGTCGGGTCACTGACTTGGCTCAGCATATGCTGTCCTTTTATCTCTAGAATCTAACTTAGCCTAGTTGAATGCAATGATAATTTTAGTAGAAACATTAGGAGCCCTCCGTTAAATTTAGTCTGTGTTGTCGGCCATTAATAGTCACAAAGCAAAGCATTGATTTTAATTTTAATATGGTAGCAGGTGACACTCTGTGTATCCCATCCGTAAACATTTGGCATACTGAATTACAAGGTGTGCCATAGAGGGCACCTTTTAAAGGTTGGGTTAAACTCAGCTGCTATTGCTACTGAGTGGAGGAGGTTGGCTTTATTTCAGGGATGTGGGAGTTATCTTGCAAGGAAATGTTGGACAGGTTTGGCCTGTATCCATTGGGGTTTAGAAGAATGAGAGGTGATGTTATTGAAATATTTAAGATCCTGAGGGGACTTGACGGGGTGGATGCTGAAAGGATATTTCTCCTTGTGAGACAGACAAGAATCAGGGGACATGGTTTAAAAATAGGCTGTTTTGAGGTCACTGTCATTGACAGTAAGGCAGCATTTGACCGAGTATGGCATCAAGGAGCTCTAACAAACCTGGAGTCAATGGAAATCAGGGGGAAAACACTCCACTGGTTGGAGACATACTTGGCATAAAGGAAAATGGTTGTGGTTGTTGGAGGTCAATCATTTCAATTCCAGGGCATCGCAAGAGTTCCTCAGGGTAGTGTGCTAGGCCCAACCACCTCCAGCAGCTTCATCAATAACCATGTAAGGTCAGAAGTAGGGATGTTCGTTGTTGATGGTCATTCATTGTCACGAGGCAGTGGTTTTGTCGCTGGTGGTTGAATCTTAATTGCCCTCAGGAATGGGCAATAAATGCCAGCCCAGCCAGCGATGCCCACATCCCATGAACAGATTTTTTAAATGTGCAATCTGTTCAGCACCACTTGCAACTTCTCAAAGACCAAAACAGTCAATGTGCAAATGCAGCAATACCTGGATAATGGCCAGGGCTGGGCTGGCAAGTAATGTTCGTGCCATACGAGGACCAGACAATTAACATCTACAACAAGAGAATCTAACCATCACCCTTTGAAATTTAATAGAATTACCATCACTGAATTCCTCATTATCAACACCCTGGGGATTTTCATTGAAACTGAACTGGACTAGTCATATAAATGCTGTGACTACAAGAGCAGTTCAAGGCCAGGAATTCTGCGGTCCTGTAACTCATTTCCTGACTCCCCAAAGCCTGTCCACTAGCTGCGGGGCACAAGTCAGGAGTGTCATGGAATACTCTCCATTTGCCTGGAGACGGGATGGACAGTCACTTCGACACGGATTGATCAGGGTTACTCAGCGTGGGTTTGTTAGGGGGAGACCGGGTCTTATTATCTTAATATGCTTTTTTGAGGGAGTCTGGGTCTTATTATCTTTGCTTTTTTGAGGGAGTAACAAGAAAGATTGATGAGGGTCGTGCAATGGCTGATGGCTACATGGATTTCAGTAAGGCATTTAGCAAGGCCCCACATGGCAGACTGGTCAGAGAAGTGTAATCTCATGGGATACAAGGGAAGGTGGCAAGTTGCATCCAAATTTGGTTCAGTGATCAAATTTGGTCTATGGATATTTTTTCGAATGGGAAAACAGTTTCCACATGGTGTTCCACAGGGGTCAGTGTTGGGGCCCTTGCTGTTTGTTGTATATATTAATGATTCAGACTTAAATGCGGGTGACATGATTGGGAATTTGCAGATGACACAACAATTGGCCATGGAGTTGATAATGAAGAGGAGAGCTGTCGACTCGAGAATTATATCAATCACACAATTCCTATAATCCAGAAGGAGGCCATTCGGCCCATCGAGTCTGCAGGACCCTCTGAAAGAGCATCCAACCTAATCCCACGCCCCCAGTCCATCCCTGTGACCCAGTAACTCTACTTAATGTTTTATAGACTCTAAGGGGCAATTTAGGATGGCCAATCCACCTAAACTGCACACCTTTGGATTGTGGGAAGGAACCGGAGCACCCGGAGGAAACCCACACAGACACGGGGAGAATGTACAAACCTCTCAGACAAGTCACCCAAGGCCGGATTCAATCACGGGTCCGTGGCGTATGACGCAGCAGTGCTAACCACTATGCCATCATGCTGCCCTTTGGTTGAGTTGGCAAAGAAGTGGCAGAAGGAATTCAATACAGAAAAGTGTTGGGTAATCCATTTGGGGAGGGCAGGCAAAGCAAGGGAATACTCAATAAACAGGAAGATATTGAGGGGGCTGGAGGAAGTGAGAGACTTTGGAATGGAGTGCTTGTCCATAGGTCCCTGAAGATGGCAGGACAGGTGTACAAGAAAGCATATGGAATACTTTCCTTTATTGGGCAAGGTATTGAATACAAAAGCAGGGGAATAATAGTGGAACTGTATAAAATGCTGGTTAGGCCACAGCTAGAGTATTGTATATCAATCTGGTCACCACCTCACAGGAAGATCATATTTTCTCAGGAGATGGTGCAGAGGGGATTTAGAAAAATGTTGCCAGGGTTTGAAAATTGCAGCTATTGGATAGGCTAGGGGTTTCCTTCGAACAGAGACTAAGGGGTGACTTAATCGAGGTGTACAAAATTATGAGGTGATTGGTCAAATGATCTGAGGAGACATGAGGAAAAATATTTTCACTCAGATGGTTGAAGACGTCTGAAATTCACTGTTGAAATTCACTTTTCTTTTGGCTGGTGCACATATGATGGGCTGAATGGCCCCCCTTTTTTTTTGCACCGCAATGGTTTTATGGTGTTATGGTTTTATGGATGAATGCAGCTCCAGTAACACTCAAGAAGCTTGACACCGGCCAGGACAAAGCAGTCCACTTGATTGGCAGCCCATCCACAAACATTCACTCCCTCCACCAACAACGAACAATAGCAACAGTGTGTACCATCTGTAAGATACACTGCAGGAACTCCGCAAGGCTCCTACGACAGCACCTACTAAACCCGTGGCCTCTACCATCTAGAAGGACAAGCGGCAGACACGTGGGAACAACGTCCCCTCCAAGCTACTCACCACCCTGACTTGGAGATGTATCGCCATTCCTTTGCTGAGTTAAAACCTTGGAAATCCCTCCCTAACAGCACAGTGGGTGTACCTACATCTCAGGGGACTGCAGTGGTTTCGGAAAGCAGATCACTGCCATCTTCTTGAGGGCAAATAGGGATGGGCAATGAATGTTGGCCTAGCCAGTGATGCCTGCATCCCATAATCATAGAATTTACAGTGCAGAAGGAGGCCATTCGGCCCATTGAGTCTGCACCGGCTCCTGGAAAGAGCACCCCACTCAAGCTTACACCTCCACCCTATCCCCACAACTCAGTAACCCCAGCTAACCTTTTTTGAACCCTAAGGGCAATTTATCATGGCCAATCCACCTAAACCTGCACATCTTTGGACTATGGGAGGAAACCGGAGCACCCGAGGGAAACCCACGCAGACACGGGGAGAACCCGTGCAGACTCCGCACAGACAGTGACCCAAGCTGGGAATCGAACCTGGGACACTGGAGCTGTGAAGCAACTGTGCTAACCACTGTGGTACCATGCTGCCCGCGGGAATTGTGAAAAACAGAATTGAATGGGAAAAAGAAACTTAATTTCACATGCATTCAGAAAGCAAATGAGCAGCCTTTGGGGGCGGGCGCACTCTGAGATATATCCTGACCTTTGGGCGGACTCATTGGCAAGCATTGCTTTGGCTTGTTCATAGCGGCATTAAGAGTAATCTGTATGCAGAAAGCAGCAGATAAAGGGCGACAGGCTTTTTACTTCATTTTGTTTGGTTGGAGGTTTTGAAACTGCTTTTGTATCATAATGAAACTGATGGAAATACAGTGCTCCCAAGGGCTCGGAGGAACGAGAAGACCCTTGAACGAAACAGGATCTGTAAAATGGCCCCCAAAGTAGACCAACGTACACAGTATTCCAGGAGGCAATCATTCCAAGTTGCAGAATTAAATACTGTATTTTCATTTAAGAACAACCCACCAAACTCTCATTTATATGTTGGAGCCTCAGGGTGTCCTTAGACTATGCTAAAGTGCTTTGACTGCAAACTACAAAGACCAGTGCTGTTTGGCAGGTCAATGCAAAATTAATGCTCAAGTTTGCTTTCAGGGTGGCCCAATAGCAATATTTCAAATTCTAAAGTAGTACATTTGCTGACGCCACCAGAAAGAATATCTGTAGACAAAGCAGTAAGGAAGTAAACTCAACATGTTCCCCTTCGAACTTGGATCATACTTGTTTAGTGTTATTTCCCTCCAGATTCCGCCTGTAATGTGAGGTCTGGGACGTACAGGCTCGAAACATTGGTTCTATTTTCTCTCTCCACAGATGCTGCCAGGTCTGCTGCGTTTGTCTGATTTTGGTTTGGATTCCAGCGTCCGCAGTATTTTGCTTTTATATTATTGAGGTTTCTGTTCATTTATTTGTTCCCAGGATGTGGGTGTCACTGCCTAGGCCAGCATTTATTGTCCATCCCTAATTGCCCTTGAGACCCTTGAACCGCTGCAGTCCATGTGGTGTAGCTACATCCACAGCGCTGTTAGGAAGGAAGTTCCAGGCTTTTGACCCAGCAACAGTGAAGTCTGCTGCCCGTGTCCTCATGGTGGTAGAGGTTGTGGGTTTGAAGGAGCATCTTGTAGATGGTACACACTGCAGTCACTGTGTCGGTGGTGGATGTAACATAAGGGGTTAATAATCTTTATTGTCATAAGTAGGCTTACATTAACACTGCAATGAAGTTACTGTGAAAAGCCCCCAGTCACCACATTCTGGCGCCTGTTCGGATACACAGAGGGAGAATTCAGAATATCCAATTCACCTAACAGCACGTCTTTCGGGACTTGTGGGAGGAAACCGGGGAGACCCGGAGGAAACCCAGGCAAACACGGGGAGAATGTGCAGACTATGCACAGACAGGGAATCGAACCTGGGACCCTGGAGCTGTGAAGCAACAATGCTATCCACTGTGCTACCGTGCTGCCCCGTATAATGTGGGACTGAGTACAGTACTGCCTGTTCAGGTGTGACCCATGCAGACACTGGGAGAATGAGCAAAGCCCACCTGGACAGTGACCCAAGGCTGGGATCGAAGGTGCGTCCTCAGTGCTGTGAGGCAGAAGTGCTAACCACTGGGCCACCATGCCCATATAGATTGTTGATCTGTCAGGGAATCGAGGGTTATGGGGAAAGGGCAGGAAAATGGACATGAGGAATGCCGGATCAACCATGATCCGATTGAATGGCAGAGCAGGCTCGATCGGCCGAACTGCCTACTCCTGTTCCTATTTTCTATGGTCTTAACATCCTACAAAGGTGAAGGGAGTGAAAGTTTTAAGTTGGTCAACGAGGCGTCATTAGTTTAGATGAAGTACGGGGAGAGGAGCATTAATACCAACACAAATCAGTTGGGCTGAATGGCCTGGTTCTTTACTGTAAGCTAAATGTAATGGCTTGTATTTTGTATTCTCTGCATCCTAATCTTGTGATCCTTCTCAGTGCGTTCTGAGTGACCAGTATAATATGCGTGTAAACATTGTAAACTGTGAGGAGGACAGAGTAGAACTTCACCAGGCCATGGAGTAGGTGGTCGATGAAGTTCATAGAACATAGAACATAGAACAGTACAGCACAGGCCCTTCGGCCCTCAATGTTGTGCCGAGCCATGATCACCTACTCAAACCCACGTATCCACCCTATACCCGTAACCCAACAACCCCCCCCCCCCCCCTTAACCTTACTTTTATTAGGACACTACGGGCAATTTAGCATGTCCAATCCACCTAACCCGCACATCTTTGGACTGTGGGAGGAAACCAGAGCACCCGGAGGAAACCCACGCACACAGGGGGAGGACGTGCAGACTCCACACAGACAGTGACCCAGCCGGGAATCGAACCTGGGACCCTGGAGCTGTGAAGCATTTATGCTAACCACCATGCTACCCTGCTGCCCCCAAGTTCAATGTGTAAAAATGTGAGGTGATTCATTTTATAAGGCAAAACATGGAAACAGTATAAAATAATGGGTGAAATTCTTAAAGGGGTGCAGGAGCAGAGGGACCTGGTATTTCAGTGCATAGGTCATTGAAGGTGGCAGGATGGCGGCGAGAGCGGTTAATGAAAAATGTGGTATTGTGGACTTGATTAATTGGGGCACAGTACAAGGACTGAACGTATACCGAATACTGCGCATCCACCACCCCTGTCAGTAGATCCCTACTCAGTATTAAAAAACCGATCCGGAGTAGACCCTATGAACGTGCGAGAAGAAGGAGAACTCCTTCCCTGTCGGCCTGCCAAACCGCCATGGATTCCCCCCCCCCCCTCTGCTCCATGAACTCCCTCAGCTCTTTCCCCATTGCTGACACTCTGCCTGTTCTTGAGCACGACCGGTCCAGGCCTAGATCCATAACTGTATTGATGTCCCCTCCCATAACCAGCTTGTGGGAATCCAGGTCGAGTATCTTCCCCAGCACCCGCTTTCTGAAATCCGCATCATTCCTGTTTGGCGCATATATGTTGACCAAGACCACCTTCCTCCCTTCTAACCTACCGCTAACCATAACGTAGCAACCTCCCCCATCCGAAACAATATTCCCCACCTCAAACTGCACCCGCTTGTTCACCAGAATCGTGACTACCCTGGTCTTAGCGTCTAGCCCTGAGTGGAATACCTTTTTTTTAAAATTTAGAATATCCAATTCATTTTTTCCAATTAAGGGGCAATTTAACGTGGCCAATCCACCTAACCTGCACATCTTTGGGTTGTGGGGGTGAAACCCACGCAGACACAGGGAGAACGTGCAAACTCCTCACAGACAGTGACCCAGGGCCGGGATTCGAACCCGGGTCCTCAGCGCCGTAGGCAGCAATGATAATCACTGTACCACCGTGCCGCCCCCTGAGTGGAATACCTGACTAACCCAGCTCTTCCTCAACCTGATTTGGTCCGCTACCTTCAGGTGCGTCTCCTGCAACATTATCACGTCCGTCTTTAAAGCCCTAAGATGCGTGAACACTTTAACCCTCTTCACTGGCCCATTTAGCCCTCTAACGTTCCACGTAACCAGCCTAGTTGGGGGCACTACGCCGCCCTCTTGCCGGTCAGCCATCCCCTTTCTTGGGCCTGCCCCGCGCCTCTGTAGCCCCGCCTCCTGCCAGCGCCCACTCTTCTCCGCTTCTAAAATCAAATCCCTCCCTCGTCAGCCAAGCAACCGCCCGCCTCCCCAGCAACAACACTCTGTAACCTAACCCCATCCCTAATCTGACTGTATACACACCCCCACTGTGCTCCCGCAGATTAGCTCACCCAGCTAGCCTAGTGGCCTGCGGCTCCGGCGCCAGCATGTCTCCCACCTATTGTTGCTTACCTACCCTCCCCCCGCCCCTCGAAACCGTCACCCTCATCAACCCAGCCCCGACGGCCGCCCTCTTTTAAGAAACAGACGCCAACCAAAGTCAGTATAAAGAAAAACAAAGCCAAACTCTCGCCATAATACAGATCAAAGTAATACTACTCAAAATAATACAAAGTCAAAAATCCCCACCACCATCCCCCTCACAACACAGAAAACCCACCGAGATAGAATAATTTTTTGAACTACTTTCCCCTTCTTAAACAAAACACAATTATCGAAGTAAAAAGCCAAGAACAAAAACAAACAAACGAATAAATCTGTGCAAACAGCATTTGAAATGAGCAGGAAAAACAGTTTCTCAAACTTAGAGCAGAATGTTCTCAAGTTGGCACCAGTCCTTTCTTCCTGGCAAACTCCATAGCGTCCTTGGGCGACTCAAGGTAATTATGTTGGTCCTCGAGCGTAACCCAAAGTTGCGCCGGATACAACAGACCGAGCTTGACCTGCTTCTTGAACAGGATCGACTTGACTTGATTAAAGCCTGCCCTCCTCTTGGCCACCTCCACGCTTAGATCTTGGTACACCCGCAGAATGCTGTTGTCCCATTTACATCTCCGCGTGGGTTTGGCCCATTGGAGAATGCACTCCTTATCCAGGTACCTATGGAACCTGACCACCATTGCCCGAGGGGGGGTCTCCCTGCCGTGGCTTCCTCGCCAGCGCTCTGTACGCCCGATCCACCTCCAACGGTCGGGGGGAAAGCCCCATCTCCCAGCAGCTTCTGGAATATGTTCGCCACAAACTCCCCGGGATCAGCCCCCTCCGCCCCCTCTGGGAGGCCGACAATCCGTAGGTTCTGCCTACCGGACCTGTTCTTCAAACCCTCTATCTGTTCCAGCAGCCTTTTTTGCCGGTCCCTCAGCATCCCCACCTCCATCTCCACCGCCGTCTGGTGTTCCTCCTGTTCAGCTGGCGTCTTCTCCAGTTTCTGGATCGCCCTGCCTGGGCATCTAGCCTTCGCTCCATCCTCTCCACCGTTTCCTTAATCGGGTCCAGAAATTCCCGTTTCTGTCTGGCGAAGCCTTCCCGGATGACCTGCATCAGATCGTCCGTTGATGGTTGGGCCGAAGCCCCATGGGTCTGGACGCCAGCCATCTTGTCCGCTGCTGCAGCCAACACCCAGCTCGAGCCTGTCTTTTTGTTTCTTCACTTTCGATATCTGCGGGCTCTCTGTTCCATAAACCAATAAACACACCGAACACTTGTTCACTGTTTCTTCAATTCCAGCGCTTAAAAGCGCAAACAAAGTCGGGGGGAAAAGGTCCAAATGCCTAGCCAGAGCGCGAGCCACCAAATGTGCGACCTACTCTCTCATGGTCGCCACCGCAAGTCTCAGCTGAACGTATACAAGACCTTCGTTAGATCTCAACTGGAGTATTCTGTACAGTTCTGGGCGGCATGGCACTCTATAAGAAGGATGTGAACACATTAGAGGGAGTGCAGAAGGGGTTTTCAGAATGGTTCCAGGGATGAGAAACTTCAGTTGTGAGGATAGATTGGGACTGTTCTCCTTGCAGAGAAGAAGACTAAGTGGAGATTTGGGCGGCACAGTAGCACTTCTTAGCACCAGGGCCCTGGGTTCGATTCCCGGTTTGGGTCACTGTCTGTGCGGAGTCTGCACATTCTCCCCGCGTCTCCATCGGTTTCCTCCCACAAGTCCCGAAAGACATGCTTGTTAGGTGAATTGGACATTCTGAATTCTCCCTCGAGTACCAAACAGACACCAAAATTGTGAGGGGGGCTGGACAGAGCAGACGGAGAGAAACTGTTCTGCTTGTAAAAGGATCAAGAACGAGATTTAAAGTGTTTTGTAAAACAAGCAAATGTGATGTGAGGAAAAACGTTTTCACACGAGTGGTTCGGGGCTGGAATGTGCTGCTTGGAAGTGTGGTGGAGGCAGGTTCAATTGAGGCATTCATAGAACATACAGTGCAGAAGGAGGTCATTCGGCCCATCGAGTCTGCACAGACGCATTTAAGCCCTCATCTCCACCCTATCCCTGTAACCAAATAACCCCTCCTAATCTTTTTGGTCACTAAGGGCAATTTGTCACGGCCAATCCACCTAACTTGCACGTCTTTGGACTGTGGGAGGAAACCGGAGCACCCGGAGGAAACCCACGCACACACGGGGAGAATGTCTGTGCAGAGTCTGCACAATGACCCAGCGGGGAATTGAACCTGGGACCCTGGCGCTGTGAAGCCACAGTGCTATCCACTTGTGCAATAGGGCATTGGATGATCACTTGAATAGAAACAATGCAAAATCATGACATTCGTTTGAAGAGTTGATGTAGACACAATGGGCCAAATGGCCTCCTTGTGCTCTGAGAATTGTGTGATTCTGTCAAGTTGCTTTGGTAAAGGGTACATTTATTTCACCCTTCTATTCACTGTGTAGCAATGGCAGGTATTTATCCCAGTTGATATTATCAGGTTTGCAGTTTCCTTATTGTTTAAAGTTAGTAGCGGGATTTTCCAGGCCTTCCCGTCGGTGGGAACTTTCGGCCCAGTTGAAGTCAAACCTCTGCCGTTGGTTCCCTGGCAGCGGGATGTGTAAGCCGTACAAATTCCCATTGATCGGTGGGAGATCCTACCGGCAGCCGGTGGTGAGCTACTATCACCGTGGGCAAACCCGCTGCAGGGGGACTGGGAAACACCGGCCTGGGTCTTCTGAATGGTTAGCGCAGCACTGGTATGGAGTAGCACTGGGCTCTCTGGCTGCCAGCTCTGTGAGGTTGGTGCATGAACTCAGAATCGTCTAGTACTTTACTTGTCCCAGAATAACTACTGCTTCAGGAAGCTTTGGTGTTCTGACATGCTTTTGCTGCAAGGCAACGTTACACAAGTTGTAACACAAGATGCACGTGGCTCTTCAGCAGGCAGATTAGATCCTGGAGCTCTCAATGAGGAAAATGTGACAGGTCTGGGATGGTCATATAGTCCAGAG
This sequence comes from Scyliorhinus canicula, assembly GCF_902713615.1. Taxonomy (NCBI): domain Eukaryota; kingdom Metazoa; phylum Chordata; class Chondrichthyes; order Carcharhiniformes; family Scyliorhinidae; genus Scyliorhinus; species Scyliorhinus canicula. The sequence goes on along the minus strand of NC_052148.1, from coordinate 43,211,536 downwards.
TGCATCATTCGGTGTGATGCTGGGCTGAGAGTGTCACACTGAGGCCAAAATATGAGGTGGACAATATTAAACAGTAGAATACTTTGAAGTTGCATCAGGCTATGGAAGAAGGAGAAAATGATTAGACTTTGGGCTAACTTTAGTCAGGAGTGACATGCAGACTGTTAAGTTAACTGAAACATCAGAGAATTAGATTGAATGCATAGCAGAGAAACATATCATTCAGCCCACATGTCCATGCCTGTGTTATTCGGCACAAGTCTCTGCCAGCCAATGAGATCATGACTGATTGGATATGATTATCCTCAACTCCACTTTCCCGCTTTATCCCCATAACCCTTGATTTCCTTACTGATTAAAAATCTGTCCATCTCAGCCTTGAGCATATTTAGCGACCCAGCCTCTACAGCTCTCTGTGGTAAAGAATTTCACAAATACATTCCCCTCTGAGAGAAGAAATTCCCTTTCGCTGTCTTAAATGGACAGCCCCTTACTCTGGGATTATGCCCCCTGGTCTAGACTCTCCCACAAGGGGAAACAACCTTTCAGCATCTACCCTGTCAAACCCCCTGAGAATCCTATTTGTCTCAATAAGGTCATCTCTCATTCTTCAAAACTCCAATGAGTACAGGCCCAACCTACTCAACCTCTCCTCCTAAGAAAAGCCCTCCATACTCAGGGTCAACCGAATGAGCCTTCTCTGGGACTGCTCCAGGTGGAGATGGTTAGCAGTTTCAAATTCCAAGGGGTGCACGTCTCCAAAAATCTGTCCTGGTCCATCCACGCCGGCTACCACCAAGAAAGCACAACAGCGCCTATACTTCCTCAGGAAACTAAGGAAATTCGGCATGTCCACATTAACCCTTACCAACTACAGATGCACCATAGAAAGCATCCTATCTGGCTGCATCACAGCCTGGTATGGCAACTGCTTGGCCCAGGACCGCAAGAAACTTCAGAGAGTAGTGAACACCGCCCAGTCCATCACACGAACCTGCCTCCCATCCATTGACTCCATCTACACCTCCTGCTGCCTGGGGAAAGCAGGCAGCACAATCAAAGACCCCTCCCACCCGGCTTACTCACTCTTCCAACTTCTTCCATCGTGCAGGAGATACAGAAGTCTGAGAACACACACGAACAGACTCAAAAACAGCTTCTTCCCCACCGTCACCAGACTCCTAAATGACCCTCTTATGGATTTACCTCATTAACACTACACCCTGTATGCTTTATCCGATGCCGGTGTTCTGTAGTTACATTGTATAACTTGTGTTGCCCTATTATGTATTTTCTTTTATCCACTTTTCTTCCCATGTACCTAATGATCTGCTGAGCTGCTCGCAGAAAAATACTTTTCACTGTACCTCGGTACACGTGACAATAAACCAATCAATCAATCAATAAGTATATCTTTCCTTGGATAAGGGAACCAAAACAGTTCCCAGTATTCCAGGTGTGGTCTAACTGGTGCCTTCTATCGTTTTAGCAGGACTTCCCTATTTTTATACTCCATTCCCTTTGAAATCAAGGCCAACATTCCATTTCCCATTCAAATTACCTGCTGAACTTGCATGCTAGCTTTTTGTGATTTCTACAAAAGGACCCCAAAATCCCTCTCTTTTTTTTTATTTTGCAGTCTTTCTCAATTCAAATAATATTCAGTTCCTTTACTTTTCCTGCCAAAGTACATAACTTCCTACATTGTATTCCATCTGCCAAGTTTTTGCCCACTCATCTAACCTGTCTATAACCCCTCTGTCATCCTCACCATTTGTCTTCCCATCTATTTTTGTGTCATCCACAAACTTGGTAACAGTGCATTCACTTCCCTCGTTTGTCATTAATATATATTGGGGTGAATTTTCCGACGGCGGGATTCTCTGTTCTGCCGGCAGCGCGCCCCCACTTGTTTCCTGATGATGTGGGGTGGCAACAATGGGAAATCCCATTGACCAGCGGCAGGAATGGAGAATCCCAGTGCCAGTGATGGAGTGCCAGCAAGAAACACCTGACTGGGGAGGTGGAGAATTCATCCCATTTGTAAATAATTGTGGCCCCAGTACTGATCCCTGTGGCACTCCACTAGTTATAGGTTGCCATCCTGAAAATGTTCCTCTTATCCCAACTCTCTGTCATCTGTCAGTTAACCAATTTTCTATCCCTGCTAGTATACTTCCCCCAAACCATGGGTTCTTACCTTATTAAGTAGCCTTTTGTGTGGTACCTTACCGAACACTTTTTGGAAATCCCATCTACTGGTTCCCCTTCATCTCATTACCACTTCAAAGAATTCTAATAAATTTGACAGACATGATTTCCCCTCCATGAAGCCATGCTGACTCTGCTTGATTATATGATGCATTTCTAAAATCTCTGCTATTACATCCTTCACAATGGACTCCAACATTTTCCCAATGACAAAAATTAAGCTTATAATTACTTGTTTTTTTGCCTCCCTCCGTTCTTGCGTAAAGGTGTTACTTTGGCAGTTTTCCAATCCTCTGGGACAATTCCAAAATTTCACCATACCCTTCTGTTAATTTTCCTCGTGATCATCTAGTTTCCCTTTGAAAACATCTAAGCTATTTGCATCAACCACTTCCTGTGATAGCGAGTTCCACTTTCTAACCACGTTCCGAGAAAGAAATATTGTGATTATTTTCATATTGTTCTTCTGATTAACTTTCTTCTCAAACCAGGGGCCTTATATGTATCCTCTCACAAGTGGGAATGTTTTCTCCATTTCTAATCTGTCCAATTAATTCATAATGCCTTCGACCAGATCGTCTTTACATCTTCTCTTCTATAAATAAAAAAAGTCAAACCTACTCAACCTTTTTCAATGGCTGTAATTTTCCTGTTCTTGTAAAACAAAATATTTGTGCATACCCCAGTGTTTTTATGTCCATTTTACAGTATGGAGATTAGAAGTGTGCACCTTGCTGTAAGTGCATTTTAACATGACTTCAGCACTTTTGAGTTCCATTGCCATGAATATGAATTGGAGACGGGACTGGGCCATTCTGCCCCTCGAGCCTGCTCCAACTTTCAATCAGATCATGGCCAATTTAATTGTGGCTTCAACTCCACATTGCATCTTCTCCCAATCCTTAGGCAGATATTTCTGCCCCTTCTCACCAGCAGGATCATCCGGTCCCGCCAAAGGCGAGCCCCCCCCCCCCCCCCCCCCCCCCCCCCCCCCCCCCGGGAGGCAGGTTCCCCAGTGAAGAGACAGGCGCCTGCTGACGGCCAATCGGAAGTCTCCTCTGCCGATGGAAAAACACACTGCGGGGAGCCAGAAAGTCCTGAAATTATTTTTAAACTGTGCCCAAAGCTCTCCCACACGGAGAAACATCCTTTCAGCATCCGCCCTGTCAAATCCCCTCCGAACCATGTGTTTCAATAAGATCATCTCTCATTCTGCTAAACTCCAATGGATACAGGGCCAGCAACTTCACCCTTTCCTCAAAAGATTCCCCCCCCCCCCCCATCCCAAGTATCAATTAAGTAAGTGTGCCTTCTCTGAACTGCTTCTAATCCAGTTATATCCTTTTCAAATGAGGAAACCAAAACTGTACACAGTACTTCAGATGTGGCCTCACTAACACCCTGTACAATACTTCTGCTCCCAACTTTTATTTTCCATTCCCCTGTCAAAAAACGACAAAATCTCATTTGCCTTCCTAATCACTTGCTCTACCTGTGTACTCATTTTTTGTGTTTCATGTATCAGGACAGCCAGATCCCTCCATACCCCATAGTTTTGCATAAATAATATGGTGCTATCGTATTCTTCCTGCCAAAGTGGGCAAGTTCAAATATTCCCACTGCCAAATTTCTACCCACTCATCTAACCTACCTATATCCCTTTGCTCCTTACTCCTTACACCCTCTTCACAACTTGCTTTCCAACCTTCCTACCTTTGTGTCATAAGCAAATTTAACAACCATACGTTCGGTCCCTGTATCCAAGTCATTGATTATAGGGTGAAATCCAACAACTGTGCCACGTCTGACTCGGGATGCGACTGCGAGAGGCCTCTCACGAGCTTTTTAAAAAAAAAAAAAAATTTTTTTACAAACGTATCAAAACAGGTTACAGCGAATAAACACCCCAGGGAACATACTTCCCAACAATCAACTATACAGTCTATACAGATTTTTCCCCTTTTTCACCCCCCTCTCCTGCAACGAACAGCTCCTCAAACACGGTCACAAACATCCCCCACCTTTCCTCAAACCCCACTGAAGAGCCCCTTAACTCAAACTTTATCTTCTCTAATTGCAGGAAGTCGTACAGGTCACCCAACCAAGCCACTACCCCCATTGGCAATGCCAACCGCCACTCCAGCAAAATGCGTCGCCGTGCAATCAGAGAGGCGAAGGCCAAGACATCGGCATCCTCCTCTCCATGAGCTCTGCGGAGCTTCTCTGAAACCCCAAATATTGCCACCAAAGGGTCCGGGCCCACCTCCTCCTCCACTATCCTGGCTAAGACCACAAACTCTCTCGCCCAGAATCTTCCCAATTTTTCGCAACCCCAAAACATGTGCACATGATTCGCTGCCCCCCCCGCCCAGACCTCCCACACTCATCTGCTACCCCCTGAAAGAACCCACTCATTCTTGCCCGAGTCACATGCACCCTGTGCACCACCTTAAACTGTATCAGGCTCATCCTTGCACAAGTGGAGGTCCCGTTTACACTTCGCAGTGCCTCACTCCATACTCCCCAATTGATCTCCCTCCCAACTCCGCTCCCCATTTCTCCTTGATCTTCCTTATCCGCTCACCTCCCTGCTCCCCCAGCCAATTGTATATATCCCCAATTGTATATATCCCCCCCCTTCCACACCCGGAAGCAGCAGTCGCTCCAGCAGGGTGTATCCCGGCAACCTAGGGAACCCCCTCCAGACCTTCCGCACAAAGTCCCCAACCTGCAGATACCTGAACTCACTCCCCCTCGGCAGCTCTACTCTCTCCCTTAGCTCCTCCAGACTGGCGAACCCTTCCTCCAAATACAGATCCCTCACCTTGATCAGCCCCACTTCCCTCCACCTCCTGTATACACTATCCATCCACCCGGCTCAAACCCATGATTCTCGCACAGCGGCGTTAGCACCGACATCCCTTCCACCCTAAAATGCCTCCTCAGCTAATTCCATATCTTCACCGTGGACTGCACCACTGGGCTCCCTGAATACCTACTCGGAGCCATTGGCAATGCTGCCGTCACCATAGCCCTCAAACTAGACCCCTTACAAGATTCATGCTCCATCCTAACCCACTCTGCCCCTTCTCCTTCCCACCACCGCCGCATCTTGTCCACATTCGCTGCCCAATAATAATGAAGCAAGTTCGGCAATGCCAACCCCTCCTGCTGCCTCTGCCTCTGTAGCAGGGTCCTCCCCACCCTCGGCACCTTCCCCGCCCGTACAAAGTCAGAAATGATCGTGTCCACTCTCCGAAAACAGGCTTTTAGTATGAAGATCGGGAGAGCTTGAAAGATAAACAACAACCTCGGCAGAATATTCATTTTCACCACTGGGACCCTCCCCGCTAATGTTAAGTGCGGTATATCCCACATCTTAAAATCCTCCCTGGCATCCTCCACCAGCTTCGTTAAGTTCCACTTATGGAACCCCGTCCATTCCCTCGCTGAATCCCCAAATACCTAAACCTATCCCTCGTCACCGTAAATGGCATCCCCCCTAAATTAGCCCGCTGTGCCAGCTCATTCACCGGGAAGACCTCGCTTTTCCCTACATTCAGTTAGTATCCCGAGAACCCTCCAAACCTCCCCAACAGGCCCATAATCCTTCCCATACTCTCCAACTGAGCCGAAACTTACAGCACGAGGTCATTGGCATAGAGCGACACCTGATACTCCTTTTGTATCTCATAATCCCCCGCCACCCTGACGACCCCCTGAGAGCCATCGCCAATGGCTCATGGACAGCGCACACAGCAGCAGCGACAGAGGGCACCCCTGCCTCGTACCCCTGTGTAAATCAAAGCTCACATCATTCGTCCTCACCCTTGCACTTGGTGACACATACAGCAACCGTACCCAAACCCAAACCTTCTCAAAACCTTGAACAGGTTCCGGCATTCCACCCGATCAAATGCCTTCTCCGCGTCCATGGACATCACCACCTCCGATACCAGAGCCCCCGACGGATTCATCACCACATTCAACAGCCGTCTTATATTACCCATGAGCTGCCTGCCCTTCATGAAGCCCGTTTGATCTTCTGCCACCACCCCCGGGACACACTCCTCCATCCTCCCCGCCAACAACTTAGCCAATACTTTAACATCTGTGTTCAATAGTGATATGGGCCTATTCAACCCACATTACACCGGGTCCTTCTCCTTTTTAGGGATTAGTGTGATTACTGCCTGTGTCATTGTCTCCGGCAACTCCCCCTTCTCCAGTGCTTCATTAAACGCCCCCAACAGATGTGGTGCCAGGTCCGCTGCAAATTTCTGATAAAATTCTACCCTGACTTCATACCCCTGATACTATCCAATTCCTCCCTCAGCCCCAGAAGCTCCTCCAAAGCCTGCCTCTCAGGAGATTTACGCGGCTCACTATGCCTTGCGAGATCAATGGGATCTTGTGTAATATCGCCATCTGGATCCGTCCACAATGGGCGGGATCTAAATTTGCGTATTTATGTGTGCAGTTAGGTACACTTGAATATGCACTCGCCGGATCTAACCAGCGGTGGGATAAAATCACCTCATCGAGGAGACTCCAGCCTGGCGCTGTTTAGCACTGGTCTCCACATCACTTGTGCGGGACCCTTGAGCTATTTCTTCATTTTGTCAAATACCATGGGGGGATATGTAGTTTTACAAACTATTTATACACAGAGGGAGGTGTGGAGAGGGTGATGATCGGCAGTTAGTTCAGTTGAATGGTTGGTTAGTTCAGGATAATGTCAACAGCGTGGGTTCGGTTCTCGTTCTGGCCGAGGTAGACCTGCCTCCTCAAACTGCCCCTAAGAGTAGAAACCACCACTGACAACAATCTGCTGGAAAGCTGCTCTGTACGAAGCATCTGCAGACAATGAGCCAAGGGATCTTCAGGGCGACTGCAGATTGGGGCTAGTTTAGCACACTGGGCTAAATCGCTGGCTTTTAAAGCAGACCAAGGCAGGCCAGCAGCACGGTTCAAATCCCGTACCAGCCTCCCCGAACAGGCGCCGGAATGTGGCAACTAGGGGCTTTTCACAGTAACTTCATTGAAGCCTACCTGTGACAATAAGCCATTTTAATTTTTTCATTTCACATTGTGACGATGATGATGACACCAGGAACAGGTCATGTGGCTTGCCAGCTCCATGCCAGTGTTTCTGCTCTACACTGAGTCTTCTGCGCCTGTTTGTACAATATCAGAATAGGACAATTCCTGTGCTGTTAATACCACCTCAGCAAAGTTAGGAAAAGGCGCATCCATGCTTGGAAAAGCTGACAAACCAGCCTCAAAATGTCCCCTTAAAAGCTGAGAGCTCAAAGTACAAATGTGCTTTGTTTCATGGCAACCAAACTAAATTAATTTTATTACACAGAATTCCAGGTTTACATACGTGCGATCTGCTGAGCAGCACATTCTTGGATCAGCATTCCTTCAAAAATTACAAGTCAAAATGACTCGAGACTTGCCAGGAACGCCAGCCAGGCAACCTTATTTTTTTAAAAATGATGTCAGGTTTCAGAAGCATAAATCTGATTGAACCCGAAAATATTAATATGGAAAATAAGTTAGTGGGGTGATAGAAATAAATTATGTTTGGGTAATTTTAAGTGCTATTTGGTACCTGAAGGTAATGACGAGAATGGACTGACTGACTATTACGATTAGAACTGGTAGCAATGATCAGGAAAATATTACAAGCAGCACCTTGCCCTGTTCAGTTTTAAGTAAACTAAACTAGTTATGGTTGCCTGGATTAATATTAAAGAATCACCTCCCCTCTGCATTATAACAGTAAATAGTAATTTGCAAAAGAGGTTCTGTCATTTTTCAATCGCATCATTGCAGTAAAGTTGCCAATTTGGACAAGACCGTTCTCTACCTCATGGACGTGTTGTTAGTTTGTTTGAACTTGTTTTGTGTGTGCTGGTAATGGCCATTGTGGAAAAGAGCAAGCGACAGGAGCTGCTTGCTGGTTTGTGGCATGCTAGGAATGTGATGCCATATCGGTTGTTTCAAACTGAATAGGTGGCAGTAAAGCAAAGGAGCTAATTGTGCTCCTGCCCAGCCTTTTAAACACCCATCGCTGTCTCGTTCTCAACATTCGGTCAGGTCAATATTAACATTCGGGCAAGTCTAAAATAGTCCCTGCCCAAAAAGAGTTGGAGAACCTTACTTTGCTGTAGATCCTGATTTTGTGCAAATTGGGTGGCAGTGAGCTGGAAGCTTAATGTAAAACAAGCCTCACACTTGTTATCCTCTGTTTAACACTGACACACCAAGCCAAGACCTCGCCCACAGTCTGAGAACAAGTCTGTCGCCAAGAAGGGCAACCTAGAAGCAGTGTAAATATATTACTCAATTTTTGTCCTAATTAAAAAATAAACATTAGTACTTACCTACCTAGACTGACTGTGTGTGTGTGTGTGGGGGGGTGTGTGTGGGTGTGGGGTGTGTGTGTGTGGTGTGTGGGGGGGGGGGGGGGGGGTGTGCTTAGCATGTCCAAAGATGTGCAGGTTAGGTGGATTGGGCATGCTAAAATTGCCCTTGGTGTCCAAAAAGGTTTGTGGGGTTACAGGGATAGGGTGGAGGCATGGGATTAAGTGGGGTGTTCTTTCCAAGGGCTGGTGCAGACTTGATGGGCTGAATGGCCGCCTCCTACATTGTAAATTCTATGTGGAAAATTGAAGCACGTCCCCAACCCATCCCTAATGTACTGTCAGTGCACCTGTTTGGCTGCATGTGAGTACCTGGCTCGTAGGAGACTGCACCATCATTTGTGATTAAGACACCAATTAACCTCAATGACATGTAAACAAATTGGATTTAACACCTTGAGCATGGCTTTCACGAGGTTCAGGAAAATTGTCTGTGAAAAAGGGGTGCGTATTTGGATACAGTTCATGAGGGTCTTTAAACTCCAGGCTGTCTATTGTCATGAAAAGGTTAATTCCTCCTGGCTCCCATCGGTTTGCATTATTCTTGCCAGCATTAGATTTTGGAGATGTTTCTCTAAAGAGAGGAGCACCATGATAGAAAGTTTGATGGATATTTATCACACTAAATCAGGAAAAGCAATAAAGTGGTGTGATGGCATCAGGAGGTGGAGAAGAGAGAGAGGGGTCAAGATCAAATAATGCACGAGGCGGCACGGTGGCGCAGTGGTTGTCACTGCTGGCTCATGGCAGCGAAAACACTGGTTCAATGTCGACCTCTGGAATTTGCATATTCTCCCGGAGTCTGCGTGGGTCTCACCCCCACAACCCAAAGATGCGCAGGGTAGGTGGATTGGCCGCCGAAAAAAATAATTGCCTACTTTAAATTTTAAAAAAAGATCAAGGAATGCACTACCCAAAGGCGGGGAGGGGGGAGGTTTCTGCGACGTGGTGGGGGGGGTGAGAGATGACATGGTCAGGGGCGGAGAAAGTGGCCATCTGGGATGGGCTTAGGTATAGGGTGGAATTAAAGGGGTGTGAGTTAAGTGGGGAAGATGACAGACGGTAGAGGGGATTGGTGGCGCAAGCCTCCGGTAAGGCTGGTAACGTGGAACGTCCGGGGACTGAATGGGCCGGTTAAAAGGTCGCAGGTGTTCACGCAGGAGATGCACCCCCGTGTGAAGGACCAGGTTAGGTTGAGGAAGGGGTGGGTCGGGCAGGTTTTTCCACTTGGGGTTTGATTCGAAATCGAGTGGTGTGGTGATTTTAATGAGCAACAAAATGGGATATGCGAGTGCGAAGGAGGTGAGGGATCCAGGTGGGAGATATGTGATTGTGAGTGGGGTATTGGAAGGGGCACCGGTAGTGTGGGTAAATGTGTATGCCGCAAATTGGGATGATGTGGGTTTTATGAGGGGGTTGCTGGCAGCGATCCCAGATTTGGCCACGGACCGGTTGATCATGGGCGGAGATTTTAACTGTGTCCTACAGCTGAGAGTGGATAGATCGAGCCCTGGGTCGATGGGTAGGGTACGAATGGCAAGGGAGCTGGGGGGTTTATGGAGAGGATGGGTATGGTGGATCCATGGCGTTATCAGAACCCAGGGGGAAGGGAGTATTCTTTCTTCTCTCACGTCCATAAGGTGTATTCGAGGATTGATTACTTTGTAGTGAGTTGGGAGATTTTGGTTGGGGTGGAGGGGGCAGAGTAGGTGGGGATAGTTATCTCGGACCCTGCACCCCACTGGCTGGATATTCGGTTCAGTACGGGCCGAGAGCAGAGGTTTGACTCGGGGTTGTTGGCGGATGGAGGTTTTTGTGATAAGGTGCGGTTGGTGCTTAGGGATTATGTGGAGCATTTGATCAGAATGGGGAGGTGTGGGCAGGCATTGTTTGGGAAGCACTGAAGGCAGTGGTCCGGGGAGAAATTCTCATCTACGGTTCGTGTGAGTAAGGAAAGGAGGGTGGAACATGACCATCTAGTGAGCGAGATAGTGGAAGTGGACAGGGAATATTCAAGGGTGCCCACTGTGGAGGGATTGACGAGGAGGAAAAAACTGAACGGGCAGTTTGACAGGCTGACAATGGAGAGAGCGGTAGGGCAACTGCGTAGGGCAAGAGGGGTGAAATACAAATATGGGGAGAAGGCAAGCCACATGCTGGTGCACCAGCTGTGGAGGCAGGCTGCGTCCAGGGAAATATTGAAGATCCGGACTGGGGCTGGGGATGTGGTGGCAGAGCCAGGGAAGATAAATGAGGCATTTAGAGAGTATTACCAGGGACTTTATGAGGCAGGCCCAGGAGGAGAGGAGGGGGACGTGGGGTGGTTTCTGGACGAGCTGAAATTTCCCCAGGTGGAGGAAGCAAAGAGGCAGGCATTGGAGGAGCCCCTGGGGCTGAGGGAGGTGCTGGATAGTATCAGAAGTCGGGAAGGCCCCTGGGTCGGATGGGTACCCAACAGAATTTTATAAGGAATTTGCGGTGGACCTGGCACCACATCTGTTGGGGGCGTTTAATGAAGCACTGGAGAAGGGGGAGTTGCCGGAGACGATAAAGCAGGCAGTAATCACACTAATCCCCCAAAAAAGGGAAGGATCCTGTGGAATGTGGGTCGTATAGACCCAAATCACTATTGAACACAGATGTGAAAGTATTGGCTAAGCTGTTGGCGGGGCGGATGGAGGATTGTGTCCCGGGGTGGTGGCAGAAGATCAAACAGGCTTCGTGAAGGGCAGGCAGCTGGCGAGTAATATAAAACGGCTGTTGAATGTGATGAATCCATCGAGAGCTCTGGTACCAGAGGTGGTGGTGTCCAAGGACGCGGAGAAAGCATTTGATCGGGTGGAGTGGCGGTATTTGTTCGAGATTTTGAGAAGATTTGGGTATAAGCCAAGATTTGTGGCATGGGTACAGTTGCTGTATGTGGCACCGAGGGCGAGGGTGAGGACGAATGATATGAGCTCACGAAGCTTTGACTTACACAGGGTACGAGGCAGGGGTGCCCGCTGTCGCCGCTGCTGTTTGCGCTGGCTGGCGATAGAGCCGTTGCCGATGGCTCTCAGGGGGGTCAGCGGAGTGGCAGGGGATAATGAGGGGACAGAGGGAGCACGGGTATTGCTCTATGTCGATGACCTCTTGCTGTATTTTTCGGATGCGTTGGAGAGTTCGGAAAGGATTATGGGCCTGTTGGGGAGGTTTGGAGGGTTCTCGGGGTATGTAGGGAAAATCGAGGTATTCCCCGTGAATGAGCTATGAAAGCGGGCTAATTTAGGGGAGATGCCATTTACGGTAGCCAGGGACAGGTTTAGGTATTTGGGGACTCGGGTAGCGAGGGAATGTGCGCGGCTCCAATAGTGGAACTTAATGAAGCTGGTGGAGGAGGCCAGGAGGATCTTAGGAGGTGGGATACACTGCACTTAACATTGGCAGGGAGGGTCCAAGTGGTAAAAATGAATATTCTGCCGAGGTTTATCTTTCAGGCTCTCCCGATCTTTATACCAAAGGCCTTTTTTCGGAAAGTGGACATTATCATTGCGAAGGGTAAATGGGACCTCCTCTTGTGCAAGGATGAGCCTGATACAGTTTAAGGTGATGCACAGGGTGCATATGACTCGGGCGAGAATGAGTGGGTTCTTTCAGGGGGTAGCAGATGAGTGTGAGAGGTGTGGGCGGGGCCAGCGAATCACGCGCACATGTTTTGCGGTTGTGAAAAATTGGGAAGATTCTGGGCGGGGGTGTTCGCGGTCTTAGCCAGGACAGTGGAGGAGGAGGTGGACCCGGATCCTTTGGTGGCGATATTTGGGGTTTCAGAGAAGCCGGAGCTCATGGAGAGGAGGAAGGCCGATGTCTTGGCCTTTGCCTCTCTGATTGCAGGGCGGCGAATTTTGCTGGAGTGGCGGTCGGCTTGGCCACCGGGGGTAGCGGCTTGGTTGGGCGACCTGTACAACTGCCTGTGGTTGGAGAAGATAAAGTATGAGTTAAGGGGCTCAGCAGGGGGGTTTGAGAAAAGGTGGGGGGATGTTTATGATTGTGTTTGAGGAGCTGTTCGTCACGGGGGAGAGGTGGGTGAAAAAGGGGGAAAATCTGTACAGACTGTATAATTGATTGTTGGGAAGTATGTTTTCTGGGGTGTTTATTTGCTGTAACCTGCTTTGATAACATTTTGTGATAAAATACATTTAAAAAAAAAAAGAATGCACTACCCACATCAATGAATGTGGAGACACAGGCACAACTTCCTTAACCTTATGGACGAGCAGTGTTTCCGCAGGCTGAATTTTGTTTTGTTTGTTCGTGGGAAGTGGGATTCAGCATTTATTGCCCAACTTTTAATTGCCCTCAAGAAGGTGGTGGTGAGCAATCACCTTGTACCACTACAATCTATCCGGTAGAATCTATCTGATGTAAGCACACCCACAGTTCTGTTACCGAGAGACTACCTGGAATGCTGATGATGATAGCATGCTGGTATGTATCCAACTCAGGATGGTGCATGGACTCATTAGAGAATCTTGCTTAAACCACCATGAAGGTGGCCTCTCTCTCCTTCTTGGCATTCTTGTAAGTCCCTGTAACATCAAAACATTCGCAGCAAGGTCAGGGCCCTTCATCCTCTCTGCTATTGTGGAGAGTATGCGTGGCTTGTTTTTCAATATCCTGTGGAGTTGATGTTGCAGCTCCAGCAGTCTCCTTCTCGCTGTTAGCCCATGGGGGTCCCAGTGAGCAGAATATGGAGAGGATTGCACCCACCCTCTCGCCTGCTAGTTTAGCTAGTGTTCACTTGTAAATCATTCGTCACCAGATGAAAACCCAACAAGCTTTCTAACTGGCTTACCAAAGGCCTGAGTAATTACACTGCTGAATGGCTGTGTGTCCTGTCATGAGGAATTCTTGGAGCAAATTAAGTCCTTTTTTTTCTTTTATAAATTTAGAGTGCCCAATTAATTTTTTCCAATTAAGGGGCAATTTAGTTTGGCCAATCCACCTTTGGGTTGTGGGGACGAAACCCACGCAAACACGGGGAGAATGTGCAAACTCCACGCGGACAGTGACCCGGAGCCGGGATCGATCCTGGGACCTCCGCGCCGTGAGGCTACAGTGCCAATCACTGTGGTATTGATTTTGACAGTCATTATAAGGAAATCTACTGGCAGTTCAATCATTGATGATACAAGGTCAGCATGTGTGTATCAAGTATTTTTAGTTGTCCACCAACCATCTCGCAGGTGTTCCGCGCCTCTCCATCTTTACTTGAGAGCCATTTAACTTAATGACCTCTTCCTTTGCATATCTGATCTGCACAGTTTGTAGTGGCCCATGTCCAGTCACTCTTGCACCCTCTCTCTCTCACTCTTTTTTGCACTTTCACTCTCGTCTGCAAATGAGGAGATGAGTGAGTGAAGGTGAGGTTTTCACCCAGTGGATGGATACAGCACATCTGGTGGGGGGACCAGAGACATATAAAGATTTTTTTTTTTTTTTATAAATTTAGATTACTCAATTATTTTTTCCAATTAAGGGGCAATTTAGCATGGCCAACCCACCTACTCTGCACATTTTTGGGTTGTGGGGGCGAAACCCACGCAGACACGGGGAGAATGTGCAAACTCCACACGGACAGTGACCCAGAGCCGGGATCGAACCTAGGACCTACAACACCATGAGGCGGTCGTGCTAACCACTAGGCCACCGTGCTGCCCTAGAGACATGTAAAGATTGACCTAAAAGTGGATTGATAAATTGGGAGATGAGGGTGTGGATAGAAAGTGGAAATTAGGAGTGATGAGGTGGAGTGTGCTCGGTGTAACAGGGGGAAGGTGAGGCGGGTAGAGGTCGATGTGGGTGAGTCATCACTTTCTGATCTGGTAGGAACATAAACTGCATTGCCTGGGTGCAACACTCCTGGTTCTCACAATCACAGCCACCCCCAAGCAGGCCTTCCTTGTGTCAGTCATAAGATTCTTCTCTGTAACTAGGGAAAAGCATGTCCTACCTTCCCCTGACTACATCCGGCAGTAACTCCAAGAAGGCATCATTAATTCGGATTGCTGCCCGTGCTCTTTTCCCATCTATCCAAAGCAGCTGCTGACTCACCCGATTTCCATTTTGCAATTGACCATTTAAGCAATGGCCATCAGATTGTGCCATGTGTATGTGCATTATGCCAGCTCAGCGGTTCAAAACCAGGAAGTCAGAATTTATTGCCTCAGTCAATCCAAAGTCATGCAATCTGACTTCACTTTTTTTTAACACACATGGCATAGTGGGGGAAGTGGTGCGGTGATATTGTCACTGGACTCTTAATCCAGAGAGCCAGGGTAATGCTCTGGGAACTAGGTTTGAATCCCACCATTGCAGATGGTGAATTTGAAATAAATAAAACTCTGGAATTGAAGATGATGACCATCTTTATCATTCTAATGATAACCATGAAACCATTGTTGACTGTTGTAAAAACCCATTCTGGTTTACCAATGATTTGATTGGATTAATTGTCACATGTACCGAAGTACAGAGAAAAGTATTTTTCTGCAGCCGGGAACGTACACAGTACATACATAGTTGGGTACCGGTATCCATGACACCTACCAAAACAAGGTATGCGCAAATAGAGAAGGAATGCCTTGGTCTTCTCACTGGCATCCTCAAGTTTCACGACTATGTCTCCGGCCTGCCGACATTCACTGTCGAGACAGATCATAGGCCTCTGGTCCAGTGGCGTGCAGAGGGGGGGGCCGACGGTGCGCTGGCCCCGGGCATCGATTGGATGGGGGCAGCAGCGTGAAGAGAACGGAGCACGCACCGCGGGCGGCCTGCGCGCGCCTGCGCACCGCGGGCGGCCTGCGCGCGCCTGCGCACCGCGGGCGGCCTGCGCGCGCCTGCGCACCGCGGGCGGCCTGCGCGCGCCTGCGCACCGCGGGCGGCCGGAGCGCGCCTGCGCACCGCGGGCGGCCGGAGCGCGCCTGCGCACCGCGGGCGGCCGGAGCGCGCCTGCGCACCGCGGGCGGCCGGAGCGCGCCTGCGCACCGCGGGCGGCCGGAGCGCGCCTGCGCACCGCGGTCGCCGCTGGTGAAGAGGCGGCTTTGCACTTGGCGGCTGGAGCATGAACAAAAAGGGCGCGAAATCTCCCGAATCAACGGCAATCAATGCCACCATGGGTGAGTTTTATTTATTCTTTATCTTTATCTTTTGATCCATTTTTAAACTCTTCTCTGCACCCTCTCTATAGTTGTCAACTTACTAAACTGTCGTGCCCAGAATTTGACATTTGGGCCGGGGCACCCATTTGGGACAGAACCAGTATTTTATGAAGATTCATCATGGCCTCTTAACTTTTGCCCTCTTACCCTTTATACTTAAAGCCCAGGGTCCTATAAATGGGAGATTCTCAGAGACAGGGGCAGCACGGTAGCATGGCGGTTAGCATAAATGCTTCACAGCTCCAGGGTCCCAGGTTCGGTTCCCGGCTGGGTCACTGTCTGTGCGGAGTCTGCACGTCCTCCCCGTGTGTGCGTGGGTTTCCTCCGGGTGCTCCGGTTTCCTACCACAGTCCAAAGATGTGCGGGTTAGGTGGATTGGCCATGCTAAATTGCCCGTAGTGTCCTAAAAAAGTAAGGTTAAGGGGGGGGGCTGTTGGGTTACGGGTATAGGGTGGATACGTGGGTTTGAGTAGGGTGATCATTGCTCGGCACAACATCGAGGGCTGAAGGGCCTGTTCTGTGCTGTACTGGTCTATGTTCTATGTTCCACTTGACTGCAAGCTGCTGGAGCTCGGATCTTGAACAGAGCTTTATATCTGGATTTGGGGACCCTTTATGCACTGGCATAGTGCACAAACAGGCCCCACATGACCAGGGTTTTGTGAAGAAGAAGGGATCTGGAAATGTGTCGACTGTGAAAATATTTGTGGAAATTGGGTGAAGTAATGCCGTTGTTTGATGAGACTTGGTGCTAAAGCTTTAGAGAAATGAAGATGGAATTTGATTTGAAGAAGTTCAACGTTTTGAAGGATATTGTGGCTGAAATGAATGTGATACGTGCTGAATGGGCTGACTGAGAAATGTGTGAGATATGTCTTTGTATCTGCTATGTGTAATTTATCGGTCATATTATTGCAATTTTCCTGTTAATTCATGTTTAATTTACGTTGATTTTGGTGTGATTGCTAATATAAAAGTGAAGTTTTGTATATTGGTCTTAGTTGGGTTGTTTGTAGTTTGTTTCCACAAGGGTCATAACAGTATTTCCATGACGTTGCTGCTATTATCCTTCTCCATGGGGGTTGCAGAGGAGGGAGGCACAACTTTCGAGACATAACATCTCACCCATTGCTGCAAAGCAAAATGACTGAAGAAGAGAACAATATCCCTAGAATCCCAGCGCTAAGGGGAAATTGACTAACACTGACAGCGCAATTTAACCTCAGGCAGCCGTCCTATACCTTAGAGATGACCTAGAGACAGCTTGGGGCCTGTCGTGAAGGTGAGTGAGTGCCTTTAAATTTGCTTACCTTTCACCGGGAGCAGGGTTTGAGGGAATATCAGGTAAGCTCTTCGTTTCTTTCTCTTCTTGTTTTTTTTTTAAATCTAGAGGCAATGTCAGGGAAGGCAGTACAATGCTCCTCCTGCAGAATGTTTGAGGTGAGGGACGCCGTCAGTGTCCCTGCTGATTTCATCTGTGGGAAGTGCACCCAACTCCAGCTCCTCAAAAACCGTGTTAGGGACCTGGAGCTTGAACTGGATGAACTTCGGATCATTCGGGAGGCAGAGGGGGTCATAGATAGGAGCTTCAGGGAAGTAGTTACACCAAAGACTGGAGATAGATGGGTAACTGTAAGAGGGACTGGGAAGAAGCAGTCAGTGCAGGGACCCTAAGCCATGGGGTACGGGCCTCTGGCACGGAGTCTGTCCCTGTTGCTCAGAAGGGAAGGGGGGAAAGGAGTAGAACATTAGTAATTGGGGACTCAATAGTCAGGGGCACAGATAGGAGATTTTGTGGGAGCGAGAGAGACTCACGTTTGGTATGTTGCCTCCCAGGTGCAAGGGTACGTGATGTCTCGGATCGTGTTTTCCGGGTCCTTAAGGGGGAGGGGGAGCAGCCCCAAGTCGTAGTCCACATTGGCACTAACGACATAGGTAGGAAAGGGGACAAGGATGTCAGGCAGGCCTTTAGGGAGCTAGGATGGAAGCTCAGAGCGAGAACAAACAGAGTTGTTATCTCTGGGTAGTTGCCCGTGCCACGTGATAGTGAGATGAGGAATAGGGAGAGAGAGCAATTAAACACGTGGCTACAGGGATGGTGCAGGCGGGAGGGATTCAGATTTCTGGATAACTGGGGCTCTTTCTGGGGAAGGTGGGACCTCTATAGACAGGATGGTCTACATCTGAACCTGAGGGGCACCAATATCCTGGGGGGGAGATTTGTTAGTGCTCTTTGGGGGGGTTTAAACTAATTCAGCAGGGGCATGGGAACCTGGATTGTAGTTTTGGGGTACGGGAGATTGAGAGTATAGAGGTCAGGAGCACAGATTTGACTTCGCAGGAGGGTGCCAGTGTTCAGGTAGGTGGTTTGAAGTGTGTCTACTTCAATGCCAGGAGTATACGAAATAAGGTAGGGGAACTGGCAGCATGGGTTGGTACCTGGGACTTTGATGTTGTGGCCATTTCAGAGACATGGATAGAGCAGTGACAGGAATGGTTGTTGCAGGTTCCGGGGTTTAGGTGTTTTAGTAAGGTCAGAGAAGGGGGCAAAAGAGGGGGAGGTGTGGCGCTGCTTGTCAAGGACAGTATTACAGTGGCGGAAAGGATGCTAGATGGGGACTCTTCTTCCGAGGTAATATGGGCTGAGGTTAGAAACAGGAAAGGAGAGGTCACCCTGTTGGGAGTTTTCTATAGGCCACCTAATAGTTCTAGGGATGTAGAGGAAAGGATGGCGAAGATGATTCTGGAAAAGAGCGAAAGTAACAGGGTAGTTGTTATGGGAGACTTTAACTTTCCAAATATTGACTGGAAAAGATATAGTTCGAGTACATTAGATGGGTCGTTCTTTGTACAATGTGTGCAGGAGGGTTTCCTGACACAATATGTTGACAGGCCAACAAGAGGCGAGGCCACATTGGATTTGGTTTTGGGTAATGAACCAGGCCAGGTGTTAGATCTGGAGGTAGGTGAGCACTTTGGAAACAGTGACCACAATTCGGTGCCCTTTACGTTAGTGATGGAAAGGGATAAGTATACCCCGCAGGGCAAGAGTTATAGCTGGGGGAAGGGCAATTATGATGCCATTAGACATGACTTAGGATGTGTAGGTTGGAGAAGTAGGCTGCAAAGGTTGGGCACACTGGATATGTGGAGCTTGTTCAAGGAACAGCTATTGCATGTTCTTGATAAGTACGTACCAGTCAGGCAGGGGGGAAGGGGTCGAGCGAGGGAACCGTGGTTTACCAAAGAAGTGGAATCTCTTGTTAAGAGGAAGAAGGAGGCCTATGTGAAGATGAGGCGTGAAGTTTCAGTTGGGGCGCTTGATAGTTACAAGGAAGCGAGGAAGGATCTAAAGAGAGAGCTAAGACGAGCAAGGAGGGGACATGAGAAGTCTTTGGCAGGTAGGATCAAGGAAAACCCAAAAGCTTTCTATAGGTATGTCAGGAATAAAAGAATGACTAGGGTAAGAGTAGGGCCAGTCAAGGACAGTGGTGGGAAGTTGTGTGTGGAGGCTGAGGAGATAATCGAGATACTAAATGAATACTTTTCGTCAGTATTCACTCAGGAAAAAGATAATATTGTGGAGGAGAATGCTGAGACCCAGGCTATTAGAATAGATGGCATTGAGGTGCGTAGGGAAGAAGTGTTGGCAATTCTGGACAAGGTGAAAATAGATAAGTTCCTGGGGCCTGATGGGATTTATCCTAGGATTCTCTGGGAAGCCAGGGAAGAGATTGCTGAGCCTTTGGCTTTGATTTTTAGGTCATCATTGGCTACAGGAATAGTGCCAGAGGACTGGAGGATAGCAAATGTGGTCCCTTTGTTCAAGAAGGGGAGTAGAGATAACCCCGGTAACTATAGGCCGGTGAGCCTAACGTCTGTGGTGGGTAAAGTCTTGGAGAGGATTATAAAAGATACAATTTATAATCATCTAGATAGGAATAATATGATTAGGGATAGTCAGCACGGTTTTGTGAAGGGTAGGTCATGCCTCACAGCTAATAAGGTTCCCCACGGTCGGCTATTGCAGAAAATACGGAGGCTGGGGATTGAGGGTGATTTAGAGATGTGGATCAGAAATTGGCTAGTTGAAAGAAGACAGAGAGTGGTAGTTGATGGGAAATGTTCAGAATGGAGTTCAGTTACGAGTGGCGTACCACAAGGATCTGTTCTGGGGCCGTTGCTGTTTGTCATTTTTATAAATGACCTAGAGGAGGGCGCAGAAGGATGGGTGAGTAAATTTGCAGACGACACTAAAGTCGGTGGAGTTGTAGACAGTGCGGAAGGATGTTGCAGGTTACAGAGGGACATAGATAAGCTGCAGAGCTGGGCTGAGAGGTGGCAAATGGAGTTTAATGTGGAGAAGTGTGAGGTGATTCACTTTGGAAAGAATAACAGGAATACGGAATATTTGGCTAATGGTAAAATTCTTGGTAGTGTGGATGAGCAGAGGGATCTCGGTGTCCATGTACATAGATCCCTGAAAGTTGCCACCCAGGTTGATAGGGTTGTGAAGAAGGCCTATGGTGTGTTGGCCTTTATTGGTAGAGGGATTGAGTTCCGGAGCCATGAGGTCATGTTGCAGTTGTACAAAACTCTAGTACGGCCGCATTTGGAGTATTGCGTACAGTTCTGGTCGCCTCATTATAGGAAGGACGTGGAAGCTTTGGAACGGGTGCAGAGGAGATTTACCAGGATGTTGCCTGGTATGGAGGGAAAATCTTATGAGGAAAGGCTGATGGACTTGAGGTTGTTTTCGTTAGAGAGAAGAAGGTTAAGAGGTGACTTAATAGAGGCATACAAAATGATCAGAGGGTTAGATAGGGTGGACAGCGAGAGCCTTCTCCCGCGGATGGAGGTGGCTAGCACGAGGGGACATAGCCTTAAATTGAGGGGTAATAGATATAGGACAGAGGTCAGAGGTGGGTTTTTTATGCAAAGAGTGGTGAGGCCGTGGAATGCCCTACCTGCAACAGTAGTGAACTCGCCAACATTGAGGGCATTTAAAAATTTGTTGGATAAGCATATGGAGGATAAGGGCATAGTGTAGGTTAGATGGCCTTTAGTTTTTTTTCCATGTCGGTGCAACATCGAGGGCCGAAGGGCCTGTACTGCGCTGTATCGTTCTATGTTCTATGTTCTATATTATACTTGTTTCTGGAACTAACCTTTTCATTCAACCGAGGAAGGTACTGCGCTGTATCGTTCTATGTTCTAAAGATAAAGAGGTCAGTGAATAGCTCTAGAACGGGTGCAACTGCGTTTTCTATAGGTTTTTTGGTGATATTTAATGAAATATTTACGTGGGGCTTTGGGGCATACAATCAAGATTTGCCCTGGGCATCACCAGACCTCTGCACGCCACTGCTCTGGTCCACATTATCGACAAGGACCTGAACGACATGATGCCTCGGTTGCAGTGCATCCTCCTCAGACTCAGAAGGTACGACTTTGACTTAGTGTACACGCCTGGCAAGGAGCTCACCATCGCTGATGCATTGTCCCGCTCCATCACATTGCCCAGTGAACCGCTGGAAATCATCCGGCAGATTGAATCACAGGTGCAGTTGTGTGCTAGCACCCTCCCGGCGACTGATGAGAAGGTGGTTCGTATCCGTGAGGAGACAGCCAAAGACCCCCTCTTGCAGCGTGTCATGCACCACCTCGCCAATGACTGGTAGAAAGGGCAGTGCCCTCAATTCTTCAATGTCAAGGACGACTTGACGGTGATTGATGGTATCCTCCTCAAGCTGGATCGCATTGTCATTCCACTCAGTCTCCAGAGCTTGGTGCTCCGGCAAACCCACAAGGGACATCTGGGTGTCGAGAAGTGCAGACGCAGAGCCAGGCAAGCTGTCTACTGGCCTGGGATTAGTCAGCACATCTCAAATATGGTCCTCAACTGTGCGACCTGTCAACGCTTCCAGCAAGTGCAGAGGAAGGAGACGTTCCAGCAGCATGAAATCGAGACCTCCCCATTGTCCAAGGTTGGCATCGCCCTTTTCGTGTGAATGGTCATGACTATGTGTTGATTATTGACTATTTTTCCAATTACCGTGAAGTCGTGAAGCTCTCAGACCTCACATCTCGGACTTTCATCAAGGCCTGTAAGGAGACATTCTCCAGGCATGGTATCCCACTCACTGTCATGAGTGACAATGGCCGGTACTTCAACAGCCACAAGTGGCCTATGTTTGCCAAGTCATACCATTTCAAATATGACACTTCCAGCCCACACTATCTGCAGTCCAATGGGAAGGTTGAAAAAGGGGTGCACATTGTGAAACAGCTCATCTGCAAGACTGCGCGGATTCTGATTCTGACATCTACCTCGCGCTGCTTGCGGACAGGGCGACCCCACTGTCCACTGGCATGTCGCCGGCTCAACGCCTGATAAACAGGGACCTGCGGACGACACTTCCAGCCATACACTTGCCCAACCTGGATCACTTCCCGGTGCTGCAGAAGGTGCAGCAGCTCTGAAACCAGAAAAAGCAGGGCTATGATGCTCATGCCACTGATTTGCCTGTGTTATCCCCGGCAGACACGGTCAGGATCAAGATACCGGATGGTGGCTGGTTGGCTCCAGCTGTCGTTGTTCGACAGGCTGCGCCAGGCTCGTATCTTGTACGTATGGCTGATGGTTCTGCTGTGCGACGAAACAGACGGGCACTGCGCAAAGCTGCCTGCCTGCAACCGCTTTCTTCTCCGTTTCTGTCCGTTGTTTTACCTCCTGATACCTCGGACTACGAGGCCACCAGTCAGGTTTCCATCCCGCCTGCCATGGCGCCATTATCCCCATCACCACCTCTCCGGCGGTCGACAAGGATCAGACGCAGGCCCCAGAGACTGGACTTGTGAACATTTGCTTTGTTTGCTATATTCTGTTTTCTCACATTAGACAGCTGTCTTCACATGTAAATACGTTCACATATGCCACCGCTTGTAAATATTTAATATATGCCACCGCATGTAAGTACGTTCCCAATTGCCAACAAAACATAAAAAGGGGAGATGTCATGATATGCAAACATGCAGATAATGAACACAGAGAACAGGACATGACCAATGAGCAGACAGGTCACTCAGGGGTGGTATCTCACTATAAAAGGCACGAGGCACTCACACTCTGCCTCCTTCCACTGATGAACATCTACAGAGTGAGTCAGGGTGTATGTACAGTATCACACCTCCAGCATGTGGCGAAGAGCTAGTCTGGTTCAGTCAGACAGAGTAACCACACTTAGGTTAGCAGAGAGTTGAACTCATAGAGAACTGTGCTACTGGTTCAATAAATCAGATTGAACTAACTTCAAGTCTGGAGTATTGTGGTAGTCGGTATTAGGGGTATTACGGTACCCTGGATAATGCTGTAAGACTATTGGTGTGGGAGGTACCTGAGACAGCTATATCATTGGTGAAGCCTGCCTGCTGGTTCTGCCCAGTAAGGCGGAGTATAAGAGTCCGTGTCTCCCCTGCAGCTGCATTCTGTACCTGCTCTGCTGGGGGAAACATCTAGATCAATAAAGCCTTCAATTGTCGTCCAATCTCGCTTCTGGAGTCATTGATCGAGCATCAATCTATTGGACTAGATTTTGAAGAATGGAGCTCCGAATCAAGCCGGAGTGTCTGCAACTCAGCCCCCACGCTGCAGACTGAGCAGCAACCAAACACTGGCTGGCGTGCTTTAACGGGTACCTCAGGACGGCCACAACTACACCCACGGAGGACCAGAAACTGCAAGTTCTCCACTCGAGGGTGAGCTCAGAGATCTACACCCTCATCGAGGATGCGGACGATTTCAAGGCCGCGATGGCCCTGTTGAAAGGACACTACATTCGCCCAGTAAATCAGGTCTACGCCCGACATCTGCCAGCGACAAGGCGACAAATCCCCGGGGATACAGCCAGCGAACACACACAACGTTTAATCCGGGACGCATTTGTTGCAGGTATGCTGTCCCCCCAAATCCGCCAGCGGCTGCTACAAAAAGAGACACTAGGCCTCAAGGAGGCACAGGCCTTTGCTAGCTCCCTGGATGTGGCCTCCCGAAACGCCCGCGCATACGTCCCCAAACGCATGGCAGCCCCTTGGGCAGTGTGGAACACCCCCGCCCCGCGGCCGACTCTGATGCATCCCCCATCCCCCCGTAAGCTTGTGCTGCACGACTACCAGGCAATCCGGGAGGCCCCTCTGTTAATTTTACGGGCAAGCTAAGCACCCCCGGCGTCTCTGCCTGGCCCACTCCTCCATCTGCAAAGGGTGTGGAAAAAAGGGCCTTTTCGTGGCCGTATGCCAAGCCCGGGCGGTCGCCGCCATCTCCAGGGGCGAACTGGGATTGCCACCCCAACCTTCTCCATGATTCACTTGTGGCCAGCGGGCACCGCCATCTTCCTTCTCCAGAGCCACGTGCGGCCTCCGGGCGCCGCCATCTTGTTCCCCAGGGACCACGTGCAACGGATGGGCGCCGCCATCTTGCACACCCCCAGCCATGTGCGACCAGTGGGCTGCCATCTTGGCTGGAGTCTCAGGACCCCGATTTGGATGACCACACATCACTTGAAGAAAACTTCCAGCTTTTGCCATGACTCGCCTCGGTGACCCTGGACCAGTCTCGGCCCCGAACGTTCTCGACCGCGACGAGGACTGTGCTCTCATCAGTGGGCATAAGTCATCCTGCCTGATCGACTCCGGGAGCACAGAAAGCTTCATACACCCCAACACGATAAGGCGCTGTTCTCTTCCTATCCACCCAAATCATCAAAGAATCTCCCTGGCCTCCAGGTCTCACTCGGTAGAGATCAAAGGGTTCTGCGTAGTGAACCTCATGGTCCAGGGAAAGGAATTTAAAAATTTCCGGCTCTATGTCCTTCCTCATCTCTGCGCTGCCACGCTCCTAGGATTAGATTTCCAATGCAACCTCCAGAGTTTAACTTTTAAATTCGGCGGCTCTATACCCCCCCCCTCACCGTCTGCAGCCTCGTGACCCTCGAGGTCGAGCCACCTTCCCTTTTTGCAAACCTCACCCCGGATTGCAAACCCGTTGCCACCAGGAGCAGACGGTACTGTGCCCAGGACCGGACCTTCATTAGGTCGGAAGTCCAGCGGTTACTGAAGGAAGGCATTATCGAGGCTAGCAACAGTCCCTGGAGAGCTCAAGTAGTGGTTGTAAAGACCGGGGAGAAGCACAGGATGGTCATCGATTATACATAGAACATAGAACATAGAACATTACAGCGCAGTACAGGCCCTTCGGCCCTCGATGCAGCGCAGACCTGTGAAACCCCTCTAGATAGACCATCAACAGGTATATACAGCTCTACGCGTACCCTCTCCCCACATATCTGATTTGGTCAATCAGATTGCACAATACAAAGTCTTTTCCACGGTGGAACATAGAACATAACAGCACAGTACAGGCCCTTCGGCCCTCAATGTTGCGCCAACCTGTGAAACCCCCCTAAAGCCCATCTACACTATTCCCTTATCGTGCATATGTCTATCCAATGACCTTACTGTTGGCAAGTCCACTACTGTTGCAGGCAGGGAATTCCACGCCCTTACTACTCTCTGAGTAAAAAACTTACCTCTGACATCTGTCCTATATCTAACTCCCCTCAATTTAAAGCTATGTCCCCTCGTGCTAGACATCACCATCCGAGGAAAAAGGCTCACTGTTGTTGCTCGTTTTACTGGAGTGTATTAACACGCCTCCGTTTAATGGCCATGTGCTTAACACTACTATGGCTCTGTGGTTGCTTTCCTTTGGGTGGTGACTGGATTCATGGGTACGGTAGCTATCTGATCTGTGGGGGGTTGGGGTGCTTGTCTTTTCTGCTGCGCTGCTGGCGCACATAGAACATAGAACATAGAACAGTACAGCACAGAACAGGCCCTTCGGCCCTCAAGGTTGTGCCGAGCCATGATCACCCTACTCAAACCCACGTATCCACCATGTTCCTTGAACATAACCCTGCGCTGTCTCACTTAATTCCTGCCAGTCTGGGGCATTCTCCTCATCTAGCCGTGTTCCAAAAGTACTTTGGAACCCATTCTGCACTGAAAGCAGAGATTGCAGTTCCGCAATCTGCTTTCTACACTTCGCATTATCCACTGTACTTTGTCTTTGTTCTGTGGTGGCAGCATGGGGTGCTCTTAACGCTGCCTTAAGGTCAGAGCATTGCCTCTGCAATGCCTCTACCTGCTTCTCTGATTCTTCTCTTATCATGACAGCACGTTGCACGTCCTGATAGGCCTTTTCGTACTGGGTCTGGGAACTGCTCAGATGGGCTAGACATGACTGATGTGCCCTCTTGGCATCATCTACCTCGCTACCCTTCTCTGCCAGCTTCCCTCTAAGTTCCATATTCTCTTTCTCGATGTCCCTGACATCCACTTTGCTCATCCTATTTCGTTCTTCTAATTCTGCCCGGAGCGTCTGAACGACCTCCTCAGTGCCTCGCAACTGTGCCAAACAGGACACGATTGCCATCGGCTTGCGTGATTTACTAAGGTTTTTCTTATGAATTTGAGAGTGGTTCTCCCACCAAGTATGTCCTATACTTCCGGGACCTGTCTCCTCATTCATACAGAACTCTTTCCAAAGGAGCCATCCCTTTCCTTGCAGATACTTGCGGAGTTCCAGCTCCCACACAGGACACTGGCCTACTCGGCTACTGCTGGTCGCTGCGACCACAAACCGTTCTGGGTTCATGAGGCGTTCCATTGCCTGCATGGCCATTTTGTCTTTCTCTTAAATTTGGAACAGGGGGTGTTGAGGTTATGTTTTACAAGACGGGTAAGGCTTACGCTATGTTCCGTTCACAAAACTCCCGAAAGTTCGTCGCAACAAAAGCTCTCAGGTTTTCCTTACAACCCTGTTAGTACGCATGCACAAAACACACTTCCGAATTATCTTTATTCATTTGAACACCTTGATTACTTGTGATTTTTCCTTTTTCTTTACTCAGATTTCTAATTCAAATTTCTGGGTCCTCGACGGAGTGGGGGTGCCACTTGTAACCGCGTCCCGTCAGGATGTCGCCACTAAATGTTGCTCGTTTTACTGGAGTGTATTAACACGCCTCCGTTTAAAGGCCGTGTGCTTAACACTACTATGACTCTGTGTATGTAATTATGCTCAGGAGTCGCCAGGTGCCGTATTTAGAAACCTCACAAGTATATCAAGGTCAGGTTCAAAGTAATAAATCTGTACACCGATTAGTAAGTCCAAACGATTGATATTTATTATGACAAATATAATAAATACACATGCATACGCTAAAGCGACTAACTTACTTCTAATACTAAACAACTAAAATACTTATCTAGACAGGAACAGGCAAGGTCAGGGAGCAAGGCCTTCGTCCCGTTCTTGGTCTGCAACTCTCAGGTACTTAAAGTTGTCAGGATCTAGCAAGGTCTGGATCACGTAGCGATCGTTGTATTGGCACTTACAGTTCGATGGCTGATGGCTCAAAGGCTGGTGATGGAACTGGAGTCAGGATGCGATGTATCAGCAAAGCAGAGCCGGAGCGACAAAACAGCAGAGAGCCGGAGCCAAAACAGAGAGCCGGAGCCAAACAGACCGAACCATGTGCGGGGTCTACTTTTATAGTCCCTAGAAGTCCGTGCCCCTTCGGGGCGGGCCTTTTACCTGCCATGTATCGATTGGGCCTTTCCCAATCGATATCTTCCAAATCCCCCAATCTGAGGGTCGCTTCTCGATGGGTGGGCTGTCCCTATGGTTCTTTGTGTTGGATACAGTGGTGCCGTTCTGTCTGGGCGTCTACTCAAAAGTATCTATTGATACTTCAATGTTTCTATTGTGCGGGGTCTGGATCTGGATCACCTCATTACTATGTAGATCTTGTTGCCATTTACACCTTTGGCTGAGACTCTGCACCTGGCCACAAACTGGTTTCTGTACATGCAGAATGCTAATTAGTCTCCTGCAAACTGCTTGTCCTTGCTAAGACTGTTTTTCCCTGCAGCCTTAGCAGTTCTCCATTTTGTAGCCCAGTGTCCATCTTAGGTGGCTACACTGTCCACCCTATCTAATCCTCTGATCATCTTCTATGCCTCAATTAAGTCATCTCTTAACCTTCTTCTCTCTAACTAAAACAGCCTCAAACCCCTCAGCCTTCCCTCATAAGATCTTCCCTCCATACCAGGCAACATGCTGGTAAATCTCCTCTGCACCCTTTCCAATGCTTCCACATCCTTCCTATAATGTGGCGACCAGAATTGCACGTAATACTCCAAATGCGGCCGCACCAGAGTTTTGTACAACTGCAACATGACCTCATGGCTCCGAAACTCAATCCGTCTACCAATAAAAGCTAACACACCGTACGCTTTCTTAACAACCCTCTCAACCTGGGTGGCAACTTTCAGGGATCTATTGACATGGACACCGAGATCTCTCTGCTCGTCCACACTACCAAGAATCTTCCCATTAGCCCAGTACTCTGTCTTCTTGTTATTCCTTCCAAAATGAATCACTTCACACTTTTCTGCATTAAACTCCATTTGCCACCTGTCAGCCCAGCTCTGCAGCTTATCTATGGATCTGAAATCTGCCTACAATCAGCTCCCCATCCGCCCTAGTGACTGCAAATACACTGCATTCGAAGCTGATGGGCGGCTCTACCACTTCCTAAGGGTTCCCTTCGGTGTCACAAATGGAGTCTCGGTCTTCCAACGAGAGATGGACCGAATGGTTGACCGGTGCGGCTTGCAGGCCACGTTTCCGTATCTCGATAATGTCACCATCTGCGGCCACCACCAGCAGGACCATGACACCAACCTCCAAAAATTCCTCCATTCCGCAAAAATCCGTAATCTAACATATAACAAGGATAAATGCATGTTCAGCACCGACCGTCTAGACATCCTCGGCTAGGTAGTGCATGATGGAGTTATAGGCCCAGATCCCGAATGGACTCCCTTCATGGAGTTTCCCCTCCCCCCACTGCTCCAAGGCCCTGAAACGCTGCCTGGGATTTTTTTCGTATTATGCCCAGTGGGTCCCCAACTATGCGGACAAGGCCCGCCCACTAATTCAATCTACAGTTTTTCCCCTGTTGGCAGAGGCCCGCCAAGCCTTCAGCTGCATCAAAGCGGACATCGCAAAGGCCACGATGCACACAATCGATGAATCCCTTCCCTTCCAAGTCGAGAGTGTCCGAAGCAGCACTTGCGGCCACCCTCAACCAAGCGGGCAGACCCGTGGCCTTCTTCTCAGAAACCCTCCATGCTTCAGAAATCCGCCATTCCTCAGCTGAAAAGGAGGCCCAGGCCATAGTTTAAACCATGCCGCATTGGAGGCATTACCTGGCTGGCAGGAGATTCACTCTCCTCCGTTACCAACGGTCGGTTGCTTTCATGTTCGATAATGCACAGCGGGGCAAGATAAAGAACGACAAGATCTTACGGCGGAGGATTGAGCTCTCCACCTACAACTACGAGATCTTGTATCGTCCCGGGAAGCTAAATGAGCCTCCTGATGCCCTATCCCAGGGCACATGTGCCAACGCACAAGTGGACCGACTCCGGGCTCTCCACAAGGACCTCTGCCACCTGGGGGTCACTCGATTCTTCCATTTCATCAAGACCCGCAATCTGCCCTACTCCATCGAGGAGGTCAGGACGCCACCAGGAACTGCCAAATCTGCGCGGAGTGCAAGCCGCACTTCTACAGGCCAGAGAAAGCACTCCTGATGAAGGCTTCCCGTCCATTTAAACGCCTCAGTATAGACTTCAAAGGGCCCTTCCCGTCCAGCGACCGCAACATGTACTTCCTGAACGTGATTGACGAGTACTCCCGGTTCCCATTCGCCATCC
The DNA here is from genome assembly GCF_902713615.1 of Scyliorhinus canicula. Classification (NCBI taxonomy): domain Eukaryota; kingdom Metazoa; phylum Chordata; class Chondrichthyes; order Carcharhiniformes; family Scyliorhinidae; genus Scyliorhinus; species Scyliorhinus canicula. The sequence continues at coordinate 43,181,853 of NC_052148.1, read as the reverse complement.
CCTGCCCCGACATGACCGTAGCCACCGTCCTAAAAGCCTTCCACAGTATCTGTACCCTGTTCGACTTCCCAGCCTACATACACAGCGAAAGGGGGCCCTTCTTCATGAGTGACGAACTGTGTCAATTCCTGCTCAGCAAGGGCATTGCCTCGAGCAGGACGACCAGTTATAACCCCCGAGGAAACGGACAGGTAGAGAGGGAGAACGGAACCATCTAGAAGACCGTCCTACTGGCCGTGCGGTCCAGGAATCTCCCAGTCTCCCGTTGGCAGGCGGTCCTCCCTGATGCTCTCCACTCCATCCGATCACTACTGTGTACCACGACCAACCAAACACCTCACAAACGTCTCCTTGTCTTCCCGAGGAAGTCCTCCTCCGGGACCTTGCTCCCAACCTGGCTGGCAGCTCCTGGACCCATCTTGCTCCGCAAACACGTTGCACAAGTTGCACTCATTGGTCAAGAGGGTCCACCTCCTCCACGCTAACCGTCAATATGCCTACGTGGCGTGCCCCCATGGCCGACAGGATACGGTCTTCCTTCGTGACCTGGCGCCCGCTGGATCCCCACCCACATCCCCACCACCACCCCTACCCTCCCTCCCACCGGCGCACCCCACAGCCGTCCCCTTCCCAGGTGGATAGGTCCTCCCTCCGGTCCCACCCAGGGGTGATGAAGAAGCCGTGTTGAAGGCGGAGCTGTAGTCTATGAACAGCAGCCCTTACCCGGTCTGGCCTTCATGTGAGTCCACCGCAATTGGCTGACTCTTAAATGCCCTCATGGATGGACAATAAATGCCGGCCCAGGCAGCGATGCCCACATCCCATGAACAGATAATAGATATTGAAGAGCCACTAGGATATTGTTCCCAGTGGATGTGGCGGACTAGTTTTTCTGCACGTGTTTTATTAATATCCATGTAAATGTTGCAAGTTCTCATCACTTAAAATTTTGAAAGGTCCTTCGATTGCTAACCACGATAAGTAAATTGTGAAATGGTTGCAAAGAGCATGACACGTTCCAGGAAAGCTTCCATTTCATCATTAGCAACTGCAGTGTTCGACAATGCCTTTAATCAGGTCATGCTGAACGTTGTCACATGTTTAACAGGTTGTAGGTAAAATCCATCTCTTGTTTTTGGCCCCAATGCGCTCCAAAGGCATCCTGAGCATTGTATCTGATGGGACTGGAAATTCTGTCGATCATGAATGGACTGCTCTGCTAAGTTTCTTCTTTTTTTTTATTTGTGCACTGGATATGGCATCATTGGTAAGGCCAGCATTTATTGTCCATCCCTAAACCTGTCTTTAACTCTCCTTGGCTGAGGGGTAGATCATGAGGGGCACAAGTTCTCCAGCCTGGAGGGGCTGGAGCGCTGTCAGCCAATCCGATTGGTCAGCAGTTCTCCAAGGCGGGACTTCCTTCCAAGTGCCAATGGAAATCCTGCCGACTGCCAATCAATTCTCATTTGAGAGTAAAATGGCAGCAGACCTGTCAGGGTTGGTGGGGTTGAGCCGCTGCCATCTGAAAAATTCAGGCCTAAATGTTGGCAATACTCCTATCCAGGCATTTGAAATTAATCAAACAGGAAGGATCTAGACCAGGGGTGGGCAAACTTTTCCGTGCAAGGGCCACATTCAGAAATTCACAATTCACAAAGGGCCGCATAGTATATTAAGTAAAATAATTACTTCACCCGGTTATGATTCTGGGCGCCTCATATAGAACATAGAACAGTACAGCACAGAACAGGCCCTCGACGTTGTGCCGAGCAATGATCACCCTACTCAAGTCAACGTATCCACCCTATACCAGTAAGTAACCCAACAGCCCCCCCCCCCACATTAACCTTAAAAAAAAAAAATTTTTTTTTTTAAATAAAAAAAAAATTTAAAAATATTTTTTTTTTTTTTTTTTTTTAATGACTTGGTGGGCCGCAGAAATACCTTTGGCGGGCCGCATGCGGCCCGCGGGCCGTAGTTTGCCCACCCCTGATCTAGACCATCCAGAGGAATACGTTTGCAATGCAATGAAATTTGGCTCCTATGACCCATAAGGTGCCAGTAACAAACGTTGATCGATTACATTCTATCAGATTTACAAAAGAGTGCTAAAAATAACAGGAAATCTTCACTGTATAAACAACCTTTTACAGTCCTCATTCAATATTTATGTAAAAATTAGACAGTAGATGCTGCAATACTTCTCTTTTCCGAATCCTAGTCCTAATGTTGCCTTGGGGGCCAGCAACAACTTGTATTTACATCACAACTTTCTTGGAGTAAAATGTCTGCAGTATCATTATCAAACACAATTTGGCGGCAGGCACAGATTGGGGCAACTGAGGAAAAGCTCAGTCAAAGAGGTAGGTATGGTGGAATATCTTAAACCTCTCCATCTCTCTCCTTCCGTTATGAAGGAAATGTTAGCACTTAAGGGCCGGGATTCGGCGTTTGGGAGACTATGGGTGTGGTTCAGCGGACTTGTGTTAAAGACCGCTGAATGATACCTTCAGCAGGGTGATTCTTGGTAGCTGCAGTGCCACAAAACACCCCACTATTCAACGGCACTTTACCTTTTTTTTTTGACCTCTGGGAGATTCTCTCTGCCGAAGCTGCACTTGAGAGGAATTTCCTGCTGGCGAGCTAATCGCCATTTTGTCTGGCTGCTCCAATCTTCTCCACCTCCCTCCCCCTCCATTTTTCACCCCTCCATCATCCCCAAACTTGGGGAGGCCTCTGGGAAACCCGCCTCACCCCCACTACCTGGTAAGGCACCCCCTCGCCAGGCCTGATGCCTGGGTGCCTTGGCAGTGCCAGTGTGGCACTCAGGAACCAGGCTGGCACTACCAAGGAGCCCAGGTTCCAGGGGGAGAGCCAGGGTGCCGCACTGCCCTGTTTCCGACCACCTGGGGGTCTCCAATGGCCGAGGAGACACCCCCAGATGCAATTGCGCCCAGTCCATGTTTGTGTGGACCCATACTAAACCGCACGCTGGCAATGTCTCCCAGGTGTGGTTGTTGAGTGCCGGGTGCATTCGGCAAATTTATATTTAAATGAGAGGCCTCTCGCGCGATTCAACAGCCTCATCCCCACACCAAATTGGGCACGGTGAGGCCCCTAAGGTTCCTCTGGAGCTGAAACGCGCGCTGGGAGCACAAATCAGGAAGTGATTCCCAATCCTTCGCCATGCAAATTTATGTGTGGGGGTCTCATTAACTAGGGGGTCCCCAGTGGGTGTGGGGGGAGGGGAGGGGTGGGGAGGAGGTGGGCCTCCGATGGACTTTGGGGGAAACTCTCGTAAAGAGTTACCCCATTGGACCACCGCTTGTCAAGACCTGCACAAATTTGCGCGCACGTGATTCCAGGCCCAGAGGACTGGAGAATCACGAGGGCCGGAGAATTATGGTGTCGGGCCCGATAAATGTGTCATTAAGACCCCACTTGTATCCTCTCGCTGGCACAGGCGTGAACCTCGATCCCAGCGGCAATGCCATTTTCTGCCCGATGCTTGATTCTCCGCTGCCGGTAATGGAGTTCCCGATGCAGCGAAGAAATAGTCCAATGTTTTATGCATATATTAGGAGCAAAAGGGGAGCAAGATAAAGAGTAGGCCCACTCAAGGAAAATGGAGGGAGGTTCTGCGTGGCACCACAGGAAGTGGGTGAAATCCTTAATGGGCACTTTGTATCGATATTCACCAGGGAGAAGGACATGATGGATGTTGAAGTCAGGGATAGGTGTGTGAATGTTATTGAGAACGTCAATATATTAAAGGAGGAGTGTTGAGTACCCTAAATTGCATTAACGTAGACTAGTCCTCGGGGCCGGATGGGGTTAATCCCATCCTGTGGGAGGCAAGGGGAGAAATACCTGGGGCCTTAACAGATATGGTACTAAAATTAAAATCACATGGGATTTGAGGTGGGCTGGCCGGATGGATACAGAACTGGCTTGGCAACAGAAGAGAGAGTAGCTGTGGAAGGGTGATTTTCTGAAAGGAGATATGTAGCTAGTGGTGTTCTGCAGGATCAGTGCTGGAACCTCTGTTGTTTGTAGTGTATATAAATGATCTGGAGGAAAATGTGGGTGGTCTGATTAGTAAGTTTGCGGATGACACAAAGATTGGTGGAATTGCTGATCGTGCCAAGGACTGTCATAGGATACAACAGGATACAGATAGATTGAAGACTTGGGCACAGAAATGGCAGATGGAGTTTAATCCGGACAAATGCGAGGTGATGCATTTTGGAGCATCAAATCTAGGTATGAATTATACTGTAAATGGCCTTCAGAACATTAACATACAGAGGGATCTGGGCTTGCAGGTCCACAGTTCCCTAAAAGTGGCAAGACAGGTGGCCAAGGTGATTAAGAAGGCATATGGCATGCTTGCCTTCATCAGCCGGGATAATGAGTACAGGAGTTGGGAAATCATGTTGCAGCTATATTAAACCTTGGTTAGGATGCATTTGGAGTATTGCATGCAGTTCAGGAACAACATTATCAGAAGGAAGTGGAAGCTTTGGAGACAGTACAAAAAAGGTTCACCAGGATGTTGCCTGGTCTTTAGGGTGTCGGCTATGAGGAGAGGTTAAATAAACTAGGATTGTTTTCGCTGGAAAGACAGAGGCTGAGGGGAGACCTGATAGAGGTCTACAAAATTGAGAAGCATAGACAGGGTGGGCAGTCAGAGGCTTTTTCCAAGGGTGGAAGTATCAATTTCTTTGTTCTTTATCTCAGACGCTGAAGGTGCAGTCAATAAATCTGAAGCAATTAAAAACAGGAATTCTCAAGAAGCCAGTATAGGAAGAGTTCCAATGGTGCAGGAGCAGGAAGAGGAGCAAGTGATACCTTGGCTATGATTGGGTAGATAAGAATGAAACTAGATGAGAACAGCCCCACCCAACTGGGTGACATTGGAGACGTGTTGCAGAAAGATGTTGTGCCCAACCATGTCAGAGGCTGCAGACAGGATGAGGAGGGATAGTTTATGAATTTCACAGTCGCATTGGACGCGATTTGTGACTTTGATTAAAGTCGTTTTGGTAATGTGTCAGGGTCAAGAGACCTGATTGGAGAGGTTCAATTATGGATTTCTGAATTGGCGTTGCCAGTTGCTCAAAGGAATCCGTTTTACAGAAAGTAAGAGTAAAAAGGAACAAAATGATTAAAACGCTAAACAAACACTATTAATGTTCTAAAAATGTAATTGAAGCTTCAACTGTTGGGTAGAATGGAGTTTCCATCTGTAACCGTAAAGCTGAATTTATTGGGAAACATACCACATAAAATTTCGAAACACCTTCACTATGGGTTGCATAATAAAGTTTGACAGCTTTCCCATTAGGCCTCCATTACATCTTTAGTTTGGTAGATTGAGGAATAATAACCTTCTGGTTTTGTGGACTCTCTCTTGTTCTGTCACCTGAATGAATGGTGGTTTCTGATGAGTCATGCTTAAACCAACACGTACTTCCTCAAAGAACTTGTTTTGCCCTGCTCGTTTATCAATAGATCTACCTTGCTCCTGGGGCGCTTTGTCGCCTGCTCTCTCTCTCGCATTCTATCCCTGCTCTAACAATCCCAAGTACTTTCAAAACATTTCACCTCTTCACAACTATATTGATCCATTCTTGGCCAACTTGAAACAACATTTTGCCTGAATTAACAGGCACTATTAATTGACCAAGAAATGCATTCATCAAGCCCTTTGCCAGGCCAGAGCATTATATGGACCTCCTCAAAAGTGTATTCCACTGTTTTGACTGGAGCTTTGTGTTGGCTGGACCAGTTGAGCTTTGAATCTTTTTGATTCATTTATGGGATGTGGGTGTCGCTGGCTGGGCCAGCATTTATTGTCCAGTCCTAATTACCCTTAAAATGTTATGATGTGGAGATGCCGGCGTTGGACTGTGGTGTGCATAGTAAGAAGTCTTACAACGCTAGGTTAAAATCCAACAGGTTTGTTTTGAATCACTAGCTATCGGAGCACTGCTCCTTCCTCGGTTGAATGAAAAGGTTAGTTCCAGAAACATATATAATATATATATATATAGACTAAAGTCAAAGATGCAAGACGATACTTTGAATGCGAGTCTTTGCAGGTAATTAAGTCTTTAGAGGTCTAGACGGAGCAACTGGAGAGAGGGGTAATCCCAGGTTAAAGAGGTGTGAATTGTCTCAAGCCAGCACAGTTGGTAGGATTTCGCAAGCCCAGGCCAGATGGTGGGGGGTGAATATAATGTGACATGAATCCAAGGTCCCGGTTGAGGCCGTACTCATTTATGCGCAACTTGGCTATACGTTTCTGCTCGGTGGTTCTGCGTTGTCGCGCGTCCTGAAGGCCGCCTTGGAGAACGCTTACCCGGAGATCGGAGGCTGAATGCCCTTGACTGCTGATGTGTTTCCTGACTAGAAGGGAACATTCCTGCCTGGCGATTGTCGCGCGATGTCCATTCATCCGATGTCGTTGTTCATCCTTAGAATGTTGGTGGTGAGCTGCATTAATGAACCATTGCAGCCATGCCGAGTAGGTATACCCAGAGTGTCAGGAGGTAATTTCAGGTTTTTGACTCTGTGATAATAAGACCATAAGACACAGGAGCAGAATTAGGCCATTCGGCCCATCGAGTCTGCTCTGCCATTCAGTCATGGCTATTATATTTCTCATCCCCATTCTCCTGCCTTTTTAAAAAAAGATTTTATTCAGTTAATATTTTTATTAAGGTTTTGCAGAATTTTTCATAATAAAACAGTAGTAACCATAATAACAAAACAAACTAGAGTGAACATTAACATAGTGCAAAAAGAGAATATACAATAACAATTAAATAGACATTACCCCACACGACCCAGTCTTCCCACACCATCCCAATGAAGCACTCATCACCACCACCCCCCCCCCCCCCCCCCCCCCCCCACGGATTGCTGCTGCTGCTGACATTTTAATTTTTGCCGAGAAAGTCGACGAACGGCTGCCACCTCCGAGAGAACCCTAGCGTAGACCCTCTTAAGGCAAACTTTATTTTCTCGAGGCTGAGAAACCCAGCCATGTCGGTAACCCAAGTCTCTACACTCAGGGGCTTCGGGTCCCCCCACATTAATAAAATCCGTCTCCGGGTTACGAGGGAGGCAAAGGCCAAGATGTCGGCCTTTTTCGCCCCCTGAACTCCTGGGTCTTCTGACACTCCAAAGATCGCTATCTCTGGACTCAGCACGACCTGTGTGTTAAGCACCTTGGACATTGCCCTCGTGAACCCTTGCCAGAACACTCTAAGCTCCGGGCATGCCCAAAACATGTGGACATGGTTTGCAGGGCTGCCCTTGCACCTCATACAACTGTCTTCTACCCCAAAAAACTTGCTCATTCTCGCTGCCGTCATGTGTGCCCGGTGGACCACCTTAAATTGAATTAGACTGAGGCTGGCACATGATAAGGAGGAATTGACCCTGCCCAGGACCTCTGCCCCCAGACCCGCATCCAACGCCTCACCTAGCTCCTCCTCCCACTTGCCCTTGAGCTCCTCCACCGGGGTTTCCTCTGCCTCCTGTAGTTCCTGGTAGATATCTGACACCTTCCCCTCCCCCACCCAGGTGCCGGAGACCACCCTGTCCTGTATCTTCAGTGGCGGCAGCGTCGGAAAGGCCACTACCTGCTTTTTCAGGAAGGCTCGTACTTGCAGATATTAAAAGGCGTTTCCTGACGGCAGATTAAATTTGTCCTCTAGCGCCTTCAAACTGGAAAAGCTTCCATCTATGAACAGATCTCCCATCCTTCTGATGCCTGCCCTCTGCCAGCTCTGGAACCCACCATCCATCCTACCCTGGACAAACCTGTGATTGTTGCATATCGGGATTCAGACCGACGCTCCCTCCACCTTCTTGTACCTTCTCCACTGTCCCCAGATCCGCATTGTCCCACTCCCACTCCCACTCCCACTCCCACTCCACCTGGTCAAAGGCTTTCTCTGCGTCCATCGCTGTTACCACCTCCGCCTCCCCTCCTTCTGAGGGCATCATAATATTCGAAAGTCTCCGGACATTTGTATTAAGTTGTCTGTCTTTAACAAACCCAGTCAGGTCTTTGCCCATCACCCCTGGGACGCAATCCTCAATTCTTGTGGCCAGAAACTTAACTAGCAATTTGGCATCCATGTTTAAGACCAAAATCGGCCTGTATGACCCGCAATGTTCCGGGTCCTTCCCTTGTTTAAGAGTGAGTGAGGTCAAAGCCAGTGACATTGTTGGGGGGAGGGTTCCTTTCTCTCTAGCCTCATTGAAGGTCCTCATCAGGAGTGGGCTCAATATTTCCGAAAATCTTTTATAGAATTCTCCCTGGTAACCGTCCGGCCCCAGGGCTTTCCCCGATTGCATGCCCTCTATACCCTTGACAATCTCCTCCAATTCAATCGGGGCCCCCAGACCCTACACCAGGTCCTCTTCCACCTTTGGAAACCTCAACTGGTCCAAAAATTGCATCATCTCTTCCGCTCCTGTCGGGGTCTCCGACTCGTATAGTTCTGGTCTATACCGGCCGCCAAGCCGTGCCTCGGCGCCCGCTCTGCACGCTTCTGTCTGTTGACACTTAAACGCTTCACCCGGCCACTCCTGGTCCAGCTATCCATACAACAGAGAGGGAATCCTTTTGGCAGTGTTCGCTTCACCAATCTGCCCCAAAAAGTCCGTGGAAACTCCTGAAAAAGGTCCGAGAGTCCATTCCAGCGGGAGCTGCCGAATGCCTGACCTACTCCTCCATGGCCGCCACCAAAAGTCCTGTCCACCGTTTCCTCATAAGATAACGCCCCCATCTCAGTTCTCAGTCAAGTGTACCTTCTCTGAACTGCTCCGAACACATTTCTATCATGTGTTAAAGCGGGAGATCAAAGCTATACACAGTATTCTAGATGTGATCTCACCAGTCCCCTGTACAACGGTGGCAAAACATCCCTTCTGTATTCCATTCCCCTTGCAATAGACAGCAGCATTCCATTTGTCTCCCTGATCACTTCCAAACTAACCTTTTAAGTTCATGAACCAGGACACCCCGATCCCTCTGTACCACTGAGTTCTGCAATCTCTTTGCATTTAACAAACAGCCTACTCTTCTGTTCTTCCTGTCATGTTTGGGGGGGGGGGGGGATTCTCCGCGTCCCCGCAATGTCGTTTCTCGCTGGTGAGAGGGCCCGACATTGTCCAGCGGCGGATACGTCTGGTCCCGCCACTATCAATTGAATTTCCCATTGAATCCATCCCCTGGGGTCACATGGTCCCGCATCCAAGTCATCGATATAAATTGTAGAAATTGTAAGAAGTTGAGGCCCCAGCATTGATCCCTGTGCCACGCCACTCGATACAGATTGCCAACCCAAAACTCACCCCTTTCTGCCTACTCCCTGCTTCCTGTTAGTTAACCAATCCTCTTCATGTTAATATGTAATCTCCTACATCACGAGGTATTATTTTGCTGCGTAGCCTTTGATAGCACCTTGCCTATCAGAAATCTAAGTACACCACATACACACGTTCCCCTTTACACACATTGCTTGAATTCCCTTTTACAAAACCACATTAACTCTGCCTGATAGCATTGAGATTTTCTAAATGCCCATCTATAACCTCCTTAATAGATTTCCGTTGTTTCCCCACGACAAGAGGTTGAGCTACCTGGCCTGAAGTTTTCTTTCGTGAACAGAAGAGTCGCGTTCAATATTATCAATCTGATGGGACCTTACCAGAATCTAAGGGATTTTGGAAAATTAAAACCAATGCATCTACTATCGCAGCAGCCACTTTTTAAAAGACTCTCCGACTAAGCCCATCAGGACCTGGGGACTTGTCAGCCTTTAGTCCTAATATCTTTCTTGGTTGTCTTAGTACCCTTTCCCTGGTGACTCTCTGGGGGAGATGGTGGGTGGCTTTGGACGACCTCCACGAGGAACTCTGGGCCTAGAAGGTCAGGCTCCGGACTGCACGAACCAGATATGGACGGCAGCTGAATTGGCTGGCTGGCTGAGAAACAGCAACAGGGGCACTGGTAGAAGTGCGAATGCTGTCATTCTGAGAGAAGGTGGCAGGATTGTGCTCCAGGGAACTACTGCCATTCCACCCGGGACGATGTTTTAGCAACATAGAAATCTGCTGGATCTCGGACAGCTGTACCGCGATAAGAACTGGAAAGCTCCTTTTGAACAGCAGCATCCACAATCATAAACGCAGCAGTCTCGGCCTTGAATGGCAGTGAGCATCAACCTCATGACCTCAATCCAAGCTTCGGCTACAGTGTTGAGGCCTTGTTTTTGTTGTGGTGGAAGTTGAGGCCTACAGATGTTGCATCATGGCCACGTTTACAAGTGCTGCCATTGGAGTTGCCCACCAACTCCAAGCTGGAAAAGATGAGCTGAAGGCTCAGCACAAATAACTGTTTAAAGTTGGAGCCAGACTCCTCCATACCCCTTAACAGTGACCACAGCTTGTCTGGCATGCCTGCAAAGCACCAAGCACGGGCTGTCATCATTTATCTGTATATCTCCCGTTGAATCATCTGAATATTCTGCAGGAAACATGTCACAAAGTCAGTGGTCACACAATCTGTAGCTTGCATCATGTTGCTTGAATAGAATCATAGAATTTACAGTGCAGAAGGAGGCCATTCAGCCCATCGAGTCTGCACCGGCTCCTGGAAAGAGCACCCTACCCAAGGTCAACACCTCCACCCTATCCCCATAACTCAGAAACCCCACACACTAAGGGCAATTTTGGACACTAAGGGCAATTTGTCATGGCCAATCCACCTAACCTGCACATCTTTGGACTGTGGGAGGAAACTGGAGCACCAGGAGGAAATCCACGCAGACACTGGGAGAACGTGCAGACTCCGTGCAGACAGTGACCCAAGCCGGAATCGAACCTGGAGCTGTGAAGCAACACTGCTAACCTCTGTGCTACTGTGCCGCCCTTTCTTGTTTTACTTTTGTGCCAGACAGGAATAAACAATTGTTGCAGTTCCTCCATGCGCTCTTTGAATGTTTGCCATTTGTCTATCCATGTTATCCCTTTAAGTAACATTCCTCAATCGATCATAGCCAACTCGTTTTATTGTAGTTTCCTTTATTAAGATTCAGGACCTTAGTCTCAGAATCAATAACTTCACTCTCCATTTTGATGAAAAATTCTATCATATTATGGTCGCTCATCCCCAAGAGGTCGCACACAATTAGATTGCCAGTGATTCCATTCTCATCACATAGTACCCAATCCAGGATGGCCCGTTCTCTAATTGGTCCGCAACATATTGATCCAGAAAACCATCCCGCATACACTCCAGGAATTCCTCCTCTATGGTATTGTGGCCAATTTGATTTTCCCAACCTGTATGCAGATTACAATCACCCATAATTACAGTTGTTCCTTTATCACATACGTCTCTAATGCCATTCCCAACAATATCAATGTAATTTGGAGGTTTGTGTATGATGTCCACTATAGGTTTTTGCCCCTTGCTGTTTCCCAGCTCTACTCATACAGATTCTGCATTGTTGGAGCTAATATCATCCCTCACTATTGTGTTAAGTTCCTCCTTAACCAGCAATGTAACCCCATCGCCTTTTCCTTTTTTGTTTGTCTGTCTTTCCTAAATATGATGTGGAGATGCCGGCATTGGACTGGGGTGAGCACAGTAAGAAGTTTTACAACACCAGGTTAAAGTCCAACAGGTTTGTTTTGAAGACTTTAACCTGGTGTTGTAAGACTACTTACTTTCCTAATACTGAATACCCCTGGATATTCAGTCCCCATCCCTGGTCACCCTGCAGTCATGTGTCCGTAATCCCAACTATCTATCTGTTCATCCACTTTATTGCGAATGCTCCACGCGTTAAGGCACAAAGTCTTTAAGTTTGTCTTTTTAACAATACCAGTCCCCCTCCCAATATTTTTCACTATGGCCCTGTTTGAATATGTCTCATGGTTTATCTGCCTATCACTTCTTATTCCCCTTTCTGTCTTTTGTTTTTGTTCTTATTTCGTCTTCCTCTGACTCCTTGCATACGTTCCCATCCCCTTGCCCTTTTAGTTTAAACCCTCCCCAACCACTCTAGTAAATACACCTCCAAGGACATCAGTCTCGGTCCTGCCCAGGTGTAACTCGTCCCAATGTCCAGGAATCTGAAACCCTCCCCCTCACACCATCTCTTCAGCCATATATTTATCCGATCTATCCCGTTATTTCTACTCTGGCTAGCACGTGGAACTGGTAGTAATCTTGAGATCACTACCTTAGAGGTCAAACTTTTCAGCATCCTTCCTAGCTCCCTGTATTCTGCTTTCAGGACCCTCATTCCTGTTTTTACCTATGTCGTTAGTACCGATGTTACCACGACCACTGGCTGTTCACCCTCCCTCTCCAGACTGTCCTGTACCCGCTCTGAGACATCCTTGGCCCTAGCACCAGGGAGGCAACATACCATCCTGGAGTCTCATTTGCGGCCACAGAAACCTATCCATTCCCCATACAATTGAATCGACTATAACTATTGCATCCTCACACTTTTTATTCCTCCCCTCTGCAGCAGAACCAACTGTGGTGCAACAAGTTTGGCTGTTGGTGCTTTCCCCTGAGAGATCATTCCCCTCAACAGTATCTGTTTCGCAGGGGAATGGCCACAGGAGGTTCCTGCACTGCCTACCTCACTCTCTTGTTCTGCCTGGTGGTCACCCAATCCATTGCAAGTGGTTTGGATCTGGAATGCTCTGCCTGGAAGTGTGGTGGAGCCAGGTTCAATCGAGGCATTCTAGAGGGCAGTAGGTGTGCAGGGGTATGGGGAAAAGGCAGGGGAATGGCACAATGTCAGAATGCTCGTTCAAGAGTCGGTGCAGACACAACAGGCCACATGGCCTACTCCAGTTATGAAAGCAACTTCTAATCCCACCGAGGCAACTGGTGGAATTTAAATTTAGTTAATAAATCTGGAATATAAGATCGTTTCATGACTATCACCGATTGTCGCAGAGACCCATCCGTTTCACTACTGGGAAGGACATTTGCCAGTGTTATCCAGTCTGGCCTACATGTGGATCCAGACCCACAACAATGTGATTGGCTCTTAATTGCCCTCTACAGTGGCCTAGTGAGCTCAAGGGCAATTGGGGGTGGGCAGCAAATGTTGGCGGGGATGGCCGTGTAAAAAAAATAAATAAACATGCGCCTCATCATAGGAGTTGCACCACAAGTGTTGGGCAGCACGGTCGCATAGTGGTTAGCACTGTGGCTTCACAGTGCCAAGGTCCCAGGTCCGATTCCCGGCTTGGGTCACTGTCTGTGTGGAGTCTGCACGTTCTCCCTGTGTCTGTGTGGGTTTCCTCCGGGTGTCCCGGTTTCCTCCCACGGTCCAAAGACGTGCAGGTTAGGTGGATTGGCCATGCTAAATTGCCCTTAGTGAACAAAAAATGTTAGAAGGGGTTATTGGATTAGGGGGATAGGGTGCAAGTGAGGGCTTAGGTGGGTCGGTGCAGACTCGATGGGCCGAATGGCCTCCTTCTGCACTGTATGTTCTATGTTCTAAAGCTTGGTTCCTGTATATATTGACACGTGTGCATGGAAGATTGGTATAATAGATAGACAAAGAACCTGAGCCATCACGCCTGCAGCTCCCGCAGGACCCCACTGCTTTATTATTGTATTTGATCTGAACGAAAGCTAAAAGAGGAGACTTATCGAATGCTCGTCAGCCAAACTGCTGCTAATTAATGCTGGCTCACTATACCAGACAGCCTTCTGCCCTGTACCAGCAGCACTGATCCAGTCAACCCCTTCCCCCATAAATCCTCAGCTGGGTTTATTCAATCTTAAGAATACCTCTAAAATAGACTAGACAGTGTGGGCTTGGGGGGGGGGGGGGGGGGGGGTGTAGAATGGAGAGACCAGTCAATGCAGAACTTTCCACTTCCTGTCAGCTATTCATGGAGCAACATCTGTGTCTGTAACCATTGGTCTGTGATGGTCCTGAGCCACAGAGAAAACACAGGGAGAACTATTTAGAGGGAAGAAATATAATTTCAACCCTTTCGACTGTTTGGATTTTCAAAAAGGCCGCCCCTTGTAACCGTGAATTGTTAATTCCAATCATTTATTTCCCTCTAGTTTACGATATTTGCATTTCTTTCTACTTCCAGAGTACAGACATAACCAGTTCTGTTGGCTATGATAATCTGATCCAACACATGAACGATGGGCGAAAAACATGCAAAGAATTGGAGGATTTTATCAAACAGAGGTATGGGAACTGTATTGTGACTTACAGCTGGGTTAAGGGTCTCCACTGACAGTCTATGGTGTGGTGTGGTGTGGGGCGGGTGGCAGGCACACTGGTCAGTGAGAGTTTGGGTAGAATTTGGATCCACTCTGTGCTGTGGAAATGGCTACACGGCACAAAGACCTGTTTTCCTGATCAACTCCCACCTGCTACCATCTTAATATGACGGAGATGCCCAGCCGACTCAGCTGGGACCCTCCAAGAACACATGAAAACCAGTGTGCCGTGACAAAGAACAATACAACACAGGAACAGGCCATTTGGCCCTCCAAGCCTGTACCGGTCATGATACCAACCTGTGCCAACCCTCAGCTCTTCCTTGTGCCGTACCCCTCTATACCCATCCTATCCATGTGTTTGTCAAGATGCCTTTTGAACGCTGTGACATTGAGATGACCCCATAATATTTACAGGGCATGGAGCAAACTCTGGCAGGGGGAAAACAAATCCTCACTCCCTCTGCACTGCGCTGGTTTTGTGATACATATTATTATCACTGGAATGGGACTTCCTTCCATCCCACAGGCGAGTGTCGCTACTAAGCTGATGCCGACATCTCGGGAGCTATCAGGACTGGAGGCTTTGAGAACGTTTTCTGGAGGTTTAGAAAACTATGAAACGTCTTTTCTCATTCTTCCCTGGGATGTGGGTATCACTGGCAAGCATCAGTCCCTAAGCTGGCCTTGAACTGAGTAGCTTGTTAAGCCATTGCAGAGGGCAATGAAGAATCAACCATATTGCTGCGGGTCTGGAGTCACACGGAGGCCAGACCAGGTAAGGGTGGCAGATTTCCTTTCCTAAAGGGGCATTAGTGAAACAAATGGGTTTTTATGGCAATGTCACAGTTTTAAGACCTCGCCATTACTGGGACTAGTGTTTTATATTTCAGATTTATTAATTGATTTCAAATTCACCTGATGCCATGCTGGTTGGTATTGGAACCCATGTTCCCAGGGCATTACCACTACACAACCATCTCCCTGTCTAGATGGGTTACAGAAGGAAATGCTAGTCACTTGGCAGGACATCTACAGAATGAGGATAGAAATTGAGGAAACTTCTTTATACTGAGAATTGTCAAGAGTATGGAAAGCTTTGTCCCTGTATATCAATATTGCGAAGCACTTCAGGACTTCACTGGGCAACTAAAGGTCCTGAGGTAGCGAAAGATTCTGAGGGGGTGTCCATTGTGTCGTTTAAATGAGGAGCAGATTAATATTTGAAGCTGAAGAAATTGTACAGTTGACTAAGAGACAGCGGAGTTGGTGCAGAAATACTTGCGGGAAGAGCCAACAGAGACTGGTATAACTCAATGGCCCCTTTCGTTTTATAAATGTCGATGAATCCACGGTGGACTACATCACAGTACTTTTGGTGTGCGATGGCCTTGGGTTTCATGCCTGTTCTCTGAGTCATTTGGGCTCAGGTGAAGCAGCAATAGGGGCTCTACAGTTAGCCTCAATATCCTTTTGGCTAGGAGAGAGTGAATGCAATCGGCAGAGTATAGCGGCAAGCAGCGATTCCCTCATGATTGAATATTTTGCCGTCTTGTGGTTCACCCGTGCAGAATGGCCACATGGCTGAGGGATCAGCAAAGTTATGGCCAGTGCCATCTGGTTACAGCACGGCTCACTGCCTGCAGGAAATGAGGCAAGACAAACCGTATAAGACCAGTCATAGCATCTTCTGATGAATGAACATTGTTCAACAGGAAACAGGCCTTCTGTTCCGTGGAAGTGGCAGAGCTGATTGCGAATGGCTATTTCTGGAGTGTGAGTCTCTACAAAAGCTGAAAAGCTAAGGACATAAAACACTGGAAATACCCGGACAGACAGTTGGCACCTGAGGAGAGAGAAACAGAGTTAATATTTTGGGTCGGTGAATGGAAAAATGATAGGGATGCAGGAGCAAGTTTTAATCAAGTACAGAGGCTGGCCCGGCCAACCACACCCACGCGTTGTGGGCCTGTCCCAGACTTGTCAGGTTCTGGATGACCTTCTTTGAGGCAATGTTCAAGGCTGTGGGGGTGAGGGTGAAACCATACCCAAACGAGGCGGTCTTCGGGGTCTCAGAGCAGCCAGAATTCTTCATGGGGAGGGGGGCCGACACCCTGACCTTTGTCTCCCTGATCGCCCGCCAGAGAATCCTGCTCGGCTGGCGATCTGCAGCAAAGTTGCAGGCTGACTGTCCGACCTGGCGGAATTCCTCCAACTGGAGAAGATAAAATTTGCCATCCAGAGTTTGGGAGAGGAATTCCACTGGACGTGGAAGGCATTTGCACCATCCTGTTCCAAGACATGTTCATAGCCAGCAACCAGTAGAAAAAGGTGGGGCGGGGGGGGGGGGGGGGGGGGGGGGGGGGGGTTTATACAGTATAATCTTTGTTTATTCCTGGGTTTTTTTGTCTCTGGTTTTTCTCATGTGCAATTTTAATTTCTTCCTTGATTTTTTTAAATGTGTATTATGCAACAGTTATGCAACTTGTAACTTAGCTTACAAACTGAAATGCGAAAGCCAATAAAAACATTTTTAATGAAGTGCAGAGACATGAAAAGGGGAAAGAACAAAATAGAATGAGTGGGAGGCAGGAGAGACAAAATGACAAAATAGCTGATGGTGCAAGGCATTACCATCACTTTGTCCAGGTCATAGAATCCCGACATTGCAGAAGGAGGCCTTTCGGCCCATCGAGTCTGAACTGGCCCTTGGAAAGAGCACCTTACTTAAGCCCACACCTCCACCCTATCTCCGTAACCGATAAACCCCATCTATGCTTTTTTTGACACTTAAGGGGCAATTTTGCATTAACAATCCACCTAACCTGCACATCTTTGGACTGTGGGAGGAAGCCCACGCAGACACTGGGTGAAAGTGCAAACTTCACACAGATAGTCACCTGAGGCTGGAATCGAACCCTGGAGCTGTGATTCAGCAGTGCTAGCCACTGTGCCATCCATTTAACCTCTCCTGTCTTCTGTCTTCTGCCAGATCTTCCCATTTATACTTTCCTTCCCTACCATCCCCCCACCTTTCCTTTGCCCCTGTTGTATTACTTAACCTTTTCCAATTCCAATGAAAGGTAATTGACCTGAATTGTTGATCTGTTTCGCTGTCTGCAGATATCGCCAGACCTGCTGAGCATTTCCAGCACTATCTGTTCCTTCTTCCAGGTTTCCAGAGTCTGCAGTGTTTTGCGTTTGTACAAGAGCTGTCCTGATCTGATGACGGGGCTTCTTTCAATAAGGAAACATGTTGTCTTCTTGCAGATTAAGTTTGTTTCATCAGAGAAGTAGTCCTGTCCAAAATCAGAAACACAGACAGAAATAAAATACTTTGAGTGCGCAGTCTTTTTTATTAGAGTGTTCAGATTTTAAAAGAATTTCCTGAAGGTGACTAGCATACTTGGTGGATTTTCTGCTTTTCATTTGTCCAGTTTAATTACGCCTGTGCAGCACGGTGGTACAGTGGTTAGCACTGCTGCCTCACAGTGCCGGGGGCCCAGGTTCAACTCCAACCTTGGTTTGCTGTCTGTGTGGAGTTTCCTACATTCCTTTTTTAAAATAAATTTAGCGTACCCAATTAATTTTTTCCAATTCTGTGGATCGAGCATAGTTTCTGTTACTACCTTGTTTAATATCTTGTGCGTTAGCATGTCTGTCCTGTAGTGCCAATTACCCATTATAATTGGTCACCACCATAAAAAAAAAACAAATTTCAGGACCAGACATACTCAAATATACTGAAACAGTGCGAGCCGTCTCGCAGGCTGGGCGATTTACCATCCAAATGTTTGTGGATGTAAATAGCAGGAGGGGTGGCAACCGAAGGGTCACCCTAAAATAAAACACAACTTTTCGAACCAAAAGAGCCAAAATTAGGTGCGTATGGGCCGCGACGGGTAAGATTTGGATGGAATCCCCGGGTAGGGCGGGCTGTGCCGTACCTGAGCTTGGCTGACCAGAGGGGGGGTCCTCAGACAGGGCGGGAATCACTGCCGTTTCTCCACTGCCTGAGCAACCGACAAGAACGGGCAAGAATGTAGTCATCGTGGGGGTTGCTGTAAAGGTTCTACCTTCGAACCAGAAGAGCAGTTATGAACAGGGTTCTGGCAAGCTCTGAGGTTTCTGCTGATAAGTGTATCCTCAAATCAGAAGAGCAGTTACGAATAGGGATCTGGCAAGCTCTCAGCGGTTTCGGCTGATAAGCATGCCGGCAAGTTCTCAAAGGTATCGGCGGACAAATGGGGCGTGTGGACGTCGAGCTGGTTTAACTGGAACAAAGAACACATACAAACACAAAACAAACAAACATACAACGTAAATCGTGCAGGTTCCATCAGAAAGGACACCGTTTCTCTCTTAAGCGGTTCCTTTTAAAACATCATCTGGACACCTCAGTTATCAGTTGCGAACAGGGTCGCAAAGGGGTTCTTGTTTTGGGAGTCAGACTCAATGTCATCCTCTTCTCCCGGATGCCATACTCTTGTATGAATGAGGGTTGCTAAGGCTGCATGGTGTGACTTAGGGTCCATCTCGTCGTTCCGGATGAGCCTGTACGAATTGTCACGGTGCCAAACAGTCGTGTCTAATTCAGTGGGAGCGAAGTCGGGGTCGTCATCGTAGGGCGGTGGTCTTGGGTGAGGGTTGTTGAGGAATGTGATCAGGAAGGGATCACTCCAATCGTGTTCAGATTCGTCGGGTTTGGGGCCTGTTGCATGTGGGTAGTAAGGAGGCGTGCTGTGGCTATCGTCTGTGTCACAGTCGCTGTCTCTGCTGCTGCTGCTTGTGGGCGTTCCGGGGCGGAGTCTGGTGTTAGGGGGCGGAGTCTAGGTCGAGTCCGTGGATGGGTCGGTCGTGCTGGGGGAGGCCAGGGGTACGTTGGCTGTGGGCGGAGCGTGGTGTTCTGCTGCGTCGAGCATTACGTGGTGTGCGTGGTTAGACTGCGAGCCATATGCCTTGAGCTGGTTTATATGAAGCCACGCAGTCTTCCCGTTGGGGTACTTTATTTTATAAACTGCGGGGCTTACTTTGTCTGCAATCGAATACGGACCTGAATACTTGGGCGACAGGAATGTGCTGGGGTTTTAAATAGAGAGCATGACCTGCTGTCCTACCTCAAACTCAGTCGCATGCACTGTCTTATCGAAACAGGCCTTGCTCTGTTTCTTTCTTGTGCCCAATGTTACTGCGGCTGCTAGCTGAGCCGTTTTTACATTTTCTACCAATTCATAGAATTAACAGTGCAGAAGGAGGCCATTCGGCCCATCGAGTCTGCACCGGCTCTTGGAAAGAGCACCCTACCCAAGGTCAACACCTCGACCCTATCCCCATAACCCAGTAACCCCACCCAATACTAAGGGCAATTTTGGGCACTAAGGGCAATTTATCATGGCCAATCCGCCTAACCTGCACATCTTTGGACTGTGGGAGGAAACCGGAGCACACGGAGGAAACCCACGCACACACGGGGAGGATGTGCAGACTCCACACAGACAGTGACCCAAGCCGGAATCGAACCTGGGACCCTGGAGCTGTGAAGCAATTGTGCTATCCACAATGCTACCGTGCTGCCCTATGTTATTGTTCACTGCGTTCTCGTGTGTGAGGGCCGTCACTTCAGGGCTGGTCAAGTCAAGTCCCAATAAAATTCTGTGCTTTTCATGGGGCGTCCGGTCATGAGAGTGTGTGGGGTGTAACCTGTGGAAGTTGAAACAGTATTACGCAAAAACATTAATGTAAAAGGGAGGACTGAATCCCAAGTGGTGTTATTTTGTTGGACCATTTTCCTGAGGGTTGCTTTTAGGGTGCGGTTCATTCGTTCCACGATACCACTTGACTGGGGGTGGTATGCTATGTGGAATTTTTGTGTGATGCCAAATATCGTGAGGACGTTCTTCATGACACGTCCCGTAAAATGGGAGCCTTGGTCGGATACAATGCTGCGGGGGAGTCCCCATCTCGTAAAGATTTGGTGGGTTAAAATCTTAGCTGTGGTCTTTGCTGTATTAGTCCTAGATGGGAATGCTTACACCCATTTCGTAAAAGTGTCTATAACAACTAATACATATCTGTAACCATTCCTGCAAGGGGGCAATGGTCCTATAAAATCAATCTGGAGGTTAGTCCAGGGGCCATTAACGGGGCGAGTGTGGCTAAGCTGAGCTTTCTTGGCATATCTGTCCGGATTGTTTTGGGCACAGATAAGGCAATTTTCTATATAGTGCGTGACGTCTTCCTTTAAATGTGGCAACCAACAGAACTGCCTGAGGTGGGCTGTAGTGGGGTCAACTCCCTGATGTCCATGACTGTCATGGAACAAACAAATAAGCTGATTCCTGTCCTGTTCAGGAACCACATAAAGGGTGTCTTTGAGGATCACACCGTCATGTGTGGTCAGTGCATTTTTAAACCTATCGTACGGGGCTGGGAATTTTCCTTGTAAAATCTCCCTGAGATTACTATCTTGCTTCTGGGCCTGCACTAAATCTTCAATATTTGTCTGCGAGACCTGAACTGCATTTACTGGGGCGCTTTCGGGGGGGGTTCCAAAAATGTCCATGCCTGGAACCTGCTTTAGCTAATGCGTCGGCTTTTACATTTCTCCCGACAGTTTTTCGCAACAAAATCTATCAGTTTTACCGTATAGCCCTGTTAGTTACGCATGCATTAACACACTTCCGAATTATGAGGATTGATCAGAACTGCTTGAACACTTGTGGTTATTTCTGTTCCCAATTGGATTCTAATTTCAAATTTTTGGGTTCTCTCGGAGTTGGGGGGGGGGGGGGGGGGGTGCACTTCTAAGTCGAATCCCACTAGTGTCGCCACTAAATGTTGCTAGTTTTGTTAAGTGTGCTTTACACTTAATTTGCTCTGTTTAATCACCTTGCTCTAGAGTCGCCAGGTATCTTTATGATACCACCACGACGTTCAAGTTCAAGTGCTGATCAATAACTCAATACACCAGTTAGTAAGGTTCAAATCAAAACACATTTATTATATACACAGTCAATCGCTACTCATGCATAAAATACTACAGAACTAGACTATTTCTAACACTAACAGGCCAATACTTAGCTTTGGAAAAGGGACCCACTAGGTCAGGGGAACAATTGGCCTCTCGTTCGATCCAGAGTCTGCAGGCTTCCAGCTGGTATGGACTAAGGGTTAGGAGCACCTATCTCGTAGCGTGCGTTGACTGGACACTTACTTGTTGGTGCAGCTGCTAGGCAGGACACGGTCAAGGGTTGTTTCGAGCTGCTGGGAGACCCTGCCAAGAAGCTGTTAGGCTGGTCTCTCCTCGCTGAGAACCAAGTGCCAAGAAGATCGAACTGAACTTGGGGACTCTATTTTATAGTCCCCAGGGGTTTCGTGCCCTTGTGGGGCGGACCCTGTACCTGGTTCCAATTGATTGGACTAAGTTCTGATCATTTGAATTGATTTCTCCAATACTGGAGCTATTCCCTGATCGCTGGGCGGTTCCTAAATGTCCGTTGACCTTCCTTTGTCTTGGCTCCTGCTGGCGCCGAGGAGTCTGGCTTTGCCTCGATTATCTTAACTGTTGCTATTGTTCCCGGGGATCGCTCATCAATATGCAGATGGTCGTCAGTTTCAGTGCTGTCTGGTTTTCTGCAAGTTCTAATATACAGGGAGCTTTGCATTCTGCTTGCTTCCTTGTACCTGTCCATTTTTCCCTGCATACTTAGCGAAACTCCATTTTAAAATCGGGAAGTGGCCAACCCAGGTGGCTACATTATAATTATGGGCATGTCATCCTCCCCACTCTACCTTCAAAGTCACACGCCCGAGTTGATTTAGCCAGCCCTTCATTAGGATCCTAGCAGACTCCACCGTAGGCGCATCAATGCCAACTAGAGCGAGCGTCACGATGATGGGCCCATCCTCACTTTCCCAAAGCAACTAGGGTTGAGAAATCAATATGCTCTTCCCCAACAAACCTCACATCACTGGAAGAGCGTAAAAGATTTGTGTGAAGTTGTTGACATCCCAACATTTATTTTCTGGAATTTTAAAATTCGAGCTGCTGCTGAGATCAAAGCTGGAAATGATATTTGTGGATCTTTGCCTTGCTACATTCCTTGAGGCAAACACTGTGCAACTGGTAAAAATGGGGTTGCTGGAGACTGTGGGAAAGTGCAGTTCGAAGTCACGAGAAGTGAAACTCGATGTGCAGCAAATACAGAAGAGGGAATGAGGATGCTGGATTCTTCTCTTCATTCTGCAGTATCGCAATTACACCTCAGTCACTGGCGGATCAAGATGGTGAAACACTTTGAACGGAAATCATGGAGTAACTTTCTTCCTGCTGTCTGGGTGAGGAGGGGGGTGCGGGTAGGGGGATGTTAGCAGGAAGTCTAACCACTGACTGAAATCAAAACCCAGTTACAGTCACGTAGTTGACAAATCTCTGGACGTTGCACAGACTTTCCCATTCAATCATTTTGTTAGAATGTTGCAGGTATTTTCGCCTAATTGACTTACTGGGCGGAATTCTCCATTTTTCTTTGTCTTCAGTGCAGTGGCGGGCAGCCCGCATTCCCGGTGGCCGGATGGGGTGAATTTGTGTCCAATTCTGCGCTTGGAGCATCATTAATTATGCATCAGCGAGAATCTGTCTGAATCACCTGGCATGTCGAGAGCTGATTCATCCACCCGCTGTCAGTTGACGGGTTCGAAGGTCGAGGCGCCATATGTACCCGCCAGTCCAGTACACTCCCATCACTTCCCACAGCCCACATGTCTTCACGAGAGCCTGAAGGATGCCTGGAACCCAGAGGCAAAAGGTTAGCAACCTCCAGAGGTCTGCACCGGAATTCAGCCACCATGCCCTCGAGGACTCGATTTGAGGAGTCCAGGTGCAAAGACGTATCGTCTACCTAAGGGATGGCTCCAGAAAACATATCAACCTCACCTCTCTGTCTTGGGAGGCCATTGCCCAGGAGGTCAGCACAGCTGGCAACTGCGACTGAAGCACCACGCAGTGCAGGAAGAGGATGAATGATCTTGTCCCTCCACCACGGTCAGTCCTCTCTCAGCTCCCTCCACAATCTAACTCTCAGCCTGGCATCATGTACTTAAAGTGCCATCATCTTCACGGATCTCACACCTCCATTGGCTCATTCTCTCATGGACACTTTCACATCTGTCATGTTGCTCACACTCCATCCCCTGGCCCTTCTGGGATGGGCTCCCCTCTCTGCTTAGCCAGATTGTGAAGGGCACAACAAACTGTGATCATGCAGGAAACCCTCTCCGATGTATATTGCAGAGAGCCACCTGAGCGGCCCAGGCATCTGAATTGCATCTTCAGAAGGCCTATGGTCTGCTCTATGAGGGAACATGGGGAGCTGTGAGCAGGGCTGTACCTCTCATCAGCACCCGAGTCGGCAGCCTTCCACTGTTCGTCATCGTCATCTACCTCCTTTCCCCCCTGCTTGCGATCGTGCCTTCCACCACTCCCTGTCCTTACACCCACTCCTTCCACATTGCCCCCATCGACTTCATTATCTCCCCCTCACCTTTCACCCGACCTCCAGTCAAACTTCGGTCTGTGGGAATTGAGGCTGCATGGGTCCATAATGACCAGCTTGGCATGGAGTTGGAGGGCATTAATCAGTCTTCCCCGGCTGAGTGGTGTTCAGTATTACAGGACCTGTGCAGCACTCTGGTGGGTGGGTGGGGGGGGGATGGGGGGGGGGGGGGGGGGGGTGATGTGGCAGTCAAATCGCAGTGTTGAGTGAACTGAGGTCCACCTTGCGCCGCCACTCTTCAAACCGGTTTGAGGCCGGCGTGATTTCCTGCTGTCGTGACACTAGATTGGGAAGTCGTGTGGAGATTCCGGCGAGCAGAAACTTTGATGAACACTTGTGCGAAACAAATGAATGACATGGGGCGGGTTTCTCCGACCCCCCCCCCCCCCCGGTCAGAGAATCCCCGTGGAGGGGGGGGGGCCCGAATCCCAACGCCGGCTGCCGTATTCTCCTGCGCTGTTTCTCAGGTGGGGGCGGGATTCACGCCACGCTGGTCGCAGGCCATTGGCATTAGCCCCCCCCCCCCACGGCGATTCTCTGGGCCCCAACGGGTCGAGCGGCCATCCGTTTTTGGCCAGTCCTGCTGGCGTGAATCACTCCCCTCTGACACTGGCGGGACCTGGCAGGTAAGTCGGCGGGGGCGGTCCTCTGAGGGGAGGGCATGGGTGATCCGTCCCTGGGGGGGGGAGGTCGGCCCACGGTGGCCTGGCCCGCGATTGGGGCCCGCTGATCTGCTGGTGGGCCTGTCACGTGTGGGCGCTTCTTCCTTCCACGCCAGCCCCTGTAGGGCTCAGCCATGGTGGTATGGAGAAGAGAACCCCCCGCGCATACGGCAAAATGTGCCAGCCGGTCTGCGCATGCACAAAACCACGCCGGCGGTTCCGCGTATGCACAAGATCACACCGGCCCTTCGGCGCATGCATGAACTTGCGCAGTCCCTTCAGTGCCAGCTGGAGCAGCGCCAACGACTCTGGTGTCCACCTAGCCCCCCAGACAGGTGAGAATTCCTCACCTTTGGGGGGCCGTTGACGTTGGCGTCGGTTTTCCTGCCGGCGTGGGGACTTAGTCCCCGGAAGAGAGAATCCCGACCACCAGGCAATGGAAGATCCGACCCGCCATTGGGAGAATTTCAAAATGATTTTACGCTGGCGGGTTTCCGACTCTTCAGCTCCCGCGGGATTCTCTGCTCCCACCTGCCGCCAGACATGCCATAGACGGGATAAGACAATTCCGCCCGTTGTTTGTGGTGTGATTTATTGTAAGACTGTAATCTCATTTCAGTAGCATTCTACCTAGTTGTTAACACAAAAGCAATTCTCCCTGCTCTCCACAGCAGTAGTTAACTGCTTCTGCACCCTGGTCACTTGGTGTTCAATACGTTTCGTTTTGGATTTCTTTCCCCATGACAACCAGATCACACGGGCCCGTCTCCAGACAAAGGTTGAGTATAACTACCATTCCCCTATCTAGAGCATTCTGTTTCATCTTGAGTTAACAGAGACATTTTTAAACAAAACAGTCCCGTAAAGTCCCACATTCGTAAAGGTGGGAAACTGAAATAAAGTGGGGATTAGGAAATCATTCAGCAGGATGTGATCAACAAATTGCTGACCTAATTGTACCTTTTCAGTGCATCCATTTTCATTTGCAGATGAAAACTGGCCATCTGGACAAGTCACTAGAGCACTGGGCGTCCACAAGACTGTACATTTGCATTTAGCCATAATAGTGCCAAGGTTATGAAACGGCCAGTTACATTAGAGACTGGAGAAGCTGTTTTTTTCCCCCTCAGAGCAGAGAAGGCTAAGGGGATATTTGACACCGGTGTTCAAAATCAAGAATGGTTGTGATAAAGTGATGAAAGATAAATTGTTTCCCGTGGCAGTAGAGTCGGTAACCAGAAGTCACTGGTTTAAGATAATTGCCAAAAGGTGAAATAAGGAGAATTTCTATTGCAGTGAGTTGATATGACCTAGAATGCACTGCCTGAAGGAGTGGCGAACACAGATTTCAAAGCAACGTTCAAAAGAGAATAGGAATGAGGCAAATTGCCATAGAGGGATTGCAGCGAAGGTTGACGGACTGTTTCCCAGGGTGGCAGGATTGTTGTACAAGGAGAGATTGGGTTGACTAGGCCTGTATCCACTGGAGGTTAGAAGAATGAGAGGGGATCTCATTGAAACATATAAAGCTGTGACACGGCTGGCTAGACTGGATGCAGAGATGTTGTTTCCCCTGACTGGGGGTGGGGGGGGGGGGGGGGGGGGTGTCTAGAACAAGGGGTCACAGTCTCAGGATACAGGATAGGACTGAAATGAGGAGAAACCTCCTCACTCAGAGGGTGGTGAACCTTTGGAATTCTCTACCACAGAAGGTTGTGAAGGTCAAGTCACTGAATGCACTTAAGAAGGAAATAGATAGATTTCTAGACACTAAAGGCATCGAGGGGAATGGGGAGAGAGC
Source organism: Scyliorhinus canicula (assembly GCF_902713615.1). NCBI lineage: Eukaryota > Metazoa > Chordata > Chondrichthyes > Carcharhiniformes > Scyliorhinidae > Scyliorhinus > Scyliorhinus canicula. The sequence goes on along the minus strand of NC_052148.1, from coordinate 43,155,531 downwards.
GGGTATGCGGCACTGAAATCGACTCAGCCGTGCTATTGAATGCTGAGGGGCTGAATGGCCTCCTTCTGCTCCTGCTTTCTGTGGTTCTGTGAATGCATGGCAGTTTCAAGGAGCTGGAGCAAGTCCCGGGAATGACACAGGCAGGGGAATGAAATTTACCGGAAGGGATGTTTTGTTGCCGTTGTACAAGGTGAGAGCGCCTCTGGAGCACTGTGTGCAGTTTGGACCTCATTTGAGGAAGGGTATAAATGAGTTAGAAACCGTTCAGAAAAGATTCACTTTACTGATATCTGGAATGGGATGTGGGGGTGTGGTGAAGGAAATATCTTGTGAGGAATCAACATCCTGGGGTTACCATTGATCAGAAACTAAGGACTAGCCATGGGGAGGTGGTGGCGTAGTGGTATAGTCACTGGGCTTGTAAACCAGTGACCCAGAGTAATGCTCTGGGGACCCAGGTTCAAATTCCTCCTGATGATGAAATCTAAATTCAATAAAAAATCTGGAATGAACTGTTGTCGATTGTCTAGTGTCCTTTCGGGAAGGAAATCTGCCGTCCTTACCTGGTCTGACCTACACGTGACTCCAGACCCACAGCAATTAGGGATGACTTTCAACTGCCCCCTCAAGGGCAATTAGAGATGGGCGATAAATAAAGGCAATAAATCAAAATCAATCAAAACAAAATATAAAAATACTGTAGCTACCAGTGGAGGTCAAAGGCTAAAAATCCTATTGCGAGTAATAGGATCCTGACACCCCCCAAAGCCTATTCACCATCTACAGGGCACAAGTCGGGAGTGTAATGATAATGAACTTGCCTGGATGAGTGCAGCTCCAACAACACTCAAGAGGCTCAACACCAGCTATGTTACAGCAACCCGCTTGATTGGCACCCTATCCACAAACATTCAAAAACTCCACCACCGAATAGTAGCAACCGTGTGTACCACCTACAAGATGCACTGCAGTAACTTGCCAAGGTTCCTTCGACAACACCTTCCAAAGCCACAACCATCCAGAAGGACAAGACCAGCAGATACCTGGGAACCCCACCTCATGAAGGTTCCCCTCCAAGTCACTCACCATCCTGACTTGGAAATATATCGCTGTCCCTTCACTTTTGCTGCAGCATCATCCTGGAACTCCATCCCTAACAGCACTGTGGGTGTACCTACACCTCAGGGACTGCGGCAGTTCAAGAAGGCAACTCACCACCACCTTCTGAAGGGCAACTAGGGATGGACAATAAATGCTGGCCTAACCAGTGATGCCCACATCCCACAAAATGAATACATTTTTTCAAAAAGGAAAGGTTGGACTGGCTGGGCCTGTGTCCATTGGAGTTTAGAAGAGTGAGAGGTGATCTTATTAAAACATATAAGATCCCGAGGGCACTTTTAAAAAAGAATAAATTTAAAGTGCCAAATTCTTTTTTCCCAATAAAGGGGCAATTTAGTGTGGCCAATTCACCTACCCTACACATCGTTGGGTTGTGGGGGTGAGTCCCACCAAACACTAGGAGAATGTGCAAACTTCACATGGACAGTGACCCGGGGCCGGGATCGAACAGGGTCCTGAGCGCTGTGAGGCAGCAATGCTAACCTCTGCGCTAGATAGATAGATAGAGAAATACAGCACAGAACAGGCCCTTCGGCCCACAATGTTGCGCCGAACTTTTGTCCTAGGTTAATCATAGAATTTTGGACAGTTTTTCATGGCCAATCCACCCAACCTGCACATCTTTGGACTACCGTGCTGCCCAGATCCTGAGGGGACTTGACAGGGTAGATGATGCCCCCTTGTAGGAGGGACTGGAACTTGGGGATACCATTTAAAAATAATGGGTCTCCCAATTTAAAGCAGCAATGAGGAGAAATATTTTCTCAGAGGGTGGTGAGTCTTTGGAACTCTCTTCCCCGGAGATCGACGGAGGCAGGACCAATCAATATTTTTTAAACAAAGGTAGACAGATTCGTGACTAACAAGAGAGTCAGAAGTTATTGGGAGGTGGGAATCTAACATTGAGGCCACAATTAAATCAGTCAAGGCTCGAGGAGCCAATTGGCCTACTCTTGCTCTTAATTGATATGTTCATATGCACAATGGGCAGAATGGTTTCCTGTACATTATCATTCGATGATGTAAAAACAGCTTTCTTCCTCTGTGTTCTTCCCAGGTCTCAGGCTGGCTGCACTGCTAAATCTTCCTTCCCACCCCATCCCAGTGGTCAGAGATAGATCGGTTCTTGATTATGGACAGCACGGTAGTTAGCACAATTGCTTCACAGCTCCAGGGTCCCAGGTTCGATTCCCGGCTTGGTTCACTGTCTGTGCGGAGTCTGCACGTTCTCCCCGTAGGTGCGTGGGTTTTCTTCGCGTGCTCTGGTTTCCTCCCACAGTCCAAAGATGTGCAGGTTAGGTGGATTGGCCATGATAAATTGCCCTTAGTGTTGGGTGGGGTTACTGGGTTATGGGGATAGGGTGGAGATGTGGGCTTGGGTAGGGTGCTCTTTCAAAGAGCTGGTGCAGACTCGATGGGCCGAATGGCCTCCTTCTGCACTGTAAATACTATGATTTCTATGATTAATAAGGGAATCCGGGATTCTGGGAAAAGGCAGGAGAATGGGGTTGAGAAAAATATCAGCCATGATTGAATGGCGGAGCAGACTTGATGGGCAGAGTGGCCTAATTCTGCTCCTATGTCTTTAGTGGATGATCACAACATTTTAGGCAAATATCATAAAAAATTATAGGGCAGTTAACAGACTTTAATTTCCCCACAGTTAGGAAAGAGTTAATTAGATAAAAAATGCTATTGCTCTTTACGTTAATTTATTTATATTACCTGCGTCCAGTAACTTCTTGCTCGCAGTATAATGATTCCTTTGATATTAACATGCCCCGTTGTTAACAAGGCCATGCCAGTTTATGTGCTTGAGTGAGTATGTAGACATGGGTTCAAAAGTCCTAGAGGTTCATTAATTGACACATACATTCCACAAGTTGCTGTTTAGTGTCAAGTGGAAAAAGAAAGTCGTTTGGCTGGTATCACTGAGGACTATGTCCATTATCCAGAAAGGACATAGTGGGGGGGATATGTTGGGAGAATCCCCCACCCCCCCCCAGCCCAGGGGTGATCGGGGACATGGCGGGGCAGTGCTCCTGGCATACTGGCTATGCCAACCTGGCACTACCAGGTTGGTGGTGGTGGGTGTCTGTGCCAGATTGGCACTGCCAAGGGGGCGAGGCTTGAAAGGGGTGGGCTTGGAAGGGAGGGAGGGATGGTTGCTACCGCGATTGTGGTGGGGGGCTGATGCCAGCGTGAAGGGGGTGGGGAGGGGGACATTAGTCCTGATGCTGGCGACGTTGCAGAGGGAGGCCTGAGCAGTCTCTGTGAAGCCGGGTTTGCTGGTGTGTTTAAGCCCTGCATCTCTCAGTGCTGGTACAAATTATGCCCCCTCCAAAAAAATGACTAAATGCGGGAAGATCGCGATGCATGATTGGCACCAATTTTCTCGCCCAAAGAAACACTTTATCATTTTTTGAGGAATTCCGTCTAATGTGTCTTTCACTGAGAGAAATATGTCACTCTATTCACAGTGCCCTATGTTGCTCTTGCTCATGTATTTGCTTTGTTTGGCCCCTTGTTCCGCACTGTAACCAATCAGTTTGTCGATGTACCATTTGTCAATGTACTCTGCTGATTATTCTTTTTGTCTACTATTACGTACTGTGTACGTTCCCTTGGCTGCTGAAAAATACTTTTCACTGTACTTCGGTACATGTGACAATAAATCAAATCAAAATCAAATAATGAGATTGCATTTCTGTGAACCAGGGCTTCCGTCGAGGAGAAATACGGGAAGGAATTGGTGTCATTGTCAAAGAAAGTGTGTGGGCAAAACGAACTGAAGTAAGTGCATTCTTAAGATTAATCTTTCTGCTTAAAGTTCAAGAGTATTCTGATGAGGATTAAAATCCTCTAAAGCACCTGCCAAATCCCCCCAAATATGATGGTTGATATGAAGGATGATGAACCATTATACATGGGAAAAGCTGAAGGAAGCAGGATTAGAATCCTGTCAGAGACTAATGTTAATAAGGAGTATTTGGTCTGCACCACATTCTTTTTTTCTTTAATGCGACGCAAATTGCAGGGAATCCTCTTCAATTAAGGTCTAATAACCGGTTTGGTATGTGGCAGATGGTATGGGGACATGTTTCTGTCACTGGACTAGTAATCCAGAGGCCCAGGCTAATACAAAGATACAAACATACAAATTAGGAGCAGGTATAGGCCACTCGGCCCCTCGAGCCTGCTCCACCATTCAATAAGATCATGGCTGTAACCTCAACCCCACATTCCTGTCTACCCCCAATAACCAATAACCTGTTGACGCCTTGCTTATCATAAATCTATCTACATCTGCCTTAAAAATATTCAAAGACTCTGCTTCCACTGCCTTTTCAGGAAGAGAGTTCCAAAGACCCTCTACCCTGTGAGAGAAAAAAATTGGCCTCATCTCTGTCCTAAATCTAGTTGTGGCTTCTCCCACACAAGGAAACACCCTCTCCACGTCGACTATGCCAGAAATCTTCAGTATCATGGGCAGGATCCTCAGCCCCCCCCCCCACCACCCAACCGAGTGGGAGAATCACCGGGAATCGCATTCCCCCCCCCCCCCCCCCGGAAACCAGCACCGCGCGAATCGCGCCGGGCCACTCAGAGAATCGCTGCAAACGGCGAACGGCGATTCTCCGGCCCGAATGGGCCGAGCGGCCCGCAAAAAAAATGACAGTCCCGCCGGCGCCGTTCTAACCTGCTCTCGGGCCGGCGGGACCTGGGGATTCAAGGGCCGGGAGCGGCCTGTGGGGATGGGAGGGGGGTTCCAACCCTGGGGAGGCCCTCCGGAGTGGCCTGGTCCGCGATCGGGACCCACCGATTAGCGGGCCGGACTCTCTGTTGGCGGGCCTCCTTTCTTCCGCCGGCGATCCAGGATCCATCCACCATTTTTGTGCGGGGCGGCCTGGGGGAGGACGGCCACCTCGCATGTGCTAGTTGGTGCCGACCCAACTGCGCATGCGCGGGACTTTTACGCGGCGCCACGCCGAGGCTCCGCCCCCGTAAATCACGCGACGCCCCTGCTAGCCCCACGGAGGGGGGGGGGGGGGGGGGGAATAGGGGTCTGGGAACGGGCGCCGACGCCGGAGTAAATCACTCCAGTTTTTACTCCGGCGTTGGCACTTAGACTCCCGTTGGGAGAAACCCGCCCCATATGTTTCGATCAAGTCACCTCTTACTCTTCTAAATTCCAGTGGATACAAGCCCAGCCTGTTCAACCTTTCCTCATTCGACAACCTGCCAAGTCCAGGTATTAGTCAAGTAAATCTTCTCTGAACTGCTTCATACACATTTACATCCTTCCTTAAATGAGGAGACCAATACTGTAGGTTGCACTCCAGATGTGATCTCACCAATGCCCTGTACAACTGAAGTATAACTTCTCTACTTTTCCAATGAATTCCCCTCACAATAAATTTTAATATTCCATTAGCTTTCTTAATTACTCGCTGTACCTGATTCATGCATAAAGATTCCCAGATCCCTCTGCACTCCAGAGCTCTGAAATCTCTCACCATTCAGATATTTTAAAACATTTTTCCTGCCAAAATGGACACTTCCACACTTTCCCACATTGTACACCATCTGTCAGATCTTTACCCACTCACTTAACGTATTTATAGCCCTTTGTAACATCATTCTGACCTCTTCACATCTTACTTCCCTACCTTATTGTGTGTCATCAGCAAATTCAGCAACCATACCTTTGACCCCATCATCCAAGTCATGCATGTAAATTGTAAAATGTTGAGGCCCCAGAACTGACCCATGTGGTACACCACTTGTTACATCTTGCCAACCAGAAAATGACCCAATGAGCCAACTCTGTTTCTTTTTTTAAAATTATTTTTATTCAAAATTTTTGTCAAAAACATAATTTTTGCATAACCGTGCACAACCATTAACATAACAAAATGAAATAAATGTTAACCGTATGTACAAAGAAAGGAACAATACAACGTAATGATTCCCCCCACCCTCCGGGATGCTGCTGCTGCTGACCTTTACTGCTCTCCTAGAAAGTCGAGGAACGGCTGCCACCTCCGAGAGAACCCCGCTATGGACCCTCTCAAGGCAAACTTTATTTTCTCGAGACTGAGAAACCCAGCCATGTCACCAATCCAGGTCTCTACACTCGGGGGCTTCGAGTCCCTCCACATTAAAAAGATCTGTCTCCGGGCTACCAGGGAGGCAAAGGCCAGGACGTCGGCCTCTTTCACTTCCTGAGCTCCCGGATCGTCTGACACACCAAAGATCGCTATCTCTGGACTCGGCACCACCCGCGTGCCTAAGATCTTGGACATTGCCTTAGTAAAACCCTGCCAGAATCCCTTAAGAGCCGGGCATGTCCAGAACATATGGACATGGTCTGCAGGGCTTCTCGCACACCTTGCACATTTATCCTCAACCCCAAAGAACTTGCTCATTCTCGTCGCCGTCATGTGTGCCTGGTGTACCACCTTAAACTGGATTAAGCTAAGCCTGGCACATGATGAGGAGGAATTGACCCTGTTTAGGGCATCTGCCCACAGGCCCACATCTCCGCCTCCTGAAGTTCCTGGTAGATGACCGACACCTTCCCCTCCCCATCCCAGGTGCCGGAGACCACCCTACCCTGTATCCTGCGTGGGGTAACTCTCTGTTTCTTGTTAGCTAGCCAATCTTCTATCCATACCAGTAAGATACCCCCTACACCTTGAGCTTTTATTATTTGCAACAACCGTTGATGTGGTATCTTATCAAGTGCCTTCTGGAAATCTAAATACAGTATATCCACAGGTTCCCCACAGCATCTGTTACTACTTCAAAAAACTCCAATAAATTGGTTTCCCTTTCACAAAACCATGTTGACTTTGCCTGATTGCCTGAATTTTTTCTGTTATAATGTCTTTAATGGTAGCTTTCTGATGACAAATGTTAAACTAACTGGCCTATAGTTGCATACGTTCTGTCTTCCTCCCTTTTTGAACAAAGGGGTTACATTTTCCATTTTTTAATCTAATGAATACTCTGGGGACATGGGATTGAATCCTACCATGGCAGTTGGTGGAATTTAAATTCAGTTAATAAAATATAGATTCAGTTTATAAAATATAAAGTCAGTAAAAAAAATATATATACATCCCTCTACCAAAAAAAGAGTCAAGTAGAGTGCCTTAATGACTATTGTCAGTGGCTCTGACATCCATCATAATGAAGTGCTTAAGTCATGAAGTCATGAAGGTTAGTCATGGCAGGAATCAACTCCAGCCACCCTGATTGCCTTGATCCACTACAGTTCGCCTACCGCTGCAAAAGATCCACAGCAAACGCCATCACCATGGCCCTGCACTCTACCCTGGAACACCTAGATAACAAAGACAACCTATGTCAGACTCCTATTTATTGACTACAGCTCAGCCTTCAACACCATCATTCCTACGAAACTCATCTCCAAAATCCGTGGCCTTGGCCTCGGCTCCTCCCTCTGCGAGTGGATCCTGAACTTTCTAACCCACAGGCCACAATCAGTAAAGATAGGCAACAACACCTCCTCACGTACATGAGGAAGAATAGTCGGGTGGCCAAGAACCAGGGGAAAATGGACGGGAATCGGGGGAAGGTAGCCGGGGGGAGGGGGGGGGGGGGTTACGGGCTCGGTATGGGGGTTTGATGGCAAGCCAGGGCCCAAAACCAAACTATAAATAAATGCCTATAAACATGAGCCTCGGCCATATTGGGGAATGTAAAATATGTATGCTGGCTAAAGGGGGCGGCCACAATTGTTGTTATGAAGATGCTTACCTGTAAATATTCATGTTAAATTTTTGTGTTTTCCTTTTTTTTTCTCTCTCTCTAATAATTTGTAATTTGTCATATATAAAATATGAAAACTCAATAAAAAAACATTTATAAAAAAAACAACACATCCTCCACGATCATTCTCAACACCGGTGCCCCACAAGGCTGTGTCCTCAGCTCCCTACTATACTCCTTATACACCTATGACTATGTGGCCAAATTCCCCTCCAACTCGATTTTCAAATTTGCTGATGACACCACCGTAGTGGGTCGGATTTCAAACTGATGAGACAGAGTACAGGAATGAGATAGAGAATCTGGTGAACTGGTGCGACGACAATAATCTCTCCCTCAATGTCAACAAAACAAAGGAAATTGTCATCGACTTCAGGAAGCGTAGTGGAGAACATGCCCCTGTCTACATCAATGGGAACAAAGTAGAAAGGGTCGAGAGCTTCAAGTTTTTAGGTGTACAGATCACCAACAACCTGTCCTAGTTCCCCCATGTTAAGAAAGTTAAGAAAGCCCACCAACGACTCTACTTTCTCAGAAGATTAAGGAAATTTGACATGTCAGCTACGACTCTCACCAACTTCTACAGATGCACCATAGAAAGCATTCTTTCCAGTTGTATCACAGCTTGATATGGAGCCTGCTCTGCCCAAGACCGCAGGAAACTACGAAAGGTCGTGAATGTAGCCCAGTCCATCACGCAAACCAGCCTCCCATCCATTGACTCTATCTATAATTCCCGCTGCCTCAGAAAGGCAGCCAGCATAATTAAGGGCCCCACGCACCCTGGACATATTCTCTTCCATCTTCTTCCGTCAGGAAAAAGATACCAAAGTTTGAGGTCACGTACCAACTGACTCGAACAGCTTCTTCCCTACTGCCATCAGACTTTTGAATGGACGTACCTCGTATTAAGTTGATCTTTTCTCTGCACCTTGCTATAACTGTAACATTATATTCTGCAATCTCTCCTTCCTTCCCTATGTACGGTATGCATTGTTTGCACAGCATGCAAGAAACAATACTTTTCACTGTATACTAATACATGTGACAATAAGAAATCAAATCAAAACATTAAATATAGAACATAAAGCTAGTCTCAGTAATGGTGACCATGACAACTAGCATCGATTGTTGTAGAAACCCATCTAGTTCACTAATATCCTTCAGGCCAACATGGTGGCCCAGTGGTTAGCACTGCTGCCTCATGGCGCTGAGGACCAGGTTCAATCCCGGCCCCGGGTCACTGTCCATGTGGTGTTTGCAAATTCTCCCTGTGTCTGAGTGGGTCTCACCCCCACAACCCAAAGATGTACAGGGTATGTGGATTGGCCACGCCAAATTGTCCCTTAATTGGAAAAAAAATCAATTGGGTACTCTAAATTTAAAAAAAAAAATTAATAATGTTGTTTAGGGAAGGAAATGTGCTGTCCTACTTGGTCTGGCCCAAAAGTGACTCGAGACCCACAGCAATGTGGTGGACTGGGTGAAGAAACGGTGGCACAGTGGTTAGCATTGCTGCCCAACAGTGCCAGGGACCCGGGTTCAATCCCAGCCTTGGGTGACTGTGCAGAGTTTGCGCGTTCTCCCCGTGTCTGCGTGGGTTTCCTCCTGGTGCTCTGGTTTCCCCCCCACAGTCCAAAGATGTGCAGGTTAGGTGGATTGGCCATGATAAATTGCCCCTTCGTATCCAAAGATATGTAGGTTAGGTGGGTTATGGGGATAGGGCAGGGGAGTGGGCCTAGGTAAGGTGCTTCTTCAGAAGGCCGATGCAGATATGATGGTCTGAATGCCCTCCTTCTGCTCTGCAGGAATTCTGTGACTCTTAAATGCCCTCTGAAATGACCGAGCACGCCATTCAGTTCATGGGCAGTTAGGGATGGGCAACACATGTTTATCTTGTCACATCACAAAAAAGATGAAGTAAAAAAGATGCAATTCATCGCTCCCTCTACATTATTTGAGCACTTGGATTTTATTTCAGTTCTTGGCATCCTGTTTGTCCCGATCAGAATAAAGTATTGGCCACGCTTCATTGCTCCCTGACATTGTATTTATTCGTGTCCTTTGTTATTTTCTGTAGACCCACAATTTCTTGGAAAAAGTGGTAATTAAGTTGACTTATTAGTAATTGTACAACTAAATGGTCTGCCAGGTCTTCTGAGGGCATAAGGAGTCAATTGCATAACATGAAATGGTATTAAACACAAGAACATAAGAACTAGGAGCAGCAGTAGGCCATCTGGCCCTTCGAGCCTGCTCTGCCATTCAGTGAGATCATGGCTGATCTTTTGTGGACTCAGCTCCACTATCCGGCCCGGACACCATAACCCTTAATCCCTTTATTCTTCAAAAAATTATCTATCTTTATCTTAAAAACATTTAATGAAGGAGCCTAAACTGCTTCACTGGGCAAATACTTCCATTGATACACGGCCCTTTGGGTGAAGAAGTTCCTCCTAAGCTCAGTCCTAAATCTACTTCCCCTTATTTTGAGGCTATGCCCCCTAGTTCTGCTTTCACCCACCAGTGGAAACAACCTACCCGCATCTATCCTATCTATTCCCTTCATAATTTATTATGTTTCTATAAGATCCCCCCTCATCCTTCTAAATTCCAACGAGTACATTCCCAGTCTACTCAACCTCTCCTCGTAATACAACCCCTTCAGCTCTGGGATTAACCTCGTGAATCTCCTCTGCACACCCTCCAGCGCCAGTACGTCCTTTCTCAGGTAAGGAGACCAAAACTGAACACAATACTCCAGGTGTGGCCTCACTAACACCGTATACAATTGCAGCATAACCTCCCTAGTCTTAAACTCCATCCCTCTAGCAATGAAGGGCAAAACTCCATTTGCCTTCTTAATCACCTGTTGCGCCTGTAAACAACTTTTTGCGACTCATGCACTAGCACACCCAGGTCTCTCTGCACAGCAGCATGTTTTACTACTTTATCATTTAAATAATAATCCCTTTTGCTGTTATTCCTACCAAAATGGATAACCTCACATTTGTCAACATTGTATTCCATCTGCCAGACCCTCGCCCATTCACTTAATCTATCCAAATCCCTCTGCAGACTTCCGGTATCCTCTGCACTTTTTGCTTTACCACCCATCTTAGTCTCATCTGCAAACTTGGACATATTGCACTTGGTCCCCAACTCCAAATCATTTATGTAAATTGTGAACAATTGTGGGCCCAACACTGATCCCTGAGGGACACCACTAGCGACTGATTGCCAACACCCATTAATCCCCACTCTTTGCTTTCTATTAATTATCCAATCCTCTATCCATGCTACTACTTTACCCTTAATGCCATGCATCTTTATCTTATGCAGCAACCTTTTGTGTGGCACCTTGTCAAAAGCTTTCTGGAAATCCAGATATACCACATCCATTGGCTCCCCATTATCTACTGCACGGGCAATGTCCTCAAAACGTGCAGGCCACACTGAGTAAAGGTAACACTTCCCTTTTTCCTGGTGGAAATAACGACAATGTGGCAGAGTCTGTCATGGTATCTGTAGTAATCCATGGGAGGCAGGAGTTCCGTCACTACACCAATATTTATTTACAATAACGATATTACAGGAGCAGCTACAAACAGTGCTGCTAGCAGTCCAGTCAACTTAAGACTGACTCACAAAGCCTACACAGGTGATTATATGGGCCCCCTCAATGAGCTACCATTGAGGGAGCTCATACTCCAATTGGCCTACCAATAAAGCCAATTGGAGTTCATTACAGCATCTTTCTCCATTGCTACCTCACAAACAGGGGCTGTTTAGCACAGGGCTAAATCGCTGGCTTTGAAAGCAGACCAGCAGCACGGTTCAATTCCCGTAACAGCCTCCCCGAACAGGCGCCGGAATGTGGTGACTAGGGGCTTTTCACAGTAACTTCATTTGAAGCCTACTCGTGACAATAAGCAATTTTCATTTTTCATTTTTTCACAAACTGTAGGCTTTAGTTACTGATAGTAATCTGAAAACAAAAAAATGCTGTTATGGTAGGTTGTGAAACTAAACTCAGTAAATCTAGTAAACTGTGGGTCAAGAGTGACTGTGATTGTTAGTCCGCCGAAGTCAGGTTTCCTAAAGTTGTTCCTTGCCACCAGAGTGGCCTACATGAAACCCAATCCCAATATTTGGTTAATTCTTAATGCCCTCTGAAGTGGTCCCTCCTGCTATTTTCTCAACCCAACTAACAAATGGGTGATAAATCCCGAGAACAAAGTCCTATAGAATTCCTACGGTGCAGAAGAAGGTCATTTGGTCCATCGAGGCTGCACTGACCCTTTATTCACAATGCCATTGTGAATGTAAAGAAGACTTGTTGCACTTTCAGGTTACTTCTAATGAGGGCCCAACTTGTTACAACTCTCTACTCCTATAAAGGGAGTTTAATAATTAGTTGAATGATCACATCTACAAGCGAAAGAACAACATTTAAAGTTTATAAAGAACATGGATTTAATTGTATATTTCAATGACTGTCGATCACTTCCACTGCACTGATCATACCTTATGGTCCTAACTGTCCGGCTCAGTCTTCTCTTTTTTTTTGCTCCCCCCTGTAGCACGTTGAAGAGAGCGTTTGATGTCTTTAAGCAACGTAAGTATTTCTCTTTTCTGAGCTGTGAGTGAGAAGCTGGTGAAGTGGTCCCAGTTTTTCTGCTAATGTTACTTTGAGCGGCATGCGAGAGTTGTTTTAGTTTGGATTCTGTGATTGGTGTTTGTGGGTTGTCTGCCATTGTGTACAGTGTGACACTCCGATGAGATAATACTGGACAAAAGCAGTAGTGCCGACTCGCTGCTATGAAGAACTGTGACTGCAAGAGAGAGAGAGTTGAAATGTCGAAACTGATTTTATTAACCAGTGATTTGAGGGAGATTTTTTAATACTATAAATCATTAAATAGAAAAAGACTTCCTCCAGTTGAGCAGTCTAAATTTAGTAGACCAATATCATTCTGTTCTATGATTGGGTCTGTCAGTCTTGAACTCTAGGCCTGGGACTTAGACAGATTGTAGACATTGGGCTGGGTTCTTCGCCCCGCCCGCCGCAAGGTCACCACGGGTGAGACTATTATGGGCCAGGGTTTAGAAAACTCCAATTTATATCATGGAGTTCACCTGACCCACGATTTTTAAAAGATTTTGGCTAAGGGAAGCACAAGGGTCCACTCTCCAGGTGTTATGCAACAGAGAAATTAAGTATTTTTAAAACAAGACAATGTTTATTCTATGAACATAGTTAACATTTTCTAAACACAGTAAACATCTTGGGCGCGATTCTCCGCAAATGCGGCGAGTCGTAAAGGCTGCCGTGAATCTGGCCGTGTTTCACAGCAGCCTCCGCGCCCCCTCCCAGGACCCGATTCTCCCCCCCCCCCGGGCGGGGCTAGCAGCGCGGCCCCGTGAAGCACGGCCGTCGCTAAGCCCGAGCGCCAAGCGTCACGGCGGCTGACGCGCAGAATGACGTCAGCCGCGCATGCGCGGGTTGGACGGCTCCAACCCGCTCATGCGCGGATGGCGTCATCACGCATATGCGTCAAACCCGCGCATGTGCGGGCCGTCATGCCCCTCAGCCACCCCGCGGCCTGATCCTGCGGGGTGGCGGAGGAACAAAGAGTGCGCGGGTATTGGACCCGCTGCCCGCGATTGGTGCCCACCAATCGCAGGCCCATGCCACCCTTGGCACGGCCATGGTGCGGCCGTGCCAATCGGTGCCATGGTTGTCCGGGATGGCACTTTGTGGCCGTTTTCACGAACGGTGAGAGCAGGTGTGTTTGCGTTCGTGAAAACGGCCGTAAAGGCCTGGGAACTCGGCCCATCGGCCTGGGGAGAATCGCTGTTCGCCGTAAAAAACGGCGAGCAGCGATTCGTGTCGTGGGGCGGCCGTGGGGGGGGGGAGAATAGCGGGAGGTCGGGAAAAATGTCGGGAAGGCCCTCCCGCTATTCTCCGACCCGTCGTGGGCAGCGGAGAATCGCGCCCCTTATCAATCACCACACGTAATGAAATGAAATGAAAATCGTTTATTGTCACGAGTAGGCTTCAATGAAGTTACTGTGAAAAGCCCCTAGTCGCCACATTCCTGCGCCTGTCCGGGGAGGCTGGTACGGGAATCAAACCGTGCTGCAGGCCTGCTTGGTCTGCTTTAAAAGCCAGCGATTTAGCCCAGTGAGCTAAACCAGCCCCCACAGATTCAATACTCTATAGGTAATCCTTAATACCTTTCCTAGCAACATCCATAAGTTAAACCCTTTTTACAAAGACAGCAGGAGAGAGAGATCTACAGCTTCTTGTTCGAATGCAGCTCTCCATCTCTGAAAACTAAACCAAAAACGAAGCCAAAAACAGAGCCACAAAGCAGCTTTACAGCTCAAAACAAAAGTAAAAAGACAGACAGACAGCCCAGCTCCACCCACACACTGACATCACTGCAGCTATTTGATAAACAGCCAATTCTTAAAGGTACATCCACCTGACAGAGACGCGGACAGTGGAATAGCCCATTGACCTCGGACGGGATTCTACGGTCGCTGGGCGGACGAGGCCAGCGAATACCGCCCATAATCTGGTATCTTCTTAATGCTTTTTAAATGTATTACATGTAAACAGGTCACAGAGTAGCCGTGTTGCTCCTATGCCTGATTCCAACCCCTTCCCCCCCCCCCCCCGCCCTCTCGTGTACCACACGTGACTAAGTGGGACATCATCAACTATGCCGTACATTAACGTATCCCATCTGTTCACCCTTTATGCTACAGTGGATACATGACCAAGCGCAAGAGATTTAGCACAGCGAGCAGAAGAAACTGTTTGACACAGAGTAGGGTGACCTGATTTTCAGAAGTGAAAACCAGGACAAACTGAGGTAATGCTCACTCACAACAGAAACAGAATTCTCTTTGCAGTACCTCACCTGCGTCAACCTGTGTTTTTATCATGGTGTTACCAAAAACGGATTCGGCAGCCATGAATTGGTACCTTTTCTCCTGAAGCAGACCTGGGGCTTGATTCTCCGCGCCTCCGCACCAAAATCGTGTTCAGCGCGGGGCCGGAGAATGGGCGTTCGCCCGGAAATCGTGTCCGGCGCTGCTGAAGCGATTCACTCAGGAGTCGTGCGCGCGCAGGTAGGGGGACATTGGCCCTCCCCCAGCGATTTTCCATGCGCAACTGGCTGAGTTCCCGACGGCGTAGTTCTAACCATGTATCGGCCGACAGGAACCGCGAGTGGCGGCTACAGACCCAGTCTACGGCCGCCCTGGTGGGGGGCAGGGGGTTCAAGTACCGGGGGGGCCTTATGTGTGGCCGGGGGGGAGCCGATTAGGCAGGTAATGTAGAGTGGCGCGTGGCCGATCGTTGGTACCTTCTTTCCTGGTCCAGGGCCGCCGGCTGAGTCCGCCATGTCACACGCATGCACGGACCCCCGACCGGACGTGCGGGGCCTCGTAACCGCAGCCAGAGCTGCGAGAAGCACTCTGGGCCTTGCTAGCCCCCTGCAGATGGGAGAATCACTCAGGACTTTCTTAAAGGAAGTCCAGAGTGAAACGTTGGCGTGGGGACAGGCTCCATTTTTGGAGAATCCAGCCCCATCAGAAGTGGATGGGAGCGAAATTGAGCCGGTGCAGGATGCCGGTTCCCCAGCTTCATTCTGCCTCTGAAGATTAAATGAAGGAGTAAGCTTTGCACATGAGCAGTGGGAGAGCACACATCCTAAGTGAGACACAACCAGAGTGAGTGTGGGCATCGGGAATTTGGAGCACAGTGGGAATTCAGTGCAAAGGGGAAAGTGGTGCTTTTTTCTTTTTTTTGCTTTCTAAATTTTTAAATCTTCAGAGTAGTCTTGCCCTGCTGCAGCAATAGAGGCTTCAAGCTAATTGGTAAGTAGGGCTAAGGTTTCTAATTTACTACTTTTATCACTTATAGAGTATAAGTGGTTTATAGTTTTGAGGGGTTATATTCTGTAGTAAGAAGGACATTAGAGTATTTGATATTAAGCATCTTCCAAAGGTTTAATTTAAAGGAGTAATTCATGGGAGAGTTCACAGCCATGGTTTGCTCCTTGTGCTCCATGTGGGAAGCAGGGAAAACTTCCAGTTCCCGGGGCCAGCATGTGTGCCTGGACATGTCTCCAGCTCACAAGCCCGGGTTTGTGAGCTGGAGCGGTGGCTGGGGACATTGTAGAGCATCCACGAGGCGGAGAGTATCATGGATAGCACATACAGAGAGGTGGTCACACTGCAGGCTCAGACTTCACAGGCAGGAAGGGAATGGGTGACCACCAGGCAGAGCAAGAGGACTAGGCAGGCAGTGCAGGAATCTCCTGTGGATATTCCCCTGTTAAACAAATAAACAATTTTGGATACCGTTGAAGGGAATTGGCGGATTCATTCAATGTGGATAAGTGTGAGGTTCTCCATTTTGGCCGGAAAAATGGAAAGGCACCTTAGTATCTAAATGTAAAGGCGCTGCGAAGTGCTTCAGTGCCGAGGGATCTGGGTGTCCACGAGCATGAATCTCAGAAAATTAACATTCAGGTACAGCAGGTAATGAGGAAGGCAAATGGAGTTTTGGCCTTTTACAGCGAAAGGAGTAATAATAATAATCTTTATTGTCACAAGTAGGCTTACATTAACGCTGCAATGAAGTTACAGTGAAAACATAAAAGTAGGCAAGTGTTGCTCCAACTATACAAGGTATTGGTGAGACCACACCTCCAGTACTCTGTACAGTTTGGTCCCCTTTCTTGAGAGGGGTGTAGTTGAATTAGAGGCAGTTCAGAGGAAGTTCACTGTATTGATGAGGGTTTTGTCTTGAGGAGAGGTTGAGTAGCTTCGGCCGATTCTTGTCTCGAATTTCGAAGAGTGAGAGGAGATCTAATTGAGGTGTATAAGATGATAAATGGTATTGACAAAGTAGACATAGAATGGATTTTGCCTCTTGTAGGGCATTCTAGAATGAAAGGTCATAATTTTAGGATAAGGGGGAGCAGATTTAAAACAGGGATGAGGAGAAATTGCTTCTCTCAAAAGGCTGGGAATCTGTGGAACTCACTACCCCAGAGTGCAGTGGATGCTGGGACATTGAGTAAATTTAAGGAACAGATAGACAAATTTTTAATTAGTAATGGGTTGAAGGGTTATGGAGAACGGGCAGGAAAGTGAAGTTGAGACCGAGAGGAGATCAGCCATGACCATATTGAATGGTGGAGCAGGCTCGAGGGGCTGAATGACTCTGAGTTCCTATGTCTTACAGTCAGAAACGGGAATTTATAATGTGGAACAAAGAAATGGCTGACCAACTAAATACGTACTTTGATTCTGTCTTCACAATGGGGCCACAAATAACATATCAGAACTGTTGGGGAATGCAGGGTTTAGTGAGAAGGAGGAACGGTAGGAATTCAATATTAGTAGAGAAATGGTGTTGGGGAAATTGATGGGATTGAAGGCTGATCTATATCCCAGAGTACTTTAGAAAGTGGCCCTACAAATAGTCGATGCATTAGGTAGCCATGTTCCATGATTCTCTAGACTCTGGAACAGTTCCTACAAATTGGAGGGGAGCTAAAGTAACCTCACTGTTTTAAAAAAGGAGGTAGAGAGAAAACACGGAGTTATAACCCAGTCAGCCTGATGTCGGTAGTGGGAAAAATTCTAGAGTCCTTATCAAAGATTTTACAGCAGAGCACCTGGAAAACATGGCAGAATCAGACAGAATCAGCATGGAATTACCTGATAAATCCACTCGAATTCTTCAAGGATGTACCTAGTTGAGTTGATCCGATAGAGTCAGTGGATGTGGTTTATTTGGTCTTTTGGAAGGCTTCCGACAAAGTCCCACATGAGAGATTAGCGTGTAAAATTATAGCTCGGGGGATTATGGGTAGTGTATTGAGATGGATAGAAAACTGGTTGGCAGACAGGAAACAAAGAGTAGGAATTAACAACAGGAGTAGGAATGGCAGTGACTATTGGGGTACTGCAGGGATCAGTGCTGGGACCCCAGATATTCAGATGAGGTAACTAAATATAATATCTTAAATTTAGCACAAAGCTGGGCGTCTGAGCTGTGAGGTTGAGCTGTGAGGAGGATGCAGAGATTCTTCAGCGTGATTTGGGCAAGTTGAGTGAGTGGGCAGATTCATGGTAGATGCAGTATTTTTTTTAAAAAGTATTTTTATTGGGTTTTGTGCAGGATATAAATAGATAGATATGTACACATAAAAACAAAACACAAAGGAAGTAGGAAACTCGTAACGGAAAGGGGGGGGGTCTCTTTCCCCCCCCATCTTTTTTTTCTTTTTTTTGGGGCCTCACGGTAGCATGGTGGTTAGCATCAATGCTTCACAGCTCCAGGGTCCCAGGTTCGATTCCCGGCTGGGTCACTGTCTGTGTGGAGTCTGCACGTCCTCCCTGTGTGTGCGTGGGTTTCCTCCGGGTGCTCCGGTTTCCTCCCACAGTCCAAAGATGTGCGGGTTAGGTGGATTGGCTATGCTAAATTGCCCGTAGTGTAAGGTTAATGGGGGGATTGTTGGGTTACGGGTATACGGGTTACATGGGTTTAAAGTAGGGTGATCATTGCTCGGCACAACATCGAGGGCCGAAGGGCCTGTTCTGTGCTGTACTGTTCTATGTTCTATAACAATAAAACTGGGTGGAGGGGGCACCCGGGTGCTGCCCCTAATGTTATTTACATTTCTCGGTGCGGATGCCTCGGACTCGGCCATTGTTTGTTTTCTTCCCGTCTTTTTTGACTCTCTTGCCTTGCTATGGTTGTTGTGGCCACTGCCCCCCCCCCCCCCCCCCCCCCCCCCCCCACCTCCCCCCGGTCCTCCCTCACTTCTTCTGTCATGTCCTGGCTATTGGCTATTTAGCTCTGGCTTCTTCTTTAATTATGTGTTGCCAGAAACAGGTCCTGGAAAAGTCGGGTGAATGGCTTGAGGAAGCCATCTTCCGACCCACAGATGGCAAATTCCGACAGGTCGGACAGCCAGTCTGCAGCTTTAGGTGGTGCCGCTGACTGCTAGACAAGCAGGATTCCACGGTGGGCGATCAGAGAGGCAAAGGCAAGGGCGTCTGCCCTCCTCCCCATGAAGAGATCTGGCTGATCTGATACCCCGAAGACCGCCACTTTCAGGCACGGCTCCACCCTCATCCCCACCACTTTGGACATCGCCTCGAAGAAGGCTGTCTAGTACCCTGGGGCAAGACCACAACATGTGGGCGTGGCTGGCTGGGCCTCCTTGGCACCATTCACATCTGTCCTCCACCTCCGGGAAGAACCTATTCATTCGCGTCCTTGTTCAGTGGGCTCTATGTATCACTTTTAGTTCCATTTGGTTGAGCCTGTCGCATGTGGACGTGGAGTTGACCCTGTGCAGTGCTTCCTCCCATTTCCTCCTTTTCACGTCCAGTTCGGTGCCGGCCCTCTCTATCATGTTGTCAGGTACAGCATAATGTGGATAAATGTGCAGTTATCTACTTTCATTGAAAAAAACAGGAAGGCAGATTATTATCTGAATGGCTATAAATGAAGAGAGGGGTGTTTGCAAAGGGACCCGAGTGTCCTCATACACCAGTCGCTAAAGGTAAGCATGCAGGTACAACAGGCAGTAAAGAAGGTAAATGGTATGCTGGCCTTCATTGCAAAAGGATTTGAATACAGGAGTAGGGTTCTGAGTGGGATAAAGATGATATAATTAATGGGAGCAGCCAGGCCTGTCTGTAGTTTTGCAGTTTGATTTGGGTTTGGCAATATGCTAGGAGTTTTTAAGTTGAGCAGCAGTTTTGCAAAACGCTGTAAGCTTGTGCAGGAGTCTGACAGAGACAGAAGGATTTGCAGGCTGTGCCTGAAAGGGTGAGTCTCTAATTTCCTGAAAGGAAATATCTGCACAATTGTACAGCAAGTATCCCTGTGTTGGCTAACTTTATTTACCAGGGCCTTTTGACCTGTAATGGGCTTTGCTTAATTGGAGATAGAGACGGTAGAAGTTAGTAATTAAAGTGTTTCTTTTTATTTTAAGAATTGTTTAACTATTAATTGAAAAGCTATTTTCTATGATGTTAATGTGGTTACTCATGTGTGAATAGTAAAGTTTACTTTAATATGACAGCTTCCTATTTGTCACTGGAATCACCCCTGGAGCAAAGTATCATTTCCTCACAGTTTACAAATAGAAAAATTGTTGGTTTTATGAAGTCACGGGGTGTCCACACCGAGTTGTATCAAAGAAACGTAGTTTTATTAACAAAGCTATAATGCACGGTGGTGCAGTGGTTAGCACTGCTGCTTTACGCCGCTGAGGACCCGGTTTTGATCCCGGCCCTGGATCACTGTCTGTGTGGAGTTTGCACGTTCTCCCTGTGTCTGCGTGGGTCTCACCCCCACAACCCAAAGGTGTGCAGGGTAGGTGGACTGGCCGCGCTAAATTGCCCTTAATTTGAAAAATAAAATTAAAATTAAATTAATTTGAAGAAAAGCTATAGTACACAGTTCCCGGTAGATCCCAACTGGGTCTTAATGGTCAGTGTCGAATTGGCCGACCTTATATACAAATGGATAAAGCTTACCCCACCCTCTTAATGAGGGAGATCATACTCCGCAAGGGATACGGGGAAGACAATCATCCCCACCCCGTAACCCCCGTGGGTAGGTTATGACATTTGTGGTTCCTCGTCTGGTTTCCTAATACAATTCGCAGAATTTTCTGATGAGACTCTGCCTCAGCTCCCCAACCACTTTTACTTTCAGATGTGGCTACACAAACGTTACAGCTATTGCTCAACACTCTGGTCAAAAATGTTATGCCTTTCAGCATAATGTGGACGCACCCAACCCGCAAGTTATTATCAATGTTGTTAACACCATCGTCCTCACCTGTTTCCTGCTGGCCGCAAGATCTAAAATATTCACATACCAATTGGTCATAAATCTTAATATTCTCGCACCTCACCGTCAATCACAAGCTTCTGATTTCTGCCTGATCCTCAACCAATACATCTGAAACACTGGGAGTGGATTGCAAGCGTACTAATGGAGAGCTATTAATTTTGCCTCGCTTCATTTCTTCCAGAGATGGAGAATGTGGGACTGTTGCACATCCAGCTGGCAGGCAGCTTACGTGAAGAGGTGAAGAAACTGGAGGAATTTCGGGAAAAGCAAAAAGATCACCGGAAAAAGGTGATCTGGTTGTACATCTTGTTTAAAGCTATGGTTGTTATCCTATTCACTTCCTTTTGTTTTGTTTCCCTCTTCCCCAGCTTCTCTTGAAAAGGCTGCTTTATTTGCTTTTCATTCTTGCCTTTTTGAATCTAGTTACTCTGATCTCCTTACTTTAGACTCCTGTCCTAAATTAATCTTGGCTTATTGCGGCCTGGTGAGTATCTGTCCGGCTTCTGATATCTAGGCAAGTGTTTGATAGTGCGCGCAGGATGATGAACAGAAACTCTTTTCTTGGACTGTTAGTTGCTAGATACTGCCTATGTATCCATAAGATACTTCACCCCTTCAAAACCTCTACCAGCAACAGGGCTTTAAGAACCATCAAAATCCCTTTGTTGCAACTTCCCTTGATCGTATAAAGAATTAAATATACTTCATATTTTGATACCTATTGTAAAATTAACGCCACTACTCGAACCCTAAATCATTGCTACATACACAGTGACCAGAAGTGGCAACAGAATTGAACCTAGTAGGACATGACTTTGAACTTCTAACCATTCGGATAAACTGCTCTCTTTCTAACCAATATTATTTTGGTTTTCTATCCTTCTATGCCCCTTAATTGTAATATTTTCCTGAAGCTGATGTACACCATATCCACTGTAAAGATCAAAAGCAGGTAAATGGAATTGAGGTACATATTCCAGAATCACAGGCTTGGATACCTTCTTCATACCTGAATCTTTGCTTTTTGAAATTCTATGTTTACTGTTGTGCCAAATCCAATCCCAGACTGCTGCTGCTGGGTTTCTTGCTTTGGGGAATGAAAAAGTCTGAATGCTTTTTTGGAGGGGGCTGGCAAAAGGGGTTATTTTTACTCCAGCAGAAACGGGTAGTGTTTGAAATGTTCAGCATGTCTGGCGGGATCTGTGCAGAGAGAAACAGAGGTCACTGACCCTCCATCAGAACTAGTGCAAGCATGGACCTGAAGCATAGAATCAGATTCAATCTCCACAGATGCTGCCGGACTGGAGTATTTCCCACATTTTCTGCTTATAGTTCAGATGTCCGGCATCTGCATTTGCCCTCCTGTTATAAGCTACATGCTGGGCATTTGTAAGTTTGGTTAGTTTCAGTTTAAAATAAGGAAAGTGTCTTTTTTCTGTCAACAAAGCCTTCTCGTGTAGATGGAAATAGCACATTATTGCGCGTAAATTGGCCGGTTTTAAGTTCCCGGAAGATTCTACCATTTTTAAACTGTGGAAGTAGAACCAGGAATCCTGCCCCAATAGAATATATCATTGTTAGTTCAAGATATTCTCACTGGTGCGTAGATTCGTTGTTTGCGGTGCTTGGGAATTCAGGTTTTGGGATGTTGCAGTCTGGATATTGCACAGGGCCAGGTACAAAGAAGCTGAGCTGGTTGCATAATATGAAGGACCAAGTTTGTAATTGATTGACAAAACGGGAAGTATATCATTTTGAAAACTGGACTTTCGATGGGCTTTATAAATAGAGGCACAGAGTAGAACATCTATGACGTTTTGCTAAACCTATGTAAAACGGTTGTACCCCACTGTAAATGTGGTTCCCAATTCAGGAGGATTCCAAGGGGTGTGGGAGGGTCAAAGGAGGCCTATGTGATAACGGGCCCAGAAGCAGATGTACCAGGTCCAAGATTCATCTCCCCGGCCCTGCTGCTCGTCCAAGTTCTTACAACCATCCACCACAATTTTCCATTTTCTGTCCTTAAGTCAATCTCCTCTGTGATCGGCGCAGGCTTGGAGGGCTGAAGGGCCTGTTCCTGTGCTGCGTTATTCTTTGTGTTTTGTTCTCTCCTCCTGCTCCTGCTCTCGAATTGAACGCCGGAATGGACCTGAGGAGCTGAATGGCCTCCTCCAGTCCCTGCAATTAAACCATCGGTCATGACTTTAATTCCACTGCTACTACCATCGTCACCCAAGAACTTTCCCTGCGAGTGTCTTTGGGGTGCGAGATGCTGGGAGAAGCATTTTGTTGAAATGATGTTGCTTTGAAGCATCAACGTCTTGAGCACAGAACATCATTTAAAAAAAAACACAAAATATGACTCATTCTAATTACATTTCAAACAAGGAAGTTGGAGATTGCTGCGGGCTTTTGACAGGAAAGAGGAATCAAGACTGCAATTTGGTTACTCATTTACTTTCAAATTTGTTTTAATGTGTATTTTTAGCGATGCACTGTAAATGGGGAACATGCTGTTACACTTGTTTATTTCAGCAATTTAATATTATCTTCTTCAACATTAAATGGGTTTAGGTGCATTAAACATATTGTACTTGATTTCCCACTTTTGTTACCAGAGATACCTGGGATGTTCCAGCGGTCTTATAGTATAATGGATCGGAGCACAGTGGTTAGCCAGTTCGATTCAGTAGCCAGGGTTCGATTCCTGGCTTGGGTCACTGTCTGTGCGGAGTCTGCATGTTCTCCCTATGTCTGCGTGGGTTTCCTCCGGGTGCTCCGGTTACCTCCCACAGTCCTGAAAGATGTGCTTGTTAGTTGAATTGGACATTTTGAATTCTTCCTCAGTGTACCCAAACAGGCGCTGGAGTGTGGTGACTATGGGATGTCCAATTCTACTAACAAGCACGGCTTTTAGGACATGTGGGAGGAAACCCACGCAAACATGGGGAGAACATGCATACTCCGCACAGACAGTGACCCAAGCCAGGAATCGAACCCGGGTCCCTGGCGCTGTGAAGCAACAGTGCTAACCACTGTGCCGTCCCCCCACTGTGAATAATTTGAACCTTTTATGAATACAATTGTAGACACCTTGGGCGGGATTCTCTGGTTGCCGACGCCGAAATCGCTTTGGAGATTCCGGCCGGAGAATTCCCGTTTGCACGGAAATCAGAGGTGACGCTGCTTTTGCGATGCTCCGTCCCCTCCAAAATGGCGTGCTCGGTAAGTACGCCATATGGATGACCTCAGGACATCACCTGAGGCCCTCCCCTGATGCTCCGCCCCTGATGGGCTGAGTTCCTGACGGCATGGGACACGTGTTCTCACATCGTTCGGGGACCTCGTGTGACGGCTGCAGACTGTGTCCAGCGCTGCCTCAGTCGGGGGGGGGGGAGGGGGGGCTGTTCCGCTGGCAGAGGGGGCTTCGGCAGGGGCTGGAGACACTGGTGGGAGGTGGTCCGGGGGTGGCGAGGGGGTTACTGGGGGACAGTATCTGGCAGGCAGGGTCCGCGTGCAGCTGGCGCCATGTTGTACGGCGCAGCCGCCAAAGGCTGCCTCCGTGCGCATGCACGGCCATGGACCTGGCAATTCTGCGGCCGTATATGCAGGCAAAGCCGGGGCTAGCCACCCCCGGATGGAGGATTGGTGCGGGGGGGGCCGCCGATTTGTCTGACGTAAAACACCACTGTTCCCACGCTGGCA
Source organism: Scyliorhinus canicula (assembly GCF_902713615.1). Lineage (NCBI taxonomy): Eukaryota > Metazoa > Chordata > Chondrichthyes > Carcharhiniformes > Scyliorhinidae > Scyliorhinus > Scyliorhinus canicula. Next base: position 43,130,999 of record NC_052148.1, on the reverse strand, counting down.
TCAGCAGTTAGTCTGCAAATCAGAGAATCCAGCCCCTTGTCTCCACCAGAACCTCAGGAATGGGCCGCCCATTGGATACAGTTATCCCCACGTCCAAATCTGATAATATTAAATAAACATAGGCCATCATTTGATTCTCTGAGAGACACATTCTGTGATTCCCAAGCTTCTTTTGGAGGCAATTCTGTCCCTATTTCCATCCGGAAGATGAGGCAGTCTGTTCTTGGCCCATTTCAATGGCGTTCAGTTGGGATCCTGGTGGATTGGAGCTTGGACTCTGCGTCTTGTTTGAGCACAGTTCAGTTCCAGAGAGCCAGCTGGCGAAGGATAGGACTGGAACCAATCTTTGCATGCCTCAATATTAATTTACAGAGTTAAACATTGCAATTCTTGTGTACAAGCGAATGTCCAGTTAATGCCCAAAACCTACATACAAATATGCTCAATTAATGTGCAAACAGGGATCCGCAAAGAAGTTCGAATAGGAGGATCATTCGGAAATCAGAGATGTGTAGGGTTGTTACAGCATTTGGAGGGAGGGGCCGTGGATGGAACTGAAAACAAGGATGAAAACTTTAAGGTCATCAAGGACGATTAGGAATTGGTGCGAATTAGGATATGGATGGTACAGTATTGGATCGATGTTTTGCTTTTGGACGGAACAAAAGTGTAAAACGGGCCAAGAGTACACGAGTAGCTGAGTCTGGAGGAAACAAAGGCAAGGTCAGGGGGTTTGGCTCAGTTGGCTAGACAGCTGGTTTATGATGCAGAGTGATGCAAGCAGCGCGGGTTCAATTCCCCTACCGGCTAGGTACAACATGAAGCCTTCTCAACCTTGCTCCTCGCCTGAGATGTAGTGATCCTCGAGTTAAACCACCACCAGTCGGCTCTCCCCCTCAAAGGGGAAATTAGCCTATGGTCATCTGGGACTATGTCTACTTTACCTTGGATAGTTAGCTTTGATTGATCTGACTGCAGCCTTAACTCCCCATTCCTGACTGTCCCCCATTAATCTCGACTCCCATGTAGATTAAAAATCTGTCTATCTCAACCTTGAATATATTCAATACCCCAGCCTCAACTGCTCTTTGGGGAAGAGAATTCTAAAATCAGACGCCCTTAAAGCTTTATTTCTTGCTCACCATTCATACTGCTATAGTTGCTTTAACTTCTATAGCCGTCGTAAATAATTCTCTAATTGTCTGCTTTATCATATGAAGAATCCCGTATTTTCCAACCTTCCCTTACTCTTGAGAGAACAAGAACATACAGTGCAGAAGGAGGCCATTTGGCCCATTGAGTCTGAGCCGAAAGCAGGAATACTGTCTCATCTCTTGCTTACATGGGAGACCCCTTATTTTTAAACTGTGCCACCTACTTCTGGATATCCCCCAGAAGGGGAAACAACATCTCAACTTTCCTCCAGTTATCTTATTTCTTTCCTCTTTTCAGACCGAACATTGTATGGAAAATTTGCACAAGCAAAAGACAGCATTCTTCAAGAAAACTATGGATGTAAGAGTTTACTTTTAATTTATTTTCTTCCCCTTAATGAACTGGTGCTAGTCTGTTACCCATGGTAATGCATTACGTTCCGCCATTATATAGGTTTGGGCCAGTCCATTTCACATACTGTCTGTTGGAAAAGACTTGAAAATGGGGAAAATTAAGTTGCAAATTAGTTGTCATCAAGTATATGTTCAGTTGCCTTTTGAACGTTCCTGTGGCATATATGTGTATGTGTGTTGTGTGTGTGTGAGATTTTGATGATTATGTTAAATCTACAACCTACTGTCTATACTCGTGTAAAAGTTGGGTTTCTAAGACTGAGGGCCGGAAAAGAGGCATTGATGCCAACAGTGGTTTTCTCCGCCATTTCATCTGGGATTAGGTTTTAAAAAATAATGTCAAGTGACGGTTCCCACAATGCCATCTTATTAAGTCCACCCCACCAGCAACTTAGTTTTTTGAAGATAATGGCGCCTTTTTCAAAGGCAGCCCCAGTGCGCAAAAGTTAACCGCGACAGTGCCTTGCAGTGGCCACACCGTGCTTCATGGTGGATTCCGCTCGTGGACCCGGCCTGCGAAATAGACCCCACCACGGCCGGCTCGCGTTCCCCCGGACCACTCCACCAGTGCCCCCAGCCCCGAATAATGTCCCCCCTACCCGCGGATCGGCCCTCCACCGACGATGGCAATGTGGCGATGTTGGACTGAGTCCACGCTGTCGAGAACTCGGCCGGTCAGGGGCAGAGCATAAGGGAGCTGGCCTCAGGCAATGGCATGAGGCTGTGGATATGTGGCGCGGTGTACTCTGTCAGTATGCTGCTTCTGGAGGTGGCGGAGCTTCTGGAGCATCGCGCCGCCCCCAATTCTGTCGAGAATTTGGATTTTTTTTGGCCCATCGCCGAACGCGATTTCGGCGCGGCAACCGGAGCATCCAGCCCCAGATATCTGGAACGGTTTACCATAACTTTGTTGTATTCAAGGCCAAGCATCCATATCCTTTCTTAACTGCTGGCATTAAGGACGTGTGAATATATATTCACCCTGAAGTCCCTCTGCTCTTGGCCACTCTCCCCTCACCATTCCATTTGGATGATACTGTCTCTCCACATTGTTCTTGCCAAACTCCACCATTTCACACTTGTTCTTAAAATGCAATTTAATGCCTATTATTGTAAAAAACATTACAACAGTCTCTCTATGCTCTTTTGAAGTCTGCTATTACCCTGTCCCATATTTACCATGTTTTAGTTTTGTCTCATCCACTGACTTACAATACTGAACACTGTGCCCAAGTCCATGTCATATATATAACAGGAAAAACAATTGTCCTAATCCCAATTCTCTTCCCACACAGAAGGCAGACTTTCATCTGTTTCCATAGCTAGTTATTCCCGCAACTAATCTCTAGTCTATCACCAGAGGTTTATAGCTTGAGGGACTCCAATTCACATCAAGCATTGCTGACCAGGAGTCCTTCCCATTCTTACCACCAGCCATAGGCGTGTTTGGAAGGATTTGCCGGTTGATATTCAACCCGTTTGGCCATGTTATGAACACCCCTTCTTTTTTTTTTTTTTTAAATTTAGATTACCCAATTATTTTTTCCAATTAAGGGGCAATTTAGTGTGGCCAATCCACCTGCTCTGCACATTTTTGGGTTGTGGGGGGCGAAACCCACGCAGACACGGGGAGAATGTGCAAATTCCACACGGACAGTGACCCAGAGCCGAGATCGAACCTGGGACCTCAGCGCCATGGGGCAGCTGTGCTAACCACTAGGCCACTGTGCTGCCTTTGAACACCCCTTCTTTGACCATCGGGTCTTGGGGTGTGACTTGAACCTGGAAATTCTGGCTCAGAGGCAGGAACGCTACTCATGGCACCACAAGACCTCCTACTTGTCCGAATGTGAACTCCATTGCATCCTTTAATCCAGTTGAAAAACATCCGTTCATCATCAGCTTTCACCCCACCCCCCCCCCCCCCCATCACTCGGCCAATTAGGTATCCAAATTAATAATAATACTAATCGCTTATTGTCACAAGTAGGCTTCAATGAAGTTACTGTGAAAAGCCCCTAGTCGCCACATTCCGGCGCCTGTTCGGGGAGGCCGGTACAGGAATTGAACCCACGCTGCTGGCATTGTTCTGTATTACAAGCCAGCTGTTTAGCCCTCTGTGCTAAACCAACCCCTTGCTAAACCAGCCCCTTAGCACCATCCATTTAATACCACGGGCTTTTATTTATCAAAAGCAGTTTGGAAGTCCATATGTATGACATGTTCTTCATTATCTTCATCAATCTTCTCTGTTACTTCATCAAATAATTTAATCAGGTTAGTCAGACACAGATTGCCTTGAAGTGTGGTGGAGGCAGGTTCAATCGAGATATTCTTTAATCTTTTATTGTCACAAGTATGAAGTTACTGTGAAAAGCCCCAAGTCGCCACATTCCGGCGTCTGTATTAAATGATTACTTAAGTAATGTGCAGGGGTACGGGGAACAGGCAAGGAAATGGCACAAAGTCATGATGCTCATTTAATAATAACAATCTGTTATTGTCACAAGTATGAAGCTACTGTGAAAATGCCCCGGCCCATTCCGGCGCCTGTTCAGGTAAGCTGGTACGAGAATTGAACCCGCGCTGCTGGCCTTGTTCTGCATTACAAACCAGCTGTCTAGCCCACTGAGCTAAACCAGCCCTTTGGTGAGCCTGTGCAGACACGATGGGCCAAATGGCCTCCTTCTGCACCATAACAACTCTGTGATTCTGTGATTTTAAACCTATGCTGGCTGGCCCTTATTATACTTGTCCAAGTGAGAATTAATATTGTCTTTGACAGTGGCCCCTGGTAATTTTCCCAGTCAGCACTGAGATCACTGATAGGCCCAGTGTTTCCAGATTTAGCCCACTTATCTTATTTGAACAGGGGTGTAACATTTGAAATCTTCCAGTCGTCCAGCACTACTTAATATTCTGGCACACTTCCCTCTAAGTCCGTTTTAATCCTCCCCTCACCACTAAGCAATGTCAGTACTGCCCCTGCACCCCACCTGTTGCAGCCTTTTGTATGGACAAACTACTCGCCCGTCATTCCTGGAAAATTAACGGAAAAACTCCGGAGTAACTTCAGACACTTCTCAATGGAAAGGTTTCCATAAATTTAACCTAACTGCAAACAGGACAGGGCACTTGGTCCTTCAGATAACACCATTGCAGGGCTCGCCTTGCTGCTCCCTCCTTTTGTCAGGAGTTAACAATGCAGGTGTTGTCATGACAGCCGCATTGTCCACATTTGGAATCTGCCCAGTCTGCGTGCTGTCAGCTGCCATCGTGTTTACATTGTGGCAGGTCTCCCATTGCTCCGATCCGCCTTCTGCCTTTAATTGGACAGCAAAGCGGGAGGCGGCCAAATAGGAGGTCCTTTCATGTAAAGATGTTCAAGCAAGCAGGCCAAGCCCATGCATGGACTCGGGACCCACGTAGGGCACCCATGCCAGGGACCCCCAACGCTCTCGGGACAATTCAGGCCCAATGTCCCAGTTCAGTGCGAATGTACCTCAGTGATTGACCTGGCATTATACCTGGCACAGTGGGATTGTTCCTCTTTGACTGACTGATACTGTACCATCACTGTATTCGGAGACTCACCCAGTTGCTAGCATTGCACCCATATTAGTTGAAATTCTTCCACTAAACAAATGAAATCCCCATTACAGTGGGATTGTCTCATTTCCCTGCATTAAAACACATTATTGTGGGTTTGCAACTCTCTCAGGACATGACACCCTGTTATAGAGAGGATGTGCCTCGCTGCCTGATATACCATCCACATTAGTAGGAGAAAGAGAGTAGTTGGTTGCTGAAAGGTATTAAGGATAAGGGTGAGGACCTTCATTCAAAATCTCTGTTTTTTGAATAATTGTTCATTCTTTTGTATTTATTCTAGTCCAAGAAGACGTACGAGCAAAAGTGTAAGGAAAAGGATGAGGCTGAACAGACACTGAATCGAAGTTCTGGGATGAGCAATTCCAAACAGCAAGAGAAAGTAGGAATTCCTCACAACAGATCATTAAATATTCTATCCATTTTGTATTTCTTAACCTTTCTGTAGCTACTCTGTTTCAGTTCTTATTCTATTATTTTACTTTGTATAAGATATTATTGGAGCATCACTAACTCCTCATCTGACCAGCACAGTGTTCAGCTAAAGAGCAGGTCAGAAAACCAAAAAACAAAGAAAACTTCCCGAGTGAAGAAACATAGAATCATAGAATGTACAGTGCAGAAGGCGGCCATCTGGCCCATCGAGTCTGTACCGGCCCTTGGAAAGGGCACCCTACACAAGCCCACACCTCCGCCCCATCCCCGCAACCCACTCACCCCTCCCAACCTTTCGGGACACTAAGGGCAATTTATCATGGCCAACCCACCTAACCTGCACCTAATCTTTGGACTGTGGGAGGAAACCGGAGCACCCGGAGGAAACCCACGCAGACACAGGGAGAACGTGCAAACTCCACACAGGCAGTGACCCAAGCCGGGAATCGAACCTGGGAGCCTGGAGCTGTGAAGCAGCAGTGCTAACCACTGTGCTGCCGTGCCCCCAAACACTGAAGCTCCTATCATGAGCAACTGGGCTGTGAGTGCTGTATTGATGGTGTACACTGGGCTGTGAGTGCTGTATTGATGTGGTACACTGGGCTGTGAGTGCTGTATTGATGGGGTACACTGGGCTGTGAGTGCTGTATTGATGGTGTACACTGGGCTGTGAGTGCTGTCTTGATGGTGTACACTGGGCTGTGAGTGCTGTATTGATGGTGTACACTGGGCCGTGAGTGCTGTATTGATGGTGTACACTGGGCTGTGAGTGCTGTATTGATGGTGTACACTGGGCTGTGAGTGCTGTATTGATGGTGTACACTGGGCTGTGAGTGCTGTATTGATGGTGTACACTGGGCTGTGAGTGCTGTTTTGATGGTGTACACTGGGCTGTGAGTGCTGTATTGATGGTGTACACTGGGCTGTGAGTGCTGTATTGATGGTGTACACTGGGCTGTGAGTGCTGTATTGATGGTGTACACTGGGCTGTGAGTGCTGTTTTGATGGTGTACACTGGGCTGTGAGTGCTGTATTGCTGGGGTACTCTGGGCTGCAAGTGCTGTATTGATGTGGTACACTGGGCTGTGAGTGCTGTATTGATGTGGTACACTAGGCTGTGAGTGCTGTTTTGATGGGGTACACTGGGCTGTGAGTGTTGTATTGATGTGGTACACTGGGCTGTGAGTGCTGTATTGCTGGGGTACATTGGGTAGTGAGTGCTGTAATGATGGGCTACACTGGACTGAGTGCTGAATTGATGGGGTACACTGGACTGAGTGCTGAATTGATGGGGTACACTGGACTGAGTGCTGAATTGATGGGGTACACTGGGCTGTGAGTGCTGTATTGATGGGGTACACTGGGATGTGAGTGCTGTATTGATGTGGTACACTAGGCTGTGAGTGCTGTGTTGATGGGGTACACTGGGATGTGAGTGCTGTTTTGATGGGGTACACTGGGCTGTGAGTGCTGTATTGATGGGGTACACTGGGCTGTGAGTGCTGTATTGATGGGGTACGCTGGGCTGTGAGTGCTGTATTGATGTGGTACACTGGGATGTGAGTGCTGTATTGATGTGGTACACTGGGCTGTGAGTGCTGAATTGATGTGGTACACTGGACTGAGTGCTGAATTGATGTGGTACACTGGACTGAGTGCTGAATTGATGGGGTACACTGGGCTGTGAGTGCTGTATTGATGTGGTACACTGGGCTGTGAGTGCTGTATTGATGTGGTACACTGGGCTGTGAGTGCTGTATTGATGTGGTGCACTGGGATGTGAGTGCTGTATTGATGGGGTACACTGGGATGTGAGTGCTGTATTGATGTGGTACACTGGGCTGTGAGTGCTGTATTGATGTGGTGCACTGGGCTGAGTGCTGAATTGATGGGGTACACTGGGCTGTGAGTGCTGTTTTGATGGGGTACACTGGGATGTGAGTGCTGTTTTGATGGGGTACACTGGGCTGTGAGTGCTGTATTGATGTGGTACACTGGGCTGTGAGTGCTGTATTGATTCTGGTACACTGGGCTGTGAGTGCTGTATTGATGTGGTACACTGGGCTGTGAGTGCTGTTTTGATGGGGTACACTGGGCTGTGAGTGCTGTTTTGATGGGGTACACTGGGATGTGAGTGCTGTATTGATGTGGTACACTGGGCTGTGAGTGCTGTTTTGATGGGGTACACTGGGCTGTGAGTGCTGTTTTGATGGGGTACACTGGGCTGTGAGTGCTGTATTGATGTGGTACACTAGGCTGTGAGTGCTGTATTGATGGGGTACACTGGGCTGTGAGTGCTGTTTTGATGGGGTACACTGGGCTGTGACTGCTGTTTTGATGGGGTACACTGGGCTGTGAGTGCTGTATTGATGAGGTACAGTGGGCTGTGAGTGCTGTTTTGATGGGGTACACTGGGCTGTGAGTGCTGTATTGATGTGGTACACTGGACTGTGAGTGCTGTGTTGATGGGTTATGTACCTCCCTTCTACGCCCAGGAGGACAGCAATTTATCACCGCAACAAATGCAATTTTGTACCACAGCAACAGTGACATTTTCTTTCTAAAAACAGGGATCAATGTTAATTTCCCAATTTTGGACCATGTAACTTTAAAGTAAAAGTTTTAATTTTGATCGATAATCAAGCCCGACATTACAGCTCCGTTTCCTCCCAGTCCTATTTTTCCAACTCAATTCTCCTTTATTTATTTTTTCTGCAATTAACTGATGATATTCCCTGTTTTGCTTTGGGAGATAAACAAGAGCACTTTTGTCCATAGAACGTCTTTCACAACCTCAGCAGAATCCTGAACGTTTTAGAGTCTGTGAAGTGTTGTAAGAAACGCGGCCACCAATTGCAACATACCAAGCTCCCCCAACCAGCAAGGTTTAACGGCCAGATAATCTGCTTTCTGTGATGTAGATATGTTGATTGAGGGAGAAGAATATGCCAGCACACTCAGAATAACTCTCCCGCTCTACATTGTAATTGTACCCTGGGATCTTTTACATCCGTGTGCAAGAGTGTAAGGAGCCTGGGTTTAACATCTCTCCCAAACGATGGCACCTCCAGCAGTGTGGCACTCCCTCTGAGTCAGAAAGTCCTGGATGTGGTGATGTGCATCACTGTAAATACACAAGGGGTTAATGTAAATACATGTAGACTAGCTAGACACTAGAGGGAGCACCAGAGACATCACACACAGACACTCAACCAATAGATCAGTTAGGACACGACCAATGGGCATCCACGATACACACAGAGGTGACACGACCACAGGAGGGTATTACACCAACTCATATATAAAGGACACCACACACATGATCTGCCTCTTTCCAGTGGAGACAGTCAGTGAGTACAGACACAGGGTTGATTTGATATCATTCCCACCACGTGGATTGTAGCAGCCTGGTTAGTCAGTCTGAGTAGCTATAGTAGGATTTACAGTAGTGTTGAACCCAAGCTATAGAAGTGTATATAGTTTAATAAACGTGTTGAAGTTATCTCCACGTCTGAACCTTCCTTTGTCAAGTGCACCACAAGGAAGCCGCTTATGCTACACCTAGAGCATAACAAGACAATGGGTTCAAGTCTCACTCCAGAGACTTGAGCACAGCAGCCCAGGCAGTACAGTACTGGAGGAGTGCTGCACTGCCGAGTTATCATCACACTGGCTATTGAAGTGCATGCAGTGACACTGTAACCCAGCCTATGATTTCCGGTGCTAAAGAAGGGAAGAGAGCAAAATGACTGGATAGAGCATGTCCTCCTTTTTAATTCAGTACCAATCGATACGCTGGCCCAAACCCATGGCTGAGAATCTGATCAGTGGTCTGGCTAAAGAATGGTTTAACATGTGCTGTGATAGTGTGCTGTTTTCTTATATCCAATTCCACCTGACAATATTATGTTTTCCAGCTGCAGGCAAAGGCAAACCAGAGTAAACAAAGTGCTGAAGATGCCGGTGAGTGAATCATCAGTAAAATGATTTCAGTGGGGGAGGGGATGAGGGGGGGCACCTCAGTTACGCTGTGAGTGGAAAGCCAGACATAGCAAGTATTGCTCACCAGAAATTATATCCACTGGATTAAATGTGACTCTGTTTTTTCCTCTCGTCACTCAAGTCAAGCATTTTATTAGCTTAGTCCTTGAGAATGCTTCGGGTCTTCGTCAACTAAAGCGGCTAAGGGTACTTGCACAATGCTCTTGGATAGGGATTAATAAATGACTGTGTCCAGGTTGGGACGGTATGTGACTCTTGATAAATAAACACAACTCCTTACTGAATGGTTTGCATTCAGTACCAGACATTCTCACTGTAAATTCTCCTCCTACTGTTTCATTGAAAAGGAAAGGAAGGCTATGGAGATAGGGTGAGAGGAACCTTGCGTAGAGCACAAAAACTACCACCAACTAGTTGGGCTGAATGGCCAGTTTCTCTGCAATAACATTCTAAATAATTACGGCATTGGTCAGTTAATTACAGGGGATGGGCTGGCCTCTGGCTTACTCATTGGTGATGTCTGTTGGCCGAAAGAGATCCAATTTGTTGGTTGATAGTGTTCCAGAGTCGATGGTTTCACTGAAGCCGGTAATGTTTTGTTTTCATTTCTGCCCATCTGAAGGCATCGATTCCTGGCGGACAGTGGTTAGCACAGTTGCTTCACAGCTCCAGGGTCCCAGGTTCGATTCCCGGCTTGGGTCACTGTCTGTGCAGAGTCTGTACGTTCTCCCCGTGTCGGCGAGGGTTTCCTCCGGGTGCTCCAGTTTCCTCCCACAGTCCAAAGATGTGCAGGTTAGGTGGATTGGCCATGCTAAATCGCCCTTGGGTTCGGTGGGGTTACTGGGCTACGGGGATGTGTGGGCTTAAGTGGGGTGCTCTTTCCAAGAGCCGGAGCAGACTCGATGGGACGAATGGTCTCCTTCTGCACTGTAAATTCTATGATTCCTTGCTATGTAAATCTTTCGCATTTCACGAGGGGAATGATCGTTTTCCATGTGCGATTCTTAACATTGAGTCATCAGCCTATTTTGCTATTTTGTCATGGAATGGGGGCATCACTGGCTTGTCAGCATTTGTTGCCCATCCCTAATTACCCTGATCAGAACAGGGCAGATAAGGTGGGTGTAGGTAAGGATGGCAGATTTTCTACCTACAAGAACATTAGAATTGGATGGGGTTTGACAACAATCGACGAAAGTGATGGTGACCGTGAAACTGCGATTTGCTTTTATATTGTTTTATAATCCTTCTTGTCACAAGTAGGCTTACATTAACACTGCAATGAAGTTACTGTGAAAATCCCCTAGTCACCACATTCCTGCGCCTGTTTGGGTTCTCAGGAGAATTGAGAATGTCCAATCTACCTAACAGCACGTCTTTCGGGACTTGTGGGAGGAAACCGGAGCACCCGGAGGAAACCCACGCAGACCCGGAGAATGTGCAGACTCCGCACAGAAAATGACCCAAGCCGGGAATCGAACCTGGGAGCCTGAATTTATTAGTTGAATTTAAATTGCATCAGCTGCTGTGGTGGGATTTCAACCTGTGATCCCAGACCTCTGGAAAGGGGGTCTGGGCCTCTGGATTACTAGTCCAGTGACATAACCGCTACATCATCATATTCCCTTATCGTGGGGTATCGCTGTCCTCTCATCACTTTATCCGACATCCATCAATAGGAACCATCAGTAATTGGATAGCAATCAAGAAGTTACCCGGTCAATTCTACCCTTCCTGCTTGATGCCAACAGCAGGATTTCTACCACTGCCCCGTTGTGATCAGCTAACTCAACGTAGAGTGAGGATTGAGCCTGCGTCTATCTATCTTGTTTTGAATGGTTCAAATTGACTGGGCTGGGCTGCCATAATATTTGTTTTATTTATATTTCAGTATTTAGATGGTCCTTTCTTTATAATTGTTTAAACATTGTATCTTCGCACAGCCGGGATGGTGGGCACACTAACCAAGATTCTCCGTTCCCCCAACTGTGTTTTCCTGGGCGGCACGTCCTCGCCAGCAGCAGGATTCTCTGCTCCCGCCAACTGGATTTCCCTTTGTGGTCACTCCACGACGCCGGGACACACGGGTGCGTGGGCGCGCTGCCGACTGAACGAAGATCCAGATGCCAGAGAATCACGCTGATTGTCTGCTTCGTAGCCTTTGCCAGCCCCCCGGAGTGGTAAGGGACATTGCTGGGTATTTCCCTTTCAACATCTTCTTCTACTGGTAGGAAGATGCTGCAGCCTCTGCTCACTGCCTCCCTAGTCAACATGGGTGTGTGTTTCGTTCATGGTTAGGGTAACCATGGGTGTGTGGAGGCCCTGATGAGGCTAATTTGCTGGTGTTGGGAAAGAAGAGGGCGGGCCTCCTTCACGCCTGGCCCTCTACCCCTCCACACTCCTTTTGCTGGGTCCTGCCAGCCAGGCCCTGCCAACAACCTGGACTTACCTTAATAATAATAATCGCTTATTGTCACAATGAGGCGTCAGTGAAGTTACTGTGAAAAGCCCCTAGTCGCCACATTCCGGCGCCTGTTCCGGGAGGCCAGTACGGGAATTGAACCTGCGCTGCTGTCATTGTTCTGCATTACAAGCCTGCTGTTTAGCCCACTGTGCTAAACCAGCCCCTTTAAAAGCCTTGATATGGAGAAGTTGTCGTTGGACTGGGATGGGCACAGTAAGAAGTCTTACAACACCAGGTTAAAGTCCAACAGGTTTGTTTGGAATCACTAGCTTTCCGAGCGTAGCTCCTTCCTCGGGTGAATGAAGAGGTGGGTTACACAAACACTTTTATATAGACAAAGCCAGTGGTGCACGATGATACTTTGAATGTGAGATGTGCCAGATCATCGACATGGATACCACCGTTACACATGAGAACACCACCCACCAGGTACATACTCGTGCGACTCGGCCAATATTGTCTACCTCATACACTGCAGGGAAGGGTGTCCCGAGATCATGCAGATGCTGCGACAATGGATGAACGGACATCGCGCGACAATCGTCAGGCAGGAATGTTCCCTTCCAGTCGGGGAACACTTCAGCAGTCAAGAGCATTCAGCCCCTGTACCTGGGGCATGGCAGTGATGTTGGCGAATCCTGCTGCCCCAGGCATCCTGGTGGACCTGGTGCAGGTTAAAGCTAATATAGTCTGATGCTCAGGCGCAATGGGCATCCATTACAGCGTGAATGCACCTGTGTGCGGGCTTTTGTGATATCCCACACAGCTCCCCACTCGTGCCCTGGAATGATCCAGCGGTGTAAAGGTTCAAGTGAACGTCACTTTAATGGCCTCCGGCAGCAGCTGTCTCCTCAAAACCCCCACTGTGTCAGGAGCACCACCATCTGGCACAGGTGACACACAGTCTCCCTGGTGAGCCAGAATGAGCCTTGGCACAGGAGGTTCACCAGCTCCTTGAAGGACAGGCGCCAACGGTATACATGTGCCCTCATGCGACGTCTCCTTCACACCTCCTGCTCGGCCTGTTGAATGGCTGGCACATGTGTCTCACCAGTTGACCCCTGTTTTTCTGGGGCAGGCTCCTCTTGTGCAGGGTCTTCCCTGAGCTGGCCCTGCTCCTCCAGCCTCCAGGAGTACGCAACACCAGCAGCGGCCAGGTAGTCACCAAGCACAGCCGGCTGTACTCCAATTCATTCTTTGCAGCGGGTTGGGGCGAAGAGACAGAGAATGTTAGCAAGATGATTATTCCCTTGACCAACCAAAGCCACCATGTTACGTGGTGACCCTGCGTTGTAGTGCAGCGCCCCCCTCAACACGTTCCCCCACCCCTACCCCTCCCCCTCGATATGTTGCCGTCCGAATTGCACCCCTGTCCCATCAGTGGTGATACCTGGCCTGTGATGAGGGGAGCCTCCAACCTCACCACCCATCCCTGTCAACTGGGGTACCGGCGACTGCCACGTGTCAGCGATAGGCTCTATGGTACCTGTCCTGTTTCTCCCAGAGGGGTCTACTATGGGTCTCCTCACTCGGTGGGCCGTGTGTTACCCCGCCAGCAGGGTGGCACCTGGTTGTGCAGTGGAGAAAGCCACCATTTGCCACCAATCACCTCCAGGCTTAGAAGCTTGTGTGTCGGCAGGTCCTACAGGTGGGGGTGAGCGAGGGATGCGTGCGTCTGCTGGGAGCGTAGCTGCAGTATGATGTGGGTCCTGGGTGCAACACACAGATTGTGACAGGGAGCTGGTCAGGTTTCCTGGCCAGGGGCAGGATGGATGGGAGCAAGGGGGGGGGGGGGGTGGACAGGCAGCGCTTGGAGATAGCTGGTGGTCCTGAGGGGTGGGCTAGCTGATCGTGTCACTGGTGAGGCCTCTGCCCTGAGAGGGTCAGTGTGCCAGGGAGGGTGTCAAAGGCCACGGTGTATGTGTCCTTTGTTTGGGGTGACCTCTGCTCTTCCCCTGCAGTGGGGCTGTGCTGCTGAGGAGTGGCGGCACGTGGTGTGCCACTGATTGAGCTTGGCCACATGCTTTTGATGATACTTCTGGGGTCTGAGGGGCAGCCTGGCTGGGTTCCCAGATGACCAGAGGTTCTCTGAACATTTACAGGACATAGTGAGCAGTCAGCAGAGTGAGCAGCCAGGAGCCTATAAGTAGCACCAGAGGGGTGTGTTTAAAAGACAGACTGCCGCAATGGTGGTCTGAGCCAGGCCATTTCTGAGAGTTTTCTTACCTTTTCACTCCCCCTCCACAGCCATGGCGCCCAGGCCATACTTGGAAATACTTGCACCAATTCACGCCCGCGGGACGTCCGCCTGAGAAGGGTGGTCCAACCCACTAGTGAGATTTTAGGTTTAGGCTTATTGTCATGTGTACCGAGGTACAGTGAAAAGTATTGTTCTGCGTACAGTCCAGGCAGATCATTGCTTACATAAAAAACATAGGACATACGATAAAAGCACAATGTAAATACAGATATAGACATCAGATGAAGCATAAGGAGTACAGTGCTACAACAGTGGAGATGATGCGTAGAGAGATCAGTTCAGTCTATAAGAGGGTCGTTCCATGCAGTCACAATATTTGCATGGACCCTTCAGCACAGGGCGCAAACTTCACTAACCATTAAGAATGGGATCCAATTCACCTTCCCATTTCGCCCTCTCACCACTCAACGGTGCAGAATCCGATGAAAGGATATGACCATGTAGGTTCGAAATAGATCTCCCATCAGGCCTAACCAGAGACAGATTCTTCTTCATCAGGGAAGAGGTTGGCAACAAAGGAACGGAAGGAAAAGCTTTACCCGAAACATCGCAAATCCGCTCAACTGATCTGGGAAGGGGAGGGGTTCTCTTATGAGGAAAAGTTGGGCAGGATGGTCCTGTATCCGTTGGAGTTTGGATGATTTGAGAGGTGATCTTATTGAAACATATGAGATCCTGAGGAGTCATGACCGGGTGGACGTTGCTGAAAGGATGTTTACCCATGTGGGAGACACAAGAACTTAAGGGGGAGGGTTTAAAAATAAGGGCTCTCCCATTTAAGACGGAGCTGAAGAGAAATCTTTTCTCTTGGAGGCTCGTTAGTCAATGGAATTCAGTGGAGGACGGCTCATTGAATATTTTTAAGAGTGAGATAGACGGATTCTTGACTGAGAACGGAGTCAAAGGGCACACAGGATACACTGGCAAGGAGAGTCGAGGTCACAATCAGATCAGCCATGATCTGATCAAAGGGCGGAGCGGGCTCGAGGGGCCGAATGGCCTACCCCTGTTCCCAATTTGTATGCTCATATTAAATCAATGTGTTTTCCACAGTGCCCCACCCCCTTTCAAAACATCTGAGGCAAAATACCAATTTGTACTCTGAGGTACAGATAGGAAGCTGAGCACGTGTGATAGAACAAGTCTGCTTGGAGATTTTTGCAAAGAAAAATTGGAATAGACACTGGGAATGAGAACACACTCTGTGTTCACTCAGTGTGGCTATGGTGTCAGACAGACTGAGCAAATGACCTTCCCATGTTCAAGATATTTCCATATTCCGAAAGGAATCTGGTAGCTCTGATTCATTAGCCTGACCTTAAAAGATTGGAAAGCTAATGGAATAAATAATTGGCAACGGAATGGGCATGAAACACAAAGAATGGCTGCTGGCAAAGCTTAAACAATCTGACACGGCCAAAGCCACATGAAGTGGGATGTCTAGACCTCCAAATGACTTTTGATGAAGTACCCGCAAGGATGTGTGCTCAGTCCTCTACTGTACTCCCTATACACACATGACTGTGTGGCAAGATTTAACTCCAACTCAATCTATAAGTTTGTGGATGATACAATTGTGGTGGGCCATATCTCAAACAACGCCAAATCAGACTACAGGAGGGAGATAAATCACTTGGTTGCATGGTGTACCGAAAACAACCTCTCTCTAAATGTTGGAAAGACCAAGGAACTGATCATCGACTTCAGGAAGCGCAGCACGACACACACTCCTGTCAGCATCAATGGCCCTGAAGTGGAGATGATTGATAGCTTTAAGTTCCTGGGGGTCACCATCACCAACAGTCTGTCCTGGTCCACGCACGTTGATGCAACAGTCAAAAAAGCCCAACAACGTCTCTACTCCTTACGGAACCTAAAGAAATTTGGCATGTCTGCATCGACTCTCACAAACTTCTACAGATGTGCGATAAAGAGCATCCTATCCGGCTGCATCACAACTTGGTATGGCAACTGCCCGGCCCAAGTTCGCAAGAAACTGCAGTACAGTGAACTCAGCCCAACGCATCACACAAGCTTGCCACCCCCACATTGATTCTGTCTACACCTCCCGCTGCCTCAGGAAGGCAGACAGCAGACACCCTGCCCATTCAGGCATTGCCTTCTTCCAGACCCTTCCATCAGGCAGAAGGTACAGAAGTCTGGACTCGCACATCCAGATATAGAAACAGCTTCTTCCCCACATCTACAAGACTCTTCAACGACTCCCCCTCAGACTGATATTTTCCTTGTAAGAACACTATTCACGATGCCCTATGCTGTTCTTGCTCATGTATTTGCTTTCTTTGGCTCCTTGTTCCACACTGTGTAACCAATCACTGTTTGTCGATGTACCATTTGTCAATGTTCTCTGTTGATTATTCTTTTGTCCATTATGTACGAACTGTGTACGTTCCCTCGGTGCAGAAAAATATTTTTCATTGTACTTCGGTACATGTGACAATAAATCAAATCAATTTGCCTTTGTATGTCCAATGTTTATTGGACTATTTTGGCGAAGGTTCTGTGGGCGGTAGCCAATTTCAGCTGAATTTGGTTTAGTTCTTCTGGCAGGGGTTTTAATTTGTATCGTATTCCTCATAATAGTCTGCCAGGTGCTGCTGGAGCTCATCAGTAGTGTTTACATCCAGTCTGTCTCTTTTATGTATGTCTATTAATTGTATAAGACCCACCCTGGCCGGTATGTCTGGTTTAATGCAAAACTTGCTGTTAGTAATGTCGCAGTGTGTGGTGTGGCTGGTGCTGGCTTTGATCTTGTCCTGATCTCGTCTAGGGCAAAATTACCCTCTATCAATGTCCCAGGGCACCTCTGCCCAAGTTCCATTCCTTTCTCAGGGCTATTAGCTAAACATCCAATTGTAGGGTCCCATTAATTGAAAAACCCCACCAATCGCCTTTTATGTTGAAGCTCTGGTAGCATTCGACTGAGCTTCTGTTTGGCTTTTTGTAAAATAAGCCTCTGATTATTACACCCAAACATGATACTTTTATTGGGGTGTATCCATAATACACCATCCTCACATTCCCAACGTTCACGCAAACCATAAATAACCTGGATATAAAAAGTTCATCTCATCTGGAATGTCCTGAGTGCGGTGTGTGGTGAATGTGATTCACACGGGATTATAATCGGTATATATATGTGTCTATATTGTAAGTGCAGTTGCACTACCTGACCACCAGGGGGAGTAGCTCTGGGAATACTCGAGAGTTGTACTGGGCTTCTCCCTTGGCTCCGCCCAGGACTCCTCCCCCGGGAGCTGCTGTATAAAGATCAGTGCCACAGGGTCAGCCACCCAGTTCACCGAAAGTTCAATGGCTAACCGGCTGGCTCTGTTGTGAGTATATTAAAACCGCTATTCTAATCCTACAAGCACGTGTCCGTAGAATTGTTGGTTCCAACACGGTGAATCCGATGAAAAGTAGACCGATGTAGGTGGAAGGTTCCATCTCGTCGTGATTCTGGTTCCGGTGGAAATGAAGCATCCCCCCCTCCCCCAGTTTTCTTTTAATAAACCAAAGGAGACGAGGCACTTATCGTATCTTTAAGCACAACCGATTGTGGTTGAGGCTTAGGGTGGCCGGAGTGTGACCTTTTAAATTAGGGCGGCCTGTTTTGTATATTTGTTAGCTGCAATCAAATTTGGCCTGGGGGTGTAAATAGCATATGAAGCCGGTGTGGTATGACCAAAGAAAAGAGCAAGAAAGAGAGAGAAAAAAACATTGAAGTGGCACTGCTGAGGTGTCCCTGCCATGAGGAGTGGCGGGTCAGCGCTCACAGTGTGCATGGGGCAGCTGGGACCTTGCAGCTGCTGTGGGTGGTGTTCTCTTTCATATCTGGGGGCTGGTCTAGCCAAGGGGACGGGTGGTCTCCGGGGTCGTGTGTACGATACTGAGGGACTCCTGCAATCACGAGCAAAATGGCCTGATTGTCCACAATTAAAACATATTCCCCTATCCCTTCCCTGGGGCGTGTATGGCGGTGCTGGATCCCTCGGGTACTGGGGTTCTCTGCCGTCATTTCTCTACCCAGGACCCTGGTTAACCCTCATAGGATGAATAGTTGCCTCCTTATCAGTACTTGCTGGTGGGTTTTCCTGAACCTACTGTTCCCAAACTCTGGATAAGCGGCGAAGAACCCATGCTTCATTGTGCGTGCGGTCGGCGGGGTCAAAATTTATGCAAGCCTTTTTGCTTGCCTCGGTAGCGTGGGATACTAATGTCCATGCCCATTTGGAGGAGTCGGAGTCATCTAATGCGGAGCGCTGTAAGTCTCCGCCCGCCCCTTTAAAATGAATCCAGAGCCGACTCGCAGAGGCAGTCGGATGTTCCGCTTTCCTTTGCCTACATTTGTTTAAACCATCCACGGGATCCCCCTTATTGTATCCTACAGCTGTTAATATGGCCTCTTTCATGTCCTCTAAAGTTCCTTCTCCCACATTTTGGAGTGATGATAATGCTGACCTGACTGACGGACTAAGGTACATTACTATGAGCTTTACTTCCTCCCTTTCGTCTAGCCCATACATTATTTACTGCTGTCTAATCCAGTGTTCTTCAAACTTTTTTTCCGGGGACCCATTTATAGCAACCGGCCAACCTTCGGGACCCAACCCGGCCGATCTTCGCGACCCACGCCGGCCGACCTGCGCAACCCACCATTTTCTCTTACCTTATATTCTGCTGACAAAAATGGAGGAAATGCTTTTGGGTCCCTTTGGCCCTCATACACGCTCCTCCAATGGAACCTGTTAGATGATGTCTTCTGGTGTTGGAAAGTATGGGGTCTCCATCTGTCCAAAGTTCTGCATTTTTTTTCCTGTAAAATTTTATCAAATAAACCCCCCCTGAACTTGTAAAGAAAAATGAAATGAATAAAATAATGAAAAAATTAAATGAATAAAATAAATGAATAAACCCCCCCCCCTCCGAACTTGTAAAACAAAAAGCTGCGACCGTTTTTTTTTTAAAAAGCGGCCGCACTGCACATGCGCACCGATGATCGGGCACGCATGCGCAGTGCGGCCGTATTTGTTTCACATGATCGCGACCATTTTGAAGGCCGCTTGCAGCCGGGGTTATTAACAGCCAGCTGTTGCGCGCAGATTTGCACAATCGGGAGCGCCGTGACGGACGGCTTCGCGACCCGCCCGCGACCCACCCATGGGCCGCGCCCCCGAGTTTGACAATGCCTGGTTTAATCTCCTCAAAGAAGCAGTATGGGTCTGCAGTAGACTCAAAAATGGTGATTTTATTACAGACATCACTCACTTGGGTCACTGTAAACGGAATTGTACATGTCATTGCCGAGCCTTGGCTATCCCCTATCCCCCTCTCGGTGGTGACTGGGTGCATTGGCACTCGGGGTGAATCCGGTGGTGTAACGGGCACAACTTTCTCTGTAGTTAGTGGTGGCGCCTTCGGTATGGTTATTTCTGGGAGTTGCGGTGGGGAGTCCCAACTCTCGGTCTTCATGACATACATTTTTGCCCATTGATGAAGATCTGCCCTTTCTTCTTCTCCTAACTCATCTGTCCTGAAGGTACACATAAAACCATCTTGGACCGAGAGCAATGGTTTTAATTTATTAATTTTGCACTGGCAGTTAGAATGGTCAGTGGCCGCTTGTCGCTGTTCCTAACTGGTCTGCTGGAGCGTGTTTAATGCTGCCAGGAGGTTGGTGCACTTCGCTTCTAAGCGGGTGACCTCCTGCTCGGCTGCATCTCCTACCGCGGCAGCCCTTTGGGTGTCTTGGTAAGCTTTTTCACATTGTGTTTGAAAGCTGCCTAAATGCAGCAGGCTAGTCTGGTTTGAACGATTTAGATCGCTAATCTCCCTGTCTTTTTAAGCTCTCATTTGATCAAATCTCTCCAGCTGCTACTTTTGTAATCTTTTTATCTCTGTCTGTGATGTGACCATCAATTCACTCGAAACATGATTGGAAGTAAACTGTGGTTTTAATAGACTTACAACTGAGCCTGCCTGCGACCAGAAGAGCTGAGAGCAGGCTCACACGGCTGCAGCATTTTATACTTCCGGTAGTGGGAGGGGCCATGGGCGGAGCCGAGGGTGGAGCCCTGTACAAGCTCCTCATCTCCCCCTGTGGGCAGAGCTGCGCAACGGCTCACAGACAGAGCCCACAAGGACACAATACAATAGAGTGTGAATACAGAGCCCACAAGGACACCATACAATACAGTGTGAATTACATTCACCACATTCACCCCCTGTAAAAAAAATCAAGTCCGGCGGGTTGACGGGTCTACAGGTTGTGCCAGTCCGGTGGTCAAGTTGTCCTTTGGGATCGGCGGAGCACCGGGGTTGCAGCCTCTTCGGGTGGCTGGGTGGTGACGATCGGTGTGGATATGGGGGTGGACTCCGGGGGTGTTTCAGTCCGAGCTCCGTTCCTGACCGGTGTGACAGGCGCAGGGGGGCGCAGGAAAACTATAGATGTGGGGGCGCAGGGCATCGGGGGTTGGGTGGGGTGTAGTGTGAAGGGTACCTCAGCGGAGGTGGTGGTGGATCCTGCAGGCGCCAGGTCCCAGAGGGAAATGGTGTCCTGACGGCCGTCGGGGTATCCAATAAAGGCGTAGTGGGGGTTCAAGTGAAGCAATAGTACCCTCTCTACTAGTGGGTCCATTTTGTGTGTCCGGACATGTTTCCGGAGGAGAACCGGGCCCGGTGGTAGTGCCCCTAGGGAAAACAAATAGTTGTTCGTGAGGGGTCAGGTTAGTGGCAGTGCACAGGAGGGACCTAATTGCATGGAGCGCGTCGGGGAGGACCTCCTGTCAGTGGGAGGTCGGGAGATTCCTGGACCGGAGGGTCAGTAGGACGGTCTTCCAGACTGTCGCGTTCTCCCTCTCCACCTGCCCGTTACCCCTGGGGTTATAGCTGGTAGTCCTGCTCGAGGCGATGCCCTTGTCGAGCAGGTACTGACTCAGCTCGTCGCTCACGAAGGACGAACCCCTGTCGCTGTGTACGTAGCTGGGGAAGCCGAACAGGGTGAAGACACTGTGCAGGGCTCTGATGACTGTGTGGGAGGTCATATCGGGGCACGGGATGGCAAAGGGGAAGTGGGAGAATTTGTCTATGACGTTGAGGAAGTACACATTTCGATTGGTCGAGGGGAGTGGCCCTTTGAAATCGATGCTCAGGCGTTCAAAGGGCCGGGAAGCCTTTACCAGGTGGGCCTTATCTAGTCTATAGAAGTGCGGTTTGCACTCCGCGCAGATCGGGCAATCCCTGGTGATGGCTTTTACCTCCTCGGTGGAGAAAGGCAGATTTCGGGCTTTGACGTAGTGGACGAGCCGGGTGACCCCCGGGTGGCAGATGTCGTTGTGGATAGCCTTTAGGCGGTCGTCTTGCGCGCTGGCGCACGTGCCGCGGGACAGGGCATCTGGGGGCTCGTTGAGCTTCCCCGGTCGATATATGATGTCATAATTATAGGTGGAGAGTTCGATCCTCCACCTCAAGATTTTATCGTTTTTTATTTTGCCCCTTTGAGAGTTGTCGAACATGAAGGCAACCGATCTTTGGTCGGTGATGAGGGTAAACCTCCTACCTGCGAGGTAGTGCCTCCAGTGCCTTACGGCTTCCACAATGGCTTGAGCTTCTTTTTCGACTGAGGAGTGTCGAAGTTCCGAAGCGGAGAGGGTTCGGGAGAAGAAAGCTACTGGTCTCTCTTCCTGATTTAGAGTGGCGGTGAGAGCGACCTCTGAGGCGTCGCTCTCCACCTGAAAGGGGACGGATTCATCCACCGCTCGCATGGAGGCTTTGGCGATGTCCTCCTTGATGCAGTTGATGGCCTGGCAGGCCTCTGCTGACAGTGGGAAGAGTGTGGTCTTAAATAGTGGGCGGTCTTTGTCCGCATACTGGGGGAGCCACTGGGCGTAATAAGAGAAGAATCCCAGGTACTTCTTGAGGGCCCTGGGACAATGAGGCAGAGAGAGTTGTAAGAGGGGGCGCATACGGTCCGGCTCGGGGCCCAGGACTCCGTTTTCCATGACATAGCCGAGGATGGCTAGTCTGGTAGTGCGGAAAACACATTTCTCCTTATTGTAAGTGAGATTGAGTTTCTGGGCGGTTTGGAGAAATCAGTGGAGGTTAGCGTCGTGGCCCTGCTGATCATCGCCGCAGATGGTGACATTGTCCAGGTACGGAAACGTGGCCTGCAGCCCGTACTGGTCCACCATTCGGTCCATTGCTCGTTCGTGACGCCAAAGGGAACCCGGAGGAAATGGAAGAGGCGGCCATCTGCCTCGAACGCTGTGTAGTGGCGGTCCTCCGGGCGGATTGGGAGCTGGTGGTAAGCAGACTTCAGATCCACCGTGGAGAATATGCGGTACTGGGCGATCTGGTTGACCATGTCTGCAATTCTGGGGAGTGGGTACGCATCCAGGTGCGTGAACCGGTTAATGGTTTGGCTGTAATCCACCACCATCTGGAATATTTCCCCGGTCTTGACGACCACCACCTGAGCTCTCCAGGGGCTGTTACTGGCCTCTATGACTCCCTCACGTAGGAGCCGCTGGACTTCGGCTCTAATGAATACTCTATCCTGCAGGCCGTACCGCCTGCTGCGGTTGGCTACTGGTTTACAGTTAGCCGTTAGGTTAGCGATGAGTGGAGGGGGGTCAATTTTTAGAATCGCTAAGCTGCATATAGTGAGAGGATGTAGGGGTCCGCCGAAGCTGAGTGAGAGGCTCTTGAGGTTGCATTGGAAATCGAGCCCGAGTAAGAGTGGGGCGCAGAGGTCGGGGAGTACATACAGCTGGAAATTAGAGTAGCTGGCGCCCTGAATCGTTAGGGTCGCGACAGTGCGCCCTTGTACGTGGACTGAGTGTGAGCCCAAGGTGAGGGAGATAGTTTGTCGTGCAGGGAAGATAGGGAGCGAACAGCATCTTACCAGGTCAGGATGTACGAAGCTCTCGGTGTTCCCGGAGTCGAAGAGGCACGGTGTCTTGCATCCGTTGATTTGAACGGACATCATCGAGCTCTGGAGGTGCTTCGGACGCGATTGGTCCAAAGTGACTGCGTTGAGTTGCGGGTAGTCGGCGGCTCGATCAGCAGTGCTGGAGTGGCCCCGTGATGACTGTCCGCGGAGGTCGTAGTCGTCGAGGTGAATATCGGGTGATGGCCAAGATGGCGGCCCCGTTGATCGCACGTGGCGGATGATGAAGAAGATGGCGTCCAATATGGCCGCCCCCGTGGATCGCACGTGATGGGCGGCAAGGAAGATTGCGTCCAAGATGGCGGCCCCATGACTCGCACATGGCCGGCCGCGAGGGGGAGGAGTGCCAAGATGGCGGCCCACATGAGTCGCACATGGCCGCCCGCGTGGGGGAGGAGTGCCAAGATGGCGGCCCCCATGAGTCGCTCATGTCGGGCGGAGGCAGAGTCGGCAGACACACTGCAACATTGCGGGGCCTGCAGGCCTGAGAATTGGGGGAGCGATTGTTCTGGACTGCGGGGAGTTAGAGGGTTTAGATTTCGCCAGGCATACGCCGGGCAGGTTGTTTCCACTGGCGGGTGACAGCAGAACTAGGGGGCATAGCCTCAAAATAAGGGGAAGTAGATTTAGGACTGAGTTTAGGAGGAACTTCTTCACCCAAAGGGTTGTGAATCTATGGAATTTCTTGCCCAGTGAAGCAGTTGAGGCTCCTTCATTACATGTTTTTAAGGTAAAGATAGATAGTTTTTTGAAGAATAAAGGGATTAAGGGTTATGGTGTTCGGGCCGGAAAGTGGAGCTGAGTCCACAAAAGATCAGCCATGATCTAATTGAATGGCGGAGCAGGCTCGAGGGGCCAGATGGCCTACTCCTGCTCCTAGTTCTTATGTTCTTATGTTCTTATACTCTGGCATAATGTCCTTTTCAACCGCAGCTGCTGCAGGTCGTGTTGCGGGCCGGGCAGTGCTGTCGTGGGTGTTGGGGCTGGCCACAAAAATGGCACGCTGGCGCTCCAGAGTGAGTGGGTGGCTGCGCGGCACAGGCCTGGGGCAGTTGCTGGTCGGGGGCCCACGATGGGGTCGCTTGGTCTGCGGGGAATGAGTGTAGACTGTGGAATGCGACCTCCATGGTAGTTGGTAGCTCTACCGTGTCCTCCGTGTTCTGGGCCCCTTTCTCGAGTAGTCCCTGGCGCACATAGTTAGACCAGAGCCCCGCAACGTACAAATCACAGACAGCGAGTTCCATATGCTGGGAGGCAGTTACAGCCTGAAAGTTGCAGTCCCGAGCAAGGGCTTTTAAGTCGTGCAGGAAGTCCTCTAGCGACTCTGCGGGGTGCTGGCAGCGAGTAGTGAAAATGTGCCGCGCGTAGACCTCATTTACCGGCCGCACATACAATCGGTCGAGCATAGCGAGTCCCTCAGTATAGGAGTCGGTACAATTGAGTTGCTAGAGATGCGATGGCTCACCCGTGCTTGCAGTGGGCTGAGTTTCTGCTCCTCTGTAGTCTCGGAGGTGGTTGATGCAGCCAGGTAGGCCTTGAAACACCAAAGCCAGTGTAGAAAAAATTCCTTTGCCTCTGCAGCCTGCGGGTCGAGTTCTAGTCGATCAGGTTTGAGGGCTGATTCCATAGTAGTTTTCTTAAGTCTATTAAATTGATGTGACCATCAATTCACTCGGAACAAGATTGGAACTAAACTGTGGTCTTAATAGACTTACAACTGAGCCTGCCTGCGACCAGAAGAACTGAGGGCAGGCTCACACGGCTGCAGCACCTTATACTTCCAGTAGTGGGAGGGGCCATGGGCGGAGCCGAGGGTGGAGCCCTGTACAAGCTCCTCATCTCCCCCTGTGGGCAGAGCTGTGCAACGGCTCACAGACAGAGCCCACAAGGACACAATGCTATACAGTGTGAATTACATTCCCCACAGTCTGCTGTTCCTCTTTTAATTTCTTCGACTCCTGCTGCCTCTCATCTTTAAATTTAAAGGCTACCTCCTTTTGCCCTTCCTTTTTTAATTTTGTTATCTCCTCCTGCAGCTTTGCTACCTCCTGCTGGTGTACGTTGTTTACCCGATCGACTTCTCCT
Organism: Scyliorhinus canicula; assembly: GCF_902713615.1. Lineage (NCBI taxonomy): Eukaryota > Metazoa > Chordata > Chondrichthyes > Carcharhiniformes > Scyliorhinidae > Scyliorhinus > Scyliorhinus canicula. The sequence continues at coordinate 43,105,608 of NC_052148.1, read as the reverse complement.
TGCCAGGTGCTTTTCAATCTATCTGCGTCTCCCTGCCATTCGTTCTTTATTCTATCTAGCTCTCCCTGCCATGAGCTGCTTATCTTTCCTTCTTCCTTCCAGACATTTGTTACTTTAATTAACTCCTCCTGATGTGCTTTGTTTAAATGTTTTATTTCCTCTCTTAATGCTGCTACCCCCTCCTGTGATTTCCTTACTTTCTCTTTTCCGTTTGCTGGTTGTGTGTGGACGGTCGCTAGGACCTCCTCGGTTCCCACTAGTTGCACCAAGCAGCACACTACTGCAATCGCTTTCTCAAACTTTAGTGCACGCTTTCCCTGCACTTTATTCAGGTCCTCCCAATAGGTTAGTCCTATTGCTTCGGGACCTGACTCTGTGTTCTCTGTATTCTCACAAAATTCTGCCCATAGGGATATATTCTCTTATTTTCTCCTCCCATATGGGACACTTTGCTACCTGTGAACTCCGGTCACTCTACTCTGGCTACAGGGGGTAGGGTGTTGATTGGACTATGGGTACGGTTTAAGGGCTATTTTCCCTCTGAGTTTGAGTGCAAACTAACAGAGTTTACCCTATTCTCCCTGTTAATAACGCATGCAATTAGTACAACCCGAAATTAGTGATTTGTCCAATACAGAGTGTACACCTGTGGTTTCTGATTTCTAATTAGGTTTGTGGAGTCTTTCGGAGCAACAATCGTTACTGCTAATCGTGTTCCATCTGGGGTGTCAAAATGTTGCCCTTTCTAAACCACAGTGTGTCTTAACTCTTATACGGTGGACAAATGACTATGAGACTCAGTTTATAAAACAGAACAATATTTATTCACGCGCACACAATGGTTTTGGTTATTCAATCAAACGGACTGATGCACATTAAAGGTTACACTAGGTCCCAATCATAGGTCCCAATAGTTCCAAGATGTGTTCCGGTCTTGTAGTCCTCTGTTAGTTCCGGTCTTGTAGTCTTCTGTTAGTTGGTTATCAATCTGGTTCTCTTCTGGAACTGGTCTGGTTGGTAGCGTGGATGGTCTCCTTCGTTGGCCGGTGGAAGTCACCGTTGTTAGTTACTGCCGCTCAAGAGAAAGAATGAATCCGTCCAGTAACTCTTATTGCTGTTTGAATTTTGTGATTCTTCTGGTGGGCGGTCTCTGGGTCATTTGTCAATCAATTGATCAGGGCTCGATCAATAAAGTCCAATCAGGGGCTGCCACATCATTTTTGGGGTGGGCACTCAGTGGCCATACTGGAAGGTGTTGGAAACTTGTAGGCCCTTCCAAGTAAGGAAGTTAGGTGCCGCTGTGTCTGCTAAATCGCTGGCTTTTAAAGCAGACCAAGGCAGGCCAGCGGCACAGTTCGATTCCCGTACCAGCCTCCCCGGACAGGCGCCGGAATGTGGCGACTAGGGGCTTTTCACAGGAACTTCATTGAAGCCTACTTGTGACAATAAGCGATTTTCTTTTTTTTTTCATTTATTGATCCTGTTGGTGGTCTGGAGATACCCCTTTATTTATGTTATTCACATCAAGCTGTGAATTTGTTTGAAGTCTGCAAAGCCTTTTCCGGTAGCTTTATTTGATCTGCCTGCAGCCTATTTGTCCATACCACTTTTCCCAGCACCCCTTGCTGGACGCCACTTTTGGTGACCACACCCCATAGATCCCCTTGTTAATTAAGAATCCATCTCCCTCTGCGTTAAAAATATTCAAAGACTCTGGGCACGATCCACCGGCCACGTTGCACTCTCGCTTAAGCACGGTGCGGCCAGAGAATGTCTTCACTCCTCGCGGGAACCACCCAAGTCCTCCGAGGCGTCTAAGTCAGGATCCGACCTACAAGTGGCATGACAAAACAACGCTTGCCAAAGCTGGTTTTCAACCGACTTCAGTGAGCTCACATGGGATCCAACGGCCTCCCCAGCGAGGCCGCAGCCAGTCGCCGTTCAACACTGGTCCACACCAACGTGGACCAGGCGAACGGCACGCCGGGGCCTCCCGGCCCATCGGAGACCTATGGGATGGTCAGGGTCAGTGCAGAGTGGCTCCTGGCCCTTCCCCTGGAATGCGGGAACCTTGGCACTGCCTAGCTGGCACCTTGGCACTGGTGTCTGGGGCACTGCCAAGCTGGCAGGAACACTACCCAGGTGCCAGGTAGGCACTGCCAACGATCAGGGCCTGAGGGGGGCCATGCCCATGAAAGAAGTTTGAAGGGTGGGAGTGTGCAAGGCAGGTAAGTAGGGGCCTGTGGGAGATTGGGGGGGTGACGGATTGGGGTCCGGGAAGGGGAGGGGCCTGTAAGTTGGCATTATGGGGCCTGAAGAGGGGGGACTCCCAGGGACCCCATAGCGGGATATCCTCAGTTGGGTGTGTGTGGGGTAATGCCCATGTGTGGGGGGGGGGGGGGGGTGACATTACCCATGGGTGAGGGGTGTGAGGGAACCCACAAGCTCATTTGGAGATCGGATCACCCTTTCAAAATGGCGGCCCGATCTCCGAATTCAGCTCCCCACTGCTAAAAAAAAAATAAAAATTCTGGGCGCGATTCACGATAGCAAGAGAGGCAGGAAACGAGATCCGCGGCAGGCACCAAACAGTTTGCGAAGCAACAGCCCACTCCAGTAGCCAAAATTGGGTACTTACCTAGCATGGCAACAAACCAATTGTCACCAATTAAGCCACATTTCCATACAATTAATGGGAACTACCCCATATCCAAAGGCCTCCTGTCACTCAGCGGCCTCCCCAGGAAGTGCTCACGCTGGCGCCGATTAGTACTCCTTTTGAAAAACGTGAACCAGGCGGAAGGGTTTCTGTGTGGATCCAAGGAGGGTGAGTAGCCATCTTTGCTCGCAGACAACAAGCCCAAGGGTGATGGGGATTGGTGGGCGGTGCGAGACCCTCGGCTGGGGCTGGGGGACCCTCGCCTGGGAGTGGGGAACACTCCGCAGGGATGGGCTGCCATGGGAGGGGGGGTGGAATGGGGAGGGCAACAGGGGGGGCAACACCCACAGCACCACCATGGATCATGTGTTCCCATTCCGGGGGCAACCTTTGTCCCTGCCCATCTGCCCCAAAGACCACCTATAACCCCCACCGACTGCTGAGGCCGCTCGCTGAGTGGCGGAATTCTGTTGCTAATAGGGAATTGGCAATCGTGGTTAAATGAGCACTTCACACGTGCTGTGGATTCCCGTGGGTGGGCGGGCCATGTAGCATGTGGGAGTAATTGCCTCAAATCCCTATCACACTCTGATGGATGGACACTGAGCTAGAACAATGCAGGAGGCACACACGCAACATCAGAACACCCAGGGGATGGGACACAGCTCTAGGGACATGTCCAAGGCCGGAGGGTGGGTGAGCGCAATGGGGAGAGGGGCGGATGCCTGGAGAGGTGGGCAAAGGGTTCGAACGTCAATCCGCATTGCGGAAGGAAGTGACAGAGGCATCAAACTGGTTGTGCAAAAAGTTGTTTAATGTGTTGTACAATATCCCATTCCCAATGATGCCGCCCCCAACCTCTTCCCCCCCAGTGCCCTCAGTGATCCTCAATGTGCTTGGCCCTCCTAGCTCTACCACGACATCTAGGTGTTTCCCCAGGATGCACACCTGAGATGGAGGCAGCCAGCTGCCTGCCTCATCCCCTGGTGTACGATGCCCATGATGGATGTCCTATGGGGCCGGAGGGCTCCGGCTCATTTGTCAGCGGTACATGCACAGGAGTGCCATCTGTGCTGACCTTGAGATGTAGCCTCATCAGAGGGGGGGAATTCGGGGGAGCTGGTGGCCACTGTCACCACTCCATGGGATGGGTCCAGCTTGGCCCTTAGCATCCCCTCCTCCCGATCGGTGTCCATAGGGCCCTGGGGCTCATCTTGGGATGGAGGGGCCTGATGCTGAGCTCTGTACCACAGGCTCAGTATCAGACTGGGACCCAGCTGGGTTCTGGGATCCAGTTGCCCTCCGACTGCTGTCTCACCTGGGGGTTCCTGCCTCCACCTGATGTACTTCATTGCAGCGTTAATGTAAGCCTACTTGTGACAATAAAGATTATTATTATGTGCAACATCAGCGGTGTGGTGCTCACCAGATTGTGTTCCCGAAGCCTGTCCACTAACATAACCCACCGAAGTGCATGTATGTGCACTGGTGGAGGGTGGGGATGACAGCTGTGCCGTGACTATAACAGTTGCATCCTCGGAGCTCTCCTCCAAGGTGTTCTCCTCGGAGTCAGGAGAGGGGCTGCCCGGGATGGGCCAGCGCCGTCGGCTGGAGGACCTATGGGAGAATAGACATGTAGTCAGTGGGAAGGATGGGTCAGTCAGTAAGGCAATCACTACTCACTTTTTTAATATCAATGTTTTTCATTGGGTTTTTGAACAAAGTATATTTACCGTTATGTACACAGAATAAGATATATGTATATATATATTATATATATATAGAAGAGAAGGGCACACACAAACATACCAAAAAGAGCAATAATAAAAAATAAAATAAAATAACTGGTAAGGTATTATGAACCAGCTCAACAGCAGCAACTCTGTACAATTGGCAAAATTCTTTACAGCACATAAGTAGGCATCTGTTTGTGGTGTGTGGGGGGGGGGGGGGGGGGGGGGGGGGAGGAGACTGGGGAGGTAGATATACATTTGGCTGCCGGAGAAACAATTACAGGTGGCAATACTCTAATGGGTCTGGTGTTGGTGTTGTCACTTGCTGTTTCCGGATGGATTTCGCTGATGTTGTCGCCCTAGCGTTCACCTCCGCTTCAGCCGTTCCTCCCATCTTTCGCCTGGATTCTCCTTATTCTCTGTTCCTGTAGATGCCATGTTTGTTATCGTTTCCCGTGCCCTCCTTCCAGCTATGCCTCCCCCCCCAACCCTGGTCTATCTCTCCCTCTCATGCTTTGGCTACTTTCCCCTGACCCTTGGCTACCTGGCTATTCTTCTGCTTGTTCGTTGGCCACAAACGGTTTCCAGAACAATTGGATGAATGGCTACCACGTTTTGTGGAAGCCGTCGTCTGACCCTCAGATGGCGAATTTGATTTTCTCCACTTGGAGAGATTCTGAGAGGTCGGACAGACAGTCTGCAGCTTTGAATGGTGCTGCTGACCACCAGCCGGACAGGATTCTACGGCGGGCGATCAGGGAGGCAAAGGCAAGGGCGTCCGCCCTCCTCCCCAGGAATAGATCTGGCTGGTCTGAAACCCTGAAGACTGCCACTTTCGGGCATGGCTCCACCCTCATCCCCACCACTTTGGACATAGCCTCGAAGAAGGCTGTCCAGTACCCAGCAAGTCTGGGGCAAGACCAGAACATGTGGGCGCGGTTGGCCGGGCCTCCTTTGCACCATTTACATCTATCCTCCACCTCCGGGAAGAACCTACTCATACGGGTTCTTGTTAAGTGGGCTCTATGTACCACCTATAGTTGCGTCAGGCTGAGCCTTGCGCACGTGGAGGTGGAGTTGGCCCTATGCAGTGCTTCGCTCCAGAGTCCCCACCCTATCTCAATCCCCAGGTCATCCTCTCATTTCTTTCTTGTTGCATCCAGTAAGTGTCGGCCCTTTCTACCAGTCAGTCATACATGTCACTACAGTTTCTTTATCTACGGTGCTTGCGTCCAGTAACTCTTCCAGTAATGTCTATCGTGGCGGTTGTGGGTAAGTCCTTGTCTCCTTTCGTAGGAAGTTTTTGAGTTGCAGGTACCTTAGCTCATTCCCCCTAGCTAGCTGGAGTTTCTCTGTCAGTTTGTTCAGTGTTGCGATCCTGCCAGCCGTGTATAGGTTCCTGACTGTCAATGTCTCTCCATCCTGTCCCCACCTTTTGAAAGTGGCGTCAGTCAGCGCTGGTGTGAACCTATGGTTGTTGCAGATGGGAGCTTTATCCGACATTTTGGTCAGGCCAAATTGCTCAATCACTACTCACGTTTGACAGGTCCTTCGGCTGGAGCCTAGTGGTTCCTCATCTCTGGTTCCGCCAGTCTCTGCATGGGGGACCAATCTGTCATCGGCCTCACCAGTCACCTCCACGGTAGCATAGTGGTTGGCACAGTTGCTTCACAGCTGCAGAGTCCCAGGTTTGATTCCCGGCTTGGGTCACTGTCTGTGTGGAGTCTGCATGTTCACCCAGTGTCTGCGTGGGTTTCTCCCTGTGTCTGCGTGGGTTTCCTCCGGGTTCTCCGATTTCTTCCCATAGTCCAAAGATGTATAGGTTAGGTGGATCGGCCATGCTAAATTACCCTTGGTGTCAATGGGAGGAGAAGAGGATTAAGATACTAAAAGATTTGTTCCTTAGGGGTCGGTTTGCAGGACTGAAGGAGCTGGAAGTGAAGTATGGGCTAGAGCAGGGGGAAATGTTTAGATACATGCAGGTTCGAGATTTTGCCAGAAAGGAGATATAGAGCTTCCCGGTGGAGCCAGCATCCACATTGCTGGAGGAGTTGCTGACGACAGGGGGACTGGAGAAGGGGGGTAGTGACAGCGGTTTACGTAGCTATTTTGGAAGAGAAGGCACCACTGGAAGGGACCAAAGCAAAGTGGGAGGAAGAGTTGGGTGAGGATATGGAGGGTGGGTTCTGGTGTGAGGTGCTCTGGCAAGTGAATGCCTCCACCCCGTGCGCGAGGTTGGGGATGATACAGCTGAAGGTGGTATACAGAGCACACCTCACGAGGGCAAGAATGAGTCACTTCTTTGAAGGAGTAGAAGATGTGTGTGAACGTTGTGGGGGGAGGGGGGGGGCACTAATCACGTTCATATGCTTTGGTCCTGTCCAAAGCTAGAGGATTACTGGAAGGAGGTTTTTAAGGTAATTTCTACAGTGGCGCACGTGAAACAGGACCCGTGCCCCCGGGAGGCCATATTCAGGGTGTCGGACCAGCCAGGGTTGGAAATGGGTGCGGAGGCAGATGTTGTAGCCTTTGCCTCGTTGATCGCCCGAAGGCGGATCCTGATGGGATGGAGAGCAGCCTCTCCACCCTGTGCCCTGGCGTCGTGAGGGAACCTGTTGGAATTCTTGACTCTTGAGAAGGTTAAGTTTGAACTGAGGGGAAGCATGGAGGGGTTCTACAATTCATGGGCATTATTCATTATGCACTTTCAGGAACTGGATAACATCGAACATTAGTTGGGGGGTGTGGGTGGGAGGGTTGGGGGAGGGGGGCTGTGTGTGTTAATGGCAACTATGGGTGATTCCTGATTCCTTTTTGTCATTTGTTTATGTAAACATGCGGGCTGATGTCTGGGGTTTGGTGGGAGGATGGGATCGTTGTTATTGATAAGGGGATTGACATATTTGTTACTGATTATTGTGTATTGTTGTTGGGTGTAAATTTGGGAGAAAATGTGAAAAAGGAGGAGAATAAAAAATATTTTAAAAAATTGCCCTTGGTGTCCAAAAGGGTTAGGTGTAGTTACTGGGTTAGGGGGATAGGATGGGGGCATGGGGCCTAAGTAGGGTGCTCTTTCCAAGGGCCGATGCAGACTCGATGGGCTGAATGGCCTCCTTCTGCACTGTAAATTCCGTGGTCTATGGAAACTCCCTGAAAAACCCGCCACAAATTAACTTTGAAATATTTTGAGAGAATCACGCCCTATGCGTCCGCCCCCTTTTGAGGAAAGTTCCAGAGGCTCGCGGCCCCCTGAGAGAAAAGATTCCTTCTAATTTCTGCCATTAATGGGCAACCCTTTATTTTAAACAGCGACCCCGAGTTCCCCCCTGTCAAGACCTCTCAAGATCTGAGGGGCTATGGTCCAGCTATCAGCCTGCGTGTAGGTGGATGGTAAATTTCTCCTCATCCGATAGGTTCAATCTCGCAAATTTGCATCGCAGCTTAAATAATTCGGAGCGATGAATCACGAACAATGTCCCCAGAGATGGCTCAATAGTGATTAGCAGTGTAAATTTTCTCTGCCCCCATCACCCCTCATCCAGGCACCTTTCATCAATGGTTCTGCTGAGATCAGCTACTGACTCGGGATCGACCCTGTGACCCTCTTGCTTTGTATGACTCAGCTGAGCTCCCAAGGACCTGGATTTTCCATATGAGCAATTATTTGATTTGTGCTGCATCTGGGCTCTTTGCACGCTCAAGTGAAGTTGCTTTTCTAACTGCTGAATGAGTCAGAATAGCTTATTTATTGGCACTGCCTATTTTGCAAGATTCCCAGCATCCATCAGCCGAGATGAAACGTCGCTTCCTCGCTCTTTTCCTTTGGACTGTTTCCAATCACTTTTCTGTTTTGATCACTTACGATGTAAAGGTACAAATCTTCCTTTTCTGGAGACAGGCTTCGAATAAAGGTCAAAAAACAAGAACATTGGGCATGGGCTGTTGTCAAAATAACAATGTGGCAAATGGCACTCGTGATTTTATGTGCAAGCGCTACAGTCACTTCAAGCGAGGGGCCAAGGTGCAGTTAACACAAGAGTTTGCCGGCTGATTCATTGCTAGCTTCACAAAAGCAGCATCTCGCTGTCTGCCGCATCATTGATTGGTGTGAAGTTGCTGTATTTGTGCACCAAAAACGAATTAAACTCACCACAGAAAATTAAGTTCTCTATTTCAGTTTAAGTGCCCTTTTAACAATATCATGTGTGCCGTTCATCCTCGCTGGCACTGAAACTGAACCCTTCTAAGCCTGGAGTCTCAGTCCTTTAGCCTTTAATTGCTTTAGCAGATTTTAAAAATATAATTTTAAAATGAACATTTCTGCCATTCCTTCTGTCCCTTTCTCTGTCAATCCGATATTTCTTTCCCATTCTTCATTTCTGGTTCTATAGCTGATGAATTCATCTTCTCCGATTAACACTTCCCTCCCCTTCATTGTGCTGGTTATTTCACTGCCCTTCCATCTGATTGGTTAAGCAGTTGTTTGTCCAATTCACTCTGCTCCCAGGTGCCCCGTCTCCCTCGCTGTGGCATCCACTCGCACTTGCAGCATCTCAGGAGGAAAAGTTGGGGGAGATTGTGCCATGTGATTGTCATAATATGCACCAGTATATCATGGTGCAGACACACACTGATGGACACACACAGGGATCAGTCAACATGTACAAACACCGCAGCCAATCACCAGTTAGAATACACACACTATGAAGGCAGAGGGCACCACGGTTCCCGCTCATTCTGGGTGCTGCCTCTGAGTGTAAAAAGAACTCATCCAGCCCAGCACAGACTCGCACCACGTGCTGAGAGAATCAACTGGTTCGGACAAGGCTTGGGTCTCTAGTTTAAGTTAGCATCATTTAGACCCACAGCCATCGTGTGTTAGTTAGTTAGGAGTAGTTAATAAAATTGAGTTGAACCTTCATCAGTGTTGGAAGTGTCTGTTCATCTCCCAAGTCTACACAAGCCAATACTTCAGTGATAATGTTACTGGACCAGTAACCCAGAGGCCCAGGTTAACCTGCTAGGAGGCCTTTTAGGGGCACAAGGTCAAATCCCACCATGGCAGCTGGTTAGAATTTAAATTCAATTCATAAAATCTGGAATTGAAAGCTGGGCTCAGTAATGGTGACCATGAAGCCTTCATCGACCGAGGGGGGCGGGGCGGATCCCACCAGTTAACTCTGTTTCTCCCCCTCCACAGAAGCTGCTTCACTTTGTCAGATTTCCAGCTTCTGCAATATATTGTTTTGTGTTCCAGATTATTCCGATCTTTTCCTGGTTGGCTTCCCATCTCCTGTCTTGCATAAAATTCCAGCTTATCCAACATTCTGCTGCTTGTGTCCTCACTTGCACCAAGTCCTGTTCACTACGCTTGCTGACTGACATTGCTTCCTTGTTTTCGAAGGTCTCCGTTTTAAATTGCCTTATATTAAAATATTTCCATGGCTTCGCACCTCCTTGGGTGCGATTTAACACCCAGAAACCGAGACCAGTTTTGGATGCGTTTAGCAGGTGTTTCCTGGCACTAACGACACTGGCATCAAACGGGGCTTTTTCTTTGGGCCTCGTCGAGAAACGCCCGACCGAGGCCACAAGCAATAGAGAAGCCATTTTTAAATGGCACCATAATCTCTCCACTCCTCTTCGGACTCCACACTGTGGCCTTCGGACCCCCACCCCCTGCAACTTACCTCTTGGGGACCCTTGTGCTCCCCCTCACCTCACCTGTTAAGGACACAGCACCCCCAGGCCCAATCCCCAGCCCCGGACAACCTAGCATCTCGACACATTGGCACTGTCAGTCTGGCACCTGTCAGTGCCCCTTCCAACCTTTCAATGCCTCCCAGGCACCCTGGCACTGCCCAGGTGCCAGTGAGAGTGCCACGGTATCACCCTGTCCAGAGACCAACCACTCGGGTCTAATCACCTGGGAGACCCCCCCCCCCCCCCCCCCCCCCCCCCCAGGTGGCATCACGCCTGGTCCACGAGTGTATGGACCAGTGCAATAAGGTGCCATGGCAAGGTCTTCGATCCTAGGCCTTGGGAGAATAGATGCTGACATATTTAAATAAGCCTAAGCCTGCGAAGGCGAGATCCAGAGCGTGACGTCTTGCAAGATGTCTTTGGACCTTGTGAGGTGTTCCGAGCTTCATAAATCCTGCAAGTTGCCTCTCGCGAGATTTAACGGCCTTGCTGTGTCAGGCACGGCGATGCTATTCGATTGCACCCCTTATCTCCGGAAGCGTCTCCAACCCTGTAACCCTCCGCAAACTCTGCAATTTTAAACTCTTGGGTTTGCCTGATTTTTATTGCCCCACCATTAGCAGCCATGCCTGCAACTATCTAGGTCCAAAGCTCTCGAATTCCCTCCCTAAACCTTCCCACACCTCCACCCCTCTGTTCTCCTTCATGATGCTCCTTAATATCTCCATTTTTGACCAAGCTTTTGCCCACTTATCCTGTTCTCTCTTTATGTGACTCATGGTCCATTTTTATTGTCTGACAACAACATTCCTTTGAGATGATGTTTTGTTATGTTGAAGACTCAGTATATAAGTGCATGTTGCTGTTCTTGTTTTTGTCCAGCAGTGTTACATCAGGGAGTGGCCGTAGCTTGAGTGGAACATTTGCGACCTGGAGTATACATTAGTGAAAATTACGTTTATATTGAATGTCCAAGAAAAAAAAGTATTCTGGAACTAAGAACATAAGAAATGAGCAGGAGTGGACCACATGGCCCATCGAACTTGGGGTGGAGGTGTGGGAAGGTTTAGGGAGGGAATTCGAGAGCTTTGGACCTAGATAGTTGCAGGCATGGCTGCTAATGGTGGGGCAATAAAAATCAGACAAACCCAAGAGTTTAAAATTGCAGAGTTTGCGGAGGGTTACAGGGTTGGAGAAGCTTTGCCATTCAATACGATCATGGTGCTCTTGGGCTTCAAACGTTGACTCACTACTATCTCAGAAAGTCTCCCTGGAAGCATCCTTAAATAGATGTAAACAGATCATACATTGATATTATGTGCTACGCAGTACAATGGCAGCCGGGACTAATTCTATCTTGCGTGCTTCTGGGGGAGTGCACTCATCAAAGCTCTTTTCAACGACAGGGAAAATGCTGGAAAATCTCAGCAAGTCTGGCAGCATCTGTAGGGAGAGAAAAGAGCTAACGTTTCGAGTCCGATGACTCTTTGTCACAGCTCTTTTCAATCTCTTTTCATATTAACAGTCACTTGGTAGTTCAGTGTGTGAATATTACTGAAGAGACACATGTTGCTGAAGCTTTTCACCTTGCACTCAACAAGACAAATGCAAGAATGTCAAATTTCAAACTATCACAACAATTTCTACTGCAGGGGAATAGGGTGCTGATTGGCTGGCCAGTCGTCCCTGATTGGCCGAGATATGGTGCCATGGAGAAAGCAGTGGGGAACTATGGGTTCCCCATTCTGCTGGGTGATGAATGCAAGCAAAAAGCTTCAGCAATATGTTCTTTTCACACTCTTGAGATCCCAGGTCTGTGTGCTCAATGGCATGCCTGCCTACTATTTGATTGTAGCAAAAAAAAGTTCTATATATGAAGAAAATAGCAAAATGGCAAATACCATTATGGGCGGCCAGGGGACAGATCAGGCCAGTCAGATCTTCGGGCGCGCGGCCGATAGGGGGGGGCCTACATTTTTCAGCTGCCTCCACTGTCCAAGTCCGCCATGGCGCTCGGCACGGCCTCTGGAGGCCGCCGCCATGCGCACGCACGGACTCGAAACCGGAGGTGCGGGGGCCCGTATCCGCAGCTAAAGCTGCGTGAATCACTCTGGGTTCCTGCTAGCACCCTGCAGGTGAGTGAATTGGTTATCTTTTTATCGGAAACTCAGGAATGAAACACCAGCTTTTTTACGCCGGCGTGGGAACATAGTCCCATTTAGGGAGAATAGCCCAGGGTGTTTGGAAAAGGTGAAATTCGCCTTGAGAGGAATGAGTGAGGGGTTTGAGAAGAAATGGGGTCTCTTCATATTACATTTCAGAGAGTTAGTTGACACTCGCAGGGTAGGGGGGGAGGGGTGATTTGTGGGGTTGCTTCCGGGTTGTAAATGTTGTTTAGTGTGATTGTTAAAATTTCAATATAATATATTAAAAAAAGCTAGGTTCGACAAACCTCATTCAAGACGTTACCAGATCACCAGTAAACAAACTAAATCATCGTGTTGCGGTGTAATAAGCTTTATTCAATCCAAAACTGCTAAAAAGTAAAATAAGTTTTAAAAAGTGGTACAATACAGGGGATGTGATTGTTTTAAACTTTACACCATAGCAA